>NW_024429197.1:23332659-23747659 GCF_017639785.1 Mesocricetus auratus | reverse complement strand
AATTCGCCAGGAGACACAGGGACTTAAATGGAATTAAGCGCTCTTCCTGAAGATAGGCACGTCAGGCTCTTTCCACAGCAGGGTTTAGGAATGAAACCCACCAGCTTCCTAAGAGAATTAGACAGCCCAATAAAAAAAAAGGCCCCTTGATGGTCTCCACAAAAGGAACTCCCTTGGTTTCACAGATTCTTTGTAGCAAGCCTGATCACCAATGTGGCAATGTCTGGGGCTTTGTCGAACACTAAGGCTTTGACACCTTCAGAGGCACTGGCCCTCTCACACCTTCCTGGCATGTCCCTATGTGTTCAGTCTCCTCTGCTTTTATCCCCTCCACCCCCACCCCCCTACCATCCACCCAGTGGGGACCATTCATAGTGAGCACAGACACACATTTGCTGTGTCTAGCTACCAATGAATCCCCTGACTGATTTTCAGTTGAGCGTGCTGCAGTTTGGAATTTTCCCGGTCCTCTTCGTGGAGAATGCCAGGCCCTTCAAAACTAAACTCAGATGTGGACTGTACGGGAGTGATTTCCTGACCCACAAACTGAGCTGCCTGTCTCCCTGCTCTGGCAGTCTCCCCATTCACCATCCTTATCCTACTCCCGCTCCCGGCTGCACTGCTCCACCGCAGAACTGACTCTCACTACAGTACAAATTCCTGAGATCAGACCTCTGCCCTCACTTTGCAGAGATGGGCACACAAAGACCTCTATAATTTTTTTGAGAACCAAAATGATGCCAACGGCTTCCCTTCCCTATGATCCAGAGACAGGGCAATCTCAGGAAGCTCCAGGGCAGAGAGCAAACACTGTCTGGACTGTTGTGTTCTGGCCTTGTCTTGGCCATGTGACCATCACCGAATCATCCTACAATATCAGGTTTCCATATTCTGATGTGTTCAGTGTGTGGCCGGAGTCACAGCCCTCCACCACAGTCTGCCCCATGCAGTCTGGAAAACATCAGGACATTGTCAGCCAATGACCCAGTGAACACCAGGACTGCCCAGCCAGCTGTGTCACCTGCCAGCTTTGATTCCCAACCTTGCCGCCCCCCCCACCCCCGCCCCCTCCCAACACTGGGCAATTCTCTGGGGCCTAGCTGCTTCCTTGGGTGTGGCTCAATAGCAAAGCTGGCCCTCAGCAGGGCCCCTGCAGGGACTGGAGTGTGGGCGTGTGTCTCTGCTGGACAGCCAGGAAATGTTGATGTACTATCTGCTGGGTGTCAAGCCCAATTCACCCATGGAGGTCTAGTCCAGGGCCTTATGTAAGAGACTGCTTGTTAAGTATACACAGGATCTTAGAAATCTACATTTTTAAGCCTTCCCTAGAACCAATGAGATTCAAATGAGATGCAAATGCAAAGTGAGGGGCTGAAACTTTATTTGATAAACAAAACAAACTTAAAGATTCTAACAGGAGAAAAAAACGGTATTTTCCTATGTAAACAGCTGTATTCTGGAAATGAAATATAGATGTCAGTGCAATTACAGAGCTTACTGGAAGCTTCTGGATGAAGCGCAGTGACTAACAGTTCCTCTTCTCGGCAGCCCTGGGAGTGGGTGCCGCGCATCACAAGGAGACTCTTGGGGCTCAGAGACACAAGAAGCTCCAAGGCCATGCAGCTGCATCTGTCCACATCGGGAGTACTGACGTGACACTACCAGCAACATGACCACACAAGCTGGCCTGGAGCCCAGCACCATTAGGAGCAGTTGATATGGGCGGATATGGGTAGAAATGAGGGTCAAGAAGGCCTCACCCCACTCTTTGAAAGTATGTACACAGCACTGTGGCCTTCATGCCATGTCTCCAGAACCCTTGCCCTCAGGGTTGTCCGACTTGCCCCGGGTGTCTGTGGTCTTTCTGAATTCCAAAACGTTTACAGAGAACTTGGGAGGCAGATGGCAGTGGCCACTCACAACACGGTGCACTGTAGAGGAAAGGCTCAACAGATGGGCCCCTGGCTGCACCTTTCCTCTCCCTGGTCCATGCTCTCAGCTCTTGGAAGGTGCCTGGAGAAGGGCTCTTGGACAGTCACAGCTCCTAGGCTAGGGTTGGCCAGATGGAGTGCAGAGAAGTGGGAGACAGGCAGGGCAGCCAGGAATCTGTTTCTCCTAGGTGTGCAAGGTGGTCAAGCATCCGGGATGATGAATGCCAACCAATTCACTTAGAAAGCGAGCCTGTGTATAGCGGGGCATGTCAATTATTACCAAATTAAAATGCCTTAGACAGGGCCTCCCGAAAGTCCCAGTGAGAGAAGAATAGGGGGAGTGTTGAGGGTTCTGAGTCACACGGCAGGCTGGGACCTCTGGGGCAGACAGCGGTCAAGCCCACTAAGATTGATGGTCGCCGGCTGCCTCCGGACAGAATAGCTAGTTCCTCAGGCACTCACTCCAAATGCCAGGAGGCCCCAGATGACTGATCAAATCATTCTGCCCTTGTTCTCCTACTCTGCAGCTGGCCTTTCACTGTGGAAGACGGAGCATTTCACCCACTAAGAGTACCCATTGTGCTGCGAACGTGACTAACAAGTCCCTGGGGTGAAGAGTGGAAACCACACACTCTTCAGAGGAAGACCAGATGACCAGACTGGAGCCCAAAAGAAAACCCAACTTCCATGCCCCCATTTTGCTCAGAAGGGCTGAGATTAGGGAACTAGGCCAAGCATCGGGTAGTGAATGGAAGGAAGGGCTACATCTGGAGACAGAGGCTGCCATGGAGGATGCCAAGGGAGCCAAGGGGTGGAAAATCCCACCCTCAGCTTCTGATGCAGCGGGAACTCAGATCCCTGGGATCTGGTGAGGATGCGTGAGAAACAAGTCTGGGGAGTGGAGGGCTGGCCATCTTCTCAAACACTGTTCAAGCTCTGCAAGACACAGGAGGAGGCAGAGGCAGGCAGACTTCTCATCCAGGCCCAGAGCACCTGGCTGCAGTGCTGACTGACATGTAAACTGCAGAAGAGTCATCATTTGGGGGTCTTTTCAGGCAACATACAAGCACTGTGAGGAAAATGAGGAGGCAGAGGCAGGCTGAGCACCAGGCTAGTGTCCGGACTCAATCTCAAGGGAGAATTGCTACTTTTCAACAGCACGTGTCTTGGGAAGATCGACATTTGGGAGACAACCAGAAGCATGGGGGTGGTGCAGTAGGTGGAGAAAGAACATTAATCAGAAGACAGGCAAGGTAGCTTACGTCTAGAATCCCACTTCCCAGGAGGGTGAGGCAGGAGGACTAACACAAGTTTGATGCCAGTCTGAGAAACAGAGTGAAAGCCTGTCTCAAAAAACAACAAGGCCGGGTGTTGGTGGCGCACGCCTTTAATCCCAGCACTCGGGAGGCAGAGTTCGAGACCAGCCTGGACTACCAAGCGAGTTCCAGGACAGCCTCCAAAGCCACAGAGAAACCTTGTCTCGAAAAACAAAAAACAAACAAACAAAAAAAAACAACAAAAAAGCAAAATTCAGGAGAGAGTGTGATGTCCCACAGGGGACAGTGGTGTCAAACACAGGGTCAGGTGAGACCCCGGCTGGAGCACAAACCGAACAACACGCAGGCCACCGCTGACTTACTTCCCTGGAAGTTGTTTCACTAGTGGGCGTGGGTGGGAGTATGTGTATGGTGGGGGTCAGGTTGTGGGTGTTCCGCTCAGATTCCACTGAGTTTAGGAGGAAGCAAGGGAGGGACTAGAGTCAGAACGGAGACTACTTCGAGGAGTTTGCTAAAAGGGAGACAGAAACAGCTGGAGGGAGAGCCGGGTGAGCGTGGCGATGTGTTTTTATTATTGTTTTGAGAATGAGAAGTATTTCAGCACATTCATATGCTGATCATACACTGATAGGAGAACATTCCTGATGCTTCAGAGACAGGGCAGTTGCAGAAGGAATGTCCCTGGGATGGTGGGAGGGGGAAGACCTAACCTGACCCACAGAACCAACTCCTCCCGCCTGCGGTCCTCACACACCTTGGAGCACACACACTTTCATCCTAGTCCTCACTTGTCCAAGCTCTCCTTCTGTCCCACCTCCTTCCCTTTCTTGCTCTCATTTACTCACTCAACACGTATCTGGAGGCAATGCTTGGGTTTTTTATTTTGCTGTGTCGTTTTGCAAGCTGTGTGATTTGGAGGCGTGTTACTAAACTGTAAGATTTTTTTTAATTGGGAGTGTGTGTGTGTGTGTGTGTGTGTAGTAGGTGCGTGCAAGTTGGAGTGCCTGCAGAGATCAGAGGCACAAGCAGATGTTCACGGAAACAGCTTTCTGTTTTAATTTGGGAAAAGGAAGGGCCCAGAAGGGGTGAGGACAGTAGAGGGGAGGAGGGGGTGAATATAATAAAAGAAAATTATATGCATGTGAGAAAACATCACAATAGAACTCATTATTTTTTACAATCAACATATGTTAGCAGAAAGTAAGAGAAATGTCCTGTGCTAGATCATTTAACACAGGACATATGACACAGAGTACATATGTATCAAGTCACTGTACAAAGAGCCATTAGCCACTTTGACTTGCAATGCTAATCAGTGCATATGTGCAGGAGAGGAGGTGATGGCTGGGGCAAAAGAGTTCAAAGACTCTACAGACCAGAGACGGATTTTTGTAACCAACAGACCAGTTTCTAGAACCATCTGACAGAGGACTGGACACTAGTTATGAGAGAAGACTGGATATGTAACGCCTGACCCACTGCCTCTCGGCACAGCACACTCCATCTCTACCTCCTCACTTCCTCTTCCTTCCTGAAGATCAGCTTCTCCAATTACTAGAGCTGTTTCTGGGACAACTGCGTGATCCGGAAACGGTAGAAGTAGCTTTGTTTAGCTTTAGACATCTTATTTGATTACTAAACATTTCCATTTGAATTTTCCCACTAAGACAGCCTTCATGTACGAAAAAACTCAACGCCCTTATAACTCCTCTTAGGCACCTAGATGAACCTTTTCCCATTAAGGGTTGTTTGTCTGTCTGTCTGTCTGTCTGTCTGTCCCTCTCTCTGGTACTAGTAGTCAAACTCAGAGATCCTGTGTTTGGTGAGTACTCTAGCTCCACCACAGGGTGATATCACAGTCCCTGTCTTTTCCACTGTTGTTCCTCTAACCTTGTAACTATAGTAACAAGGCCCTCTGCAGGGAATAGGAGAGTGCTGGGCTGTCCTCAGTTTCTTCCTGTAGCCACAGGTGGCAGATGTCAATCCACTCCACCCTGGCTAACTGTGCAGACATGCATCTCTCTACAGCTTTTGTCTGTGCTCCTGCTTAGCTGGGGATTTTGAAGTTTATTATAGTTTAACCTCATTTGGGGGCTTGGCTATTGTCTTCATCCTGGATGGGAGGATGCTCTCCATGGCCCTCCCTGTGAGTTAGCCTCTGAGACATAGGCCGTTCTCACAGAAGCTCCACCAGGGGCCTGCTGCAATGGCTCCTGTCCAGTTTCGTTTCCACACTTCAATTCTTTAAAAATATACACACACCCTCTTTCTGGGTGGTAGTGAAAAGAGCGGGGGAATTAACACACTGAGCGTGAGCCAAGTGCCCGGCAGCAGATCTATGATCTAATCTAGCTTTGTGTGAGCCTCGAAAGCAGCCCCACCAGAAGACGCGGTTAGAGGATGTGCTGTTCTTTGTTCATGCTCAAAATTTCAAGTGATGGACTGAACACAACCAGAAAACCCATTTCTACTCATGCTCTCCCTGGATGCTCTGGGTGACAGTGACCATCATTAGTAAAGCAGTCACAACCTGTGAGAGTTGCTGGCAGCCAGGACTCATGGACATCAAGAAGACTGACACTGAGCAGTGATGTCACCGGATAAAGCAAATGGTCCTGCACTGCCTCTGTAAAACAGGCTCCAAAAAGACACAGCACCAGAAAGTCACCACAATGCCACCTATGTCCTGCCACAGGGTGGGTAACTTCTCATGAATGATATATCTGATGACACAGACCATTTCTGAACCCAAACAGAGAGAGGGAGACCTGAGTGATGACTAGACAGTAAACTAACACGTTAAGCATTTCTATCCACCATATGGACACCTGGCAAAAACACCCACCCCGTGTTAATGGCCCCAGCAACTGGTTTGTTCAAGCAGCTGGGGCTTTGCATGCCACTAGAGCAGCCCCACTTTAAGGTAAGTGCGCTTACTTATTTATTGTGGGTGCGTGGGGGGGAGCTATGTGTGGGAATCGGTGCCCTCCTTCCATGTCAGTCCTGGAGACTGAACTCAGGTCCTTAGGCTTAGAGGTGCGGGCCTTTACCTGCTGAACCACCTCACTAGCCCTGCTGTTTTCACTACTTTTTAAAAAGATTTGTTTTCTGCAACCACACTCCAGTACCAGGGGATGCAACACTCTCTTCAGGCACCAGGCATGAACATGGTACACATATGTACGTGCAAGCAAACACTCATACACTTAAATAAACTCGAAGACATCTACATCAGAACATCGCACATGTATTATGGAATAGAGCACAGACCCTTAAAAAATGAAATGAGGGCTCTTAGAGACCACTCTGCTTGAAGGGGGCCCTCAGTGGGTGTGCTCATCCCCCACCCAAGGTGCTCTGGAGGAATTGCTGCAGAAGTACAACACCTGAGACTGATGCTTCTATGTTGGGCCCTACCTCAAGATGCTTACAACCCAGAGGCAAGAAGATACGTTAAAAGCAAAACAAAACAAAAAACCTTCCAGGATAAACACAAGCAGAGGGCTGAAGACAATAGCCAAGCCCCCAAATGAGGTCTTCACTGGGTGTGGGGAGATGAAGCAAGTATTCCAGGGATTTGGGAGGGCAGAAGGTGTTCTCAGCAGGGGACACAATATATACAAAGGGGGGGGGTATGTGTGCCTGGAATGCTGTGAAATTTGTAAGAACAGATCATGGGTCTGATGCTGGGACAGTAGTCTGTATGGGAGGACTCATAAGCAGAGCAATGTATGCATCCGCCCAGGAGAGAAAACAGCAGGCCTGCATCAAGGGGTAGCATTGGTTACAAGAGGAAGGAAACTTTACCGTCAGCTATTTGAAGAAGCCAAACAAGAGATGGTGAAGGAATGAGATCAGCAACCATCGAGCAAGGCCAGCGGTTTGAGTTAGACGTCTTCATTCTACACTATTGTTGAGTGTTCAGCACTCTGTGTGACTGGCGGATATCATCATCATTTTATGAATAAGAAAACAGACATTCATCTGGGCAGGAGCAGGAGGAAGGCAGGAACACAAGGCTGTGGTGACGTGGAGTTTGCCCTGCTGGGTTTCAGTCTTGCTTTGGCCCAGCGTTTCTCAATTACTTTCTGATTCTTTCCCTTTGGAATGGTAATATATATTTGGTGCCACTGTACTTTGGAAGTATGTAATTTATTGTTGTTGTTTTTTAATTTTACAGGGGGTTACAATTAAGAGATTGTTTTGAGCCGGGCGGTTGTGGCACAGGCCTTTAATCCCAGCACTCAGGAGGCAGAGGTAGGCAGATCTGTGAGTTTGAGGTCAGCCTGGCCTACGAAGCAAGTTCCAGGACAGCCAGAGCTGTTAAACAGAGAAATCCTGTATCGAAAAATCAAAATCCAACCAACAAAACGAACAAACAAACAAAAAACAAAGAGACTGATCTGACACTTAGGAGAAACACTGAACTTTGAATTTTAAACAGTGCTGAGACCAAAAGGTTGCGGGGACTTCCAAAGCTGCACTAAACGCATTTTGTATCGTGACACAGTCATGAGCCTATGGGCTCCAGGGAGTGGAACGTGATGGTTTAAATGGGATAGCCCCTATTGGCTCACGTTTAAATACTTGGTCCCCAGCAGGTGGAATTGTTTGGGAAGGATTGGGTGTGGCCTTGCTGGAGGAGGTGTGTCACTGGAGCTGGGCTCTGAGGTTTCAGAAGACTCCAGCCATTCCCAGAGAACTGTCTCTGCCTCCTGCTTGTGGATCAGGATGTGAGCTCTCGGCTGTCCCAGCCACCATGCCTTTGTTTTGCAGTCATGGACTCTGACCCTCTGGAACTGTAGGCTCATTATACTTTCTTTCCTAAGTTGCCTTGCTCATGGTGTTTTATCACGGCAATAGAAAAGTAACTAATACAAAGGGTTTCTGATTCAAAGCCCTCGAATTTATACACGCATATTTGGCTTGGTGATGGGAATGAAAGATTCAGGGGCCCTGTATTGTAAGCATAAGCTTTCCTGCTAATTTATACCCCAACATGATTATTGAAAGTTAATGCACTTTTTAGTTGTTGTTTGTTGAGACAGGCTTTCCTCTGTGCAGCCCTGGCTGACCAGGCTGGCCTTGAACTCAGAGATCTGCTTGTTTATGCCTCCTGAGTACTGGGATTAAAGGTGTGTACTACCACTGCCAGTCATGTACTTTATTTTAATGAGTAATTTTAGATTTTCGGAAAAGCTAAGCAAATAGTGTGGAGTTCTTACTCCCTTTGCTCTATTACTAATGTCTTGTATTAACATAACACATTTGTTGTAACTGATGAATCATGATCATTAATTTTATTAAAGCCCACGGTTCCTTAGAATTCACTTTTTGTGTTATAAGGTTCTATGGTAGTGGTTCTCAACCTTCCTAATGCTGCAACCCTTTAATACAGTTCCTCATGGTGTGGTGACCTCCAGCCATAAGATTATTTCATTGCTACTTCATAACTGTAATTTTGCTACTTCTATGAATGGTAATGTAAATACCTGATATGAAACCCCCAAAAGGGGTCACAACCCACAGGTTGAGAATCGCTGTTCTCTGGTTTTGGCAAATTCAGATTTATCACCTTCCTCTCTTCCCTTCCACCTGGGGTCATTGGGTCCCTTTGAGTCCCCACAGTTTGGCCTTTTCTGGAATGCCATACAGCTATGCAGACCTTCAGCCTGGATTCTTGCTCAAATACACAGGGCAGGACCCTCCATGGCTCTGTGAGGACTGATGGCCTCTTTCTTTTTCATGTGGAAAAACATTCCAATGCGTAGATGTGCCAGTTGTCCATTTTGCTTCTTTCTGGCACAATTATGGCTATCACATCTATAAATGCTCATGAGCCGTTCTTGTGTGCATGTAAGTTTTCAACTGACTTGGTTAACTACCCTGGAGGATGGTGGCCAGCACGTCTGGTTAGACCATACTTGGCTTTAGGAAGTCCTGCCAAACATTGTCAACATAGCCAGAATACTCTGCAGTCCCACTAGTAGCAAGGAAGAACTCCTGTCCCACCTCCTTGGCAGCACTGGAGATTGTCAGGGTTTGGTTCTTCTTGTTTGTTTTTTTAATTGGCTACTCTAATGGATGTGTGATAGTCTCTCATTGTTTAAATTTTTCTTCACTGGAGACATACAACGTGAGTACCTTTTTATAGACTTATCTCATATATTTACTTGACATCTGTAGGTCTTCTTTTAAAAAAACTTGTGTTATTTATGAGTGTGTTCATGGTTGTGCCCATGCACAGGTGCCTTGCCTGTGGCATCCAGAAGAGTTTGTCAGAGCCCCAGGGACTGGAGTTACGGGTGGTTGTGAAGTGCTTGACATGGAAGCTGGGAACCAAACTCTGGCCCTCTAGGAGAGCATCAAACGCTCCTACCTGCTGGGCCATCCCTCTAGGCCCCATCTGTGTATCGTTTACATGAAGTATCTGTTCTGATTCTCTGCCCTTTTTAAAACAGGTTGGTGGTTTTCATACTATCATATTTTAAGAGCTCTTTGTACATTTTGAATACATGTCCTTTATCCTGGTCCTATATTGTCAGTAGTCAGGCATGATGACAGTAACAGGTCTGATGCTATCCCTCCGAGGCTCTGACCCTGGCATGTAACAGAATACCACAGAACGGTCAGGAGACAGTTCCGCAGGAAGTCCGATCCTGACTGACCATAGCAGCACCACTGAGTGGTCAGGCCCCAGGAGTGACTCACTGTGTACACAAGTGGCTTATCTGTGAGGGCTCTTTTTCTTGGTGACAGTCACTGGGGGAGTGGTAAGTTTCTCAGATAGAAGCAGAATCTTAAGCAGTTGTTTTCAGTTTCACAGCATGTTAGAGCCGCCTGGAAAGATTTAAAACTCCCACTGTCCACGCTACAGTCTAGAACAGTGAATTCCAAATCTCTAGGGGTAGGGTGCAGGCATCTGTAACTTTTTTGTGATCCCCAGCTGACCCCAGTATTCGGTCAGGACAATGTACAAAGAGAGATCCTGGAGTTTCACTCTTTGGGTCTTGGCCACACAGGTACCAAGATGTCCAAGAAGCAGTCTCTGGACACTGTGAGACAGTGACACAGTGGCGCAGAGACACAGTGAGACAGGCCTGTGAGACAAGCTAGTAGTTACGAAGCAGAGAGCCTAGCCAAGTCCTGAAACTGGGCTGCCCTGGCATAAACCAAGAGTGCCCTGCCCACGGGAGCGACAGTCAAGACCGGATTCTGTGGTTCCCTTGCCTCACAGCGCTCACATGCAGCTAAACGGTTGAGCAGAGACCCGGAGAGCAAGGGACAAGTGAGATGGGTTGAAGGAGGATGAGAAGAAACGGACTAAGGGGTACACAATCATGGCTAGACAGGAAAGCGAGTTCAGGTGCTCTACGACACAGGGGGCCATCAGAGTTAATCATATCATATACTTTGAAATAGCGGAGGGGGTTTCGAATGTTTCTGTCACAGAGAAGTGGTAAGTGTTTGAGGTGGTGGCTAGCCTAAGTATTGTGAGCTGAGCAACACACAAGGTAAAATGAACAAAAGCTCCCATGCGTAGAACTCCACTAAACTTCTCAGAGATGCTCAATTACCCGTCCATCTTAAAAGTTTTAACTTTAGCCAGGCGGTGGTGGTGCACACCTTTAATCCCAGCACTTGGGAGGCAGAGGCAGGCAGATCTCTGTGAGTTCCAGGCCAGCCTGGTCTACAGAGCGAGTTCCAGGACAGCCTGCAAAGCAATACAGAGAAACCCTGTCTTGAAAACAAAAAACAAAACAAAACAAAAAGTCATAATTTTAAAAGAACCATGTATTTTGTTATCCAGGTTATAATTTTGTGTTTCTTGTATTCTCAGGGTTCATTTCTCTGCTGTCCTCTTGCCTTTCTTAGGTGCATACTTTTGCTTTGCTTAGAACCAAGAGGAAGCCATCCTATCTTCTCTCACCTCGTTTTTTTAAAGTAAGAAAGAGATGCTGGGTCCTCTGAAGTCATTGCGACTGTGACATCAGGTTATGAAGTAAGAGACCCTCCATGAGAGACAGAACTTGGGAGCAGGTAAAGGCAGGAACCATCTGTCATTTCTCACCAATCTATTTCCTAAAAAACAGCTCTTCCTCCGGGCGTTGGTGGCGCACACCTTTAATCCCAGCACTCGGGAGGAAGAGGCAGGTGGATCTCTGTGAGTTCCAGGCCAGCCTGGTCTACAGAGCGAGTTCCAGGACAGCCTCCAAAACAATACAGAGAAACCCTGTCTCGAAAAAAAAAACCAAAAAAAACCCAAAAACAAACAAACAAAAAAAAAAAACAAAGCCAAAAAAAAGAAAAAAAGAAAAAAAAAAGAAAAAGAAAAAGAGAAAAGAAACAGCTCTTCCCGGATTTCCTAGTAAAGACTGGCACTGTGATCCACTTTTCTCTTGTCCTCTCTGATTTAACAAACATTTGCTGCACTGTTCACTGTGTTCCACAAACGCTGTGAAAGGCACTGTGGACCCGTGAGCCCCATTGACTATTCCTGCCCTTAGAAAATGTACGGTTCTCCAAACTCAGCATGGAACACTCCTACTTAGCTTCAGCTGTCAACCCGACACTGCTCAACTCAGAAAAGCTGTCTGAGTATGAACCAGAGGAAGCAAGCCAGGAGGCGGTGTTCCTCCATGGTCTTTGCTTCAGTTCCTGCCTCGTGTCCCTGCCCTGACTTCCCTCAACGATGGGCTGTGACCTGAAAGTATAGGTTGAAATAAACCCTTTCCTTCCCAAGATGCTTTTGGTCAATGTGTTGTCATAGCAACAGAAAAGCAAACTAGAACAGAAACTAACAGTATAAATCAGAAAAAAGAATACAAATTTTGTTAAGAGTGAGTAAAGAAAAAAGTGTGGCTGGGTAGGGGAGGGTCAGATGCCAGTTTGCCTCCCATCATTTTCTCATTTGTTAAAAGAATTTAAATATCATCTATTTCATACAGTTGCCTACCAATTCGCTCACCCATGCATCAAACATTTACTGGGCAATCACTAGGCAACAGGTGCTAGGAAACAGCAGTGGAGGAAACAGAAAGGCCCTGTGCTCTCTGAGGTGGGTGGAGGCAGACAATGAAAAGCAGGCAAGATGTGTGGAGCATCCGCCAGTGATGAGCACTCCGGAGAAAAGTGGCAGTGAAGAGGACCTGTTGGCACAGGTCTAAAAGACCCAGAAATGCAGGAGGCCGAGGTAGCAGGAGCCCAAACTTAAACCCCAGTGAGTGAGACAGTGTCTCAGTATGAAAAGTAAAATAAAGGCTGGGGTCATAGCCCATCCACAGAACGCTTGCCCAGCATGGGTACAGTCCTATGCTCAGCTCGCAGCACTGTAGGGTCAAAGGAGGGGGTCAGAAAATGTCAGCAGGGGCCAAGAGTGGGTAAATGGGCGAGGAAGTGAGCCGTCTCTGCTGCTATTAAAGGAATGCACACATGCCAGGAGTCAAGGCAGGAAGGGACCTGGGTCACTTGAGACACCCAAGTCCAGAACCTAGTATGGAATAACTAACCTGAAGGGAAGCTGTAAGAAACCAGGGTCTACTCTAGACTCTTGGGAGCCCTGTAACATCTGAGTCACCCTCTAAGAGAACCGAGGAGCCACTGTCCTGATCTCAGGAGTTCAGATACAACATCTACCTTGCTTTTTAACAGGATCATTTTTCCTAAAGGTCCTGTGTTGAAGGCCTTCTCCTTGGTGATGGCACTTGAGGTAGGGCCTAATGGAAAGGTGTTAGATCCACAGGGGCATGCATGATCTTGAAGGAGATGCTGGAATCTTAGCCCCTTCCTCTCTGCTGTCCAGTTGCTACAAGGTGACATCTCTGCTTCACTATGTATGGGCTATCATCACAGATCCAAAGGGACATGACCATGAAACCATGACCAGAAACCTCTAAAACCATAAGCAAGAACCAACATTTCCTCCATTAAAGTTCATCAGAAAGCTGACTAGTGCTTACAGGGAGGCAAGCATATGGGCAGAGAACAGTTGGGAGAGCAGCCATGGCGTGTGGGGGTAGCTATTTCCATAGGGTGATGGCCTGGAGGCAGAAGGAGGCTGGGTCTGGGATGCTGTAAGGCAAATCCAGCCAGCCTTCCTGGTGGTTCTATTTCAGAGTCAAAGAAACCATGCACCAGCTTTTCACTCAGCAACTGGGAGGATGGAGTTGCCATTTTCTGAGGTAAGAAAGATTCTGGGAGGCGGGACTATGAATGTGGGAGCTTGGTTCTAGATATGTGAACTATGAGAAGCCAAAAACACAGCCAAGGAAGGCAGTTCTGGATCAATTACTCTGAAGTGTGGAGGGAAAGGACTCGTCTTGATTAAAAAACGTGGGAGTAATCAGCATACAGAGGCCTCACAAAGTCAGGAAACAGATGAGGTGAGACAGATGAAGCCATTTGCATAACTGTTATGAGGAAGAGGTACTACAGAATATCCATCCTGGCACTGGGCATAAAAGGCTTCCCCCTTGCAAGTCATAAGGCAGAACTGGCAAGGCGGTTTTAGAATCAGTTAATTTACCTCTGGCTGCCCCCCTCTCCCCTGCATCCTCCTCTTGTTCCCATGTTTTTTGTTGTTTTGTTTTTTCTGTTTGTTTGTTTTTTTTTTTGGTTATTTTTGTTTCTGCTGAGACAGAAATAACTAGGTAGCTCTGGCTGGCCTTGAACATGCATGTGACTCCCTGGATTGGCCACCCAAGTAGCTGGGAAGACAGCTGCCACACAGCCTCCTCCAACAGCACTTCAGACTGACCCATGCCTACAGGCTTTTCTCAACTGGCCTGGTTTTCAAGCAGCTCTTGGGGCTAAAAGTTGCTGGTTTCATACCTTTGTCTTCACGTGAAATTCTTCGTGAAATTAGATTTGAGTATGTAAGTCTCTAGGTACCTGCACAGCTACCAGCTGTAAAACACCACACTGTGCATCAGACAGTTCCCATAGAACATTCACCCAAGCCCAGCTAAAAGAGATAAAAACCCGAGTTTGACCAATTTAGTGTGCAGAAGGCTCATGGGATCTCAGAAACCACACACCCCAGCACCAGGGTCTGGTTCTCCCATGGCATCCAGATGGCTGTCTCCCAGGACTAATGGGCAGCCACCTTCTTAACTCATGGTGTCACATTCCTGAGCCTGAGATTTCCTTAGGGTTCTGGGTGGGACATCGCCACTTTCAATCCTTGCTGAAACATCACTTTCCCGGGGAGTCCTGCAGGCACTGTCCTCTTACACAAGCGGTGTTCTCCACAGCATCTCCCTCTGTGCCGTTTTCCTCCCTAGCACATAATACTTTGTATGTATGGGAACTTATTTACAACATTTTAAAAAGATTGATTTTTATTATTTATGTGTGTGCTATGTGTGTGCGTGCCCACGGAGGCTAGAAGAGGGCACTAGATTGCATGAAGCTGGAGTTGCACCCCATTGGGAGCCATCAGATATGGGGGCTGAGAACTGAACTCCACACTCTGCAAGAGCAGCCAGTGTTTTAAACCATTGAGCCATATATTTCCAGCCCCCACACATTTTGTTTATTGTACAATAACTTATCAAGATCTCTGCTGAATGAAGGAGGAGTGCTCACCCTCCTGCTGCCATGGGGATGTTTATCTCTGAGCTCTTTTCACACGGGAAGCAAGCTATAGCAGAACCATTTCAGACCACCTACAGCCTCCTAAGGGACCAGACGTGAACTCCTGAAGGTAGACTGTGGCTATGAGCACTAAGGCCAAAGGGATAGTCCTGGGGGCAGGTGGGATCAGCTCTTGGGCAACCTTGTGGCCACCAGCACTCACTACCTGTGACCTCACATCTTCCTTACTCTGGTTCACTCTCCCCAGAACTCACTACCTGTGACCTCACATCTTCCTTACTCTTGCCATTATATCCTTGATGGTTTTCTCATCTTCTAACTCACTGCTCTCTGAATCTTGCTGGCCTACTTTCTCTCACCTTGCTCCTTCCTCTAAGGCTCCATTATATTCCATGAGGCCTTCACTCCTTTGTATCTGCAGCCTCCTCAATGAGTGTTCTTTTTTACCTTCTGCTCTCAGAGAAACCTAGTCTCCTTTGAAAACGCCTTCTATCACCTTCCATGAAGGAGGCTTTTTGTCTCTACATTGCACACCTGGGGATGCCTGGCATGCCCTCCATACTCTGCCATGTGTCCGAACCATCAGCATAGACGCCACCCTTACTTTAGGAACGAAACATGCATTGCTTATGCTACACAGCAAAGCCACCGCCCTGCTGCTGCCATTTACCCCTGCTCTGTTCACTACGCTAACGTGACTGCAGTCAGGTATGAAGGAGGCAAAGCAGAGTACAGGTTTTCTTTGGAAGTTCTGCCTTCCCCGGCGGTAAGCCAATAAAAAACCCGGGTAAGGACACAGGGGAGGCTGCATCTCATGCTTGGGTCAGTACACTTATGGGAATATGATACTCAGAGCTAGTGAGATGTAGACCTAGGCATTTAAAACCCACGCCTGATTCCAGAGCCTCTTTTTGCTTTTGCAGTTTTTAGTTATATTTTTATTAGTTTATTTCCTGTGCATAGGTATGGACACTTGAGAGGAGGTCACAGGACAACTTACAAAGGTCAGTTCCCTCTTTCCATCATGTGGTTCCTGAGGCTCAAACTGAGGTTAGCAAGCTTGGTAACAAGTGCCTTTACCTACTGAGCCATCTTGTCAGCCCTGTTTTTGTTTTCTGTGGGTCTTTCCTTATATCCCAGGCTGGCCTTGAACTGATGTAGCCCAGGCTGACTCGGAACTGGAGATTCCTCCTACCGTTGACTTCCATATACAGGGATCATCGGTGTGTGCCACCATGCCTGGCACCCACAGTTTGCTTTTAGCTACCAAAAAGCATTGTGTTTGCTAGACTTTGCACTGAGCTTCAGGTTCAATGACAGACTGATCCTCTCAAGGAGTAAGGTGGAGAGCGATGGAGCATCTCCAAACAGTGCACACAGCACAGCACACACATACCCAAGATAGAGAGAGGAAGGGGAGGAGGGAGGGAGAGGGGCAAAAAAGAACACCCCTAACCCTTTGAGTTTTTGCTGCCCGGCTTATCCTCCAGCTGACTTCATTTGCTTCTCTGCAGCTAACCCCCTCCATTAAGAGTTAAAGTTTGACTATCGTAGCTTTGAGTTCTAGAAGCTCATTCGTTATTTTTTTAATTTACTTATTGCGTGTTCACGGTAGATGAGTGTGTGCTATGGCCTGGGTGCAGAAGGCAAAGGACAACTTGCCGGAGCCAACTCTCTTCCTTCCACCGCGTGTGTCCGAGGGATCGAACCCTGGTGGGCAGGCTCAGCAGCAAGCACCCCTACTGGCTGAGCCATTTTGTGGGTCCTCTTTATTTTGTTTTAAACCTAGGGTCCTATTTTACAGTTCTTAATCCTATGCAGTTCGATCTTGTCTGGCACACAGAATTGTTTTACAACCATTCATTCCAACTTGAGAAATCCGTGCAGGTTCTCCCGTTGCCTGCTGTCTGTCATGGTCCTTACCTTGTGCACTATTCTCTACTGTGAACCGCTCGTCTCCTTCAGCGGTTACCTGCCAGGAGTTCACATCCTTTTCTAGAGAAGAATTGAGCATGCTCCCGCAAGGTGCTTGGCAGCACTTGCCAAATCTGGAGAGTTTTACACGTGGGCTTGGGAGCTCCTAGCTTACCCGAGCAACAAGACTCTGGCAAGGAGCAGCAAGTGTTCTTGTCTCGCCCGACTTTTCAGCCTAATCCACTCAGAGCTAGGGTAAGCTCCCTCTAATCCTGGCCTGGGGGTTCAAGGTTAAGTCTAGTTTATTCTTACGCAGAGTCCTCTGTGGTTACGGTTTAGCATGGGAAGGGTCAAAAAGTGGCAAACATGGAGAAGTTAACAGAACCAGAGGCTACAAGCGGAAGCTCTGAAATTTAAGCAGAGACTTTGAAGAGTAGGGAGTGTGGAAAAGGACAGAATGGTGTAGAGGCAATATTTAAAGAGACAACATCTTACAGAACACAGACATTTTTATACTCAAGAAGCTAAATTAACCCAAATTAAGATAAACACAAAGGAATCCTTCCATTTGTACACTTACAGTAGATTATATGTTTTCCTTTATTCTCCATAAACTACAATGAATGTAAGTGAATAGTCTACACTTTTCATAAGGAAAAAAATTGGGGTTCAGATAGCTTGACTGGGCTGTTTGAGGTCATAATACACTAAGGAGCAGAGGCAGAACTCGGGCCCAGTTCCAATCCATGTCGTGTTCCTTCTAATACATCAGTGTCCCTTCTCATACATCAATGTCCCTTCCCATACATCAGTGTCCCTTCCCATACATCAGTGTCCCTTCCCATATATCAGTGTCCCTTCCCATACATCAGTGTCCCTTCCCATACATCAGTGTCCCTTCCCATACATCAGAAGCAGAATACCACACAAACAGAAGAGGCTCTGAAAGGAGAGATGGAAATATGGATGAGGGACCACCCCCACAGCAGAATCCTTAACTTAGAAACATCTCCCTGAGCACATCTGTGTTTCCCTCGGAAGAAAGCACTGGACTGGAAAAGCTTGTGCAACAAATGGTAGGAAGGTTCTAGCTTGCCCCTCACTGTGTGAGTTAAATAGAGGTCCACATCAATTTCTTGGCCAAAGTCCAAGAACACCTCAGTCAGTTTATGGAACTGGTACACAGCAATCTATCCCACACTGCTCAACTGGCAAGACAGCAGGATAGGAGTGTCCTCCTCCTTCACTGCCAAAGACAGCTTAAACACTGTGGTTGGTAAGTCCACAGTTACATCTCCTTTGTTCATCCATACACTCTGACTTGGTAATTACTGCCTCTTTTCTAGTCTGGTGGCATTTCACTTGATTATGGATGGGTTTTATTTTGTTTTTCTGTTCATAGCACTGAATGAAGATATTTCTAAGAGGGAAGCCTGCAACTCGTTAGCACTATCAAGCTCCACACCCCAGATGTTAATATGCCCCTAACATCTCTCTGCCTGCCTGGCAAAAAGAGATCAGACAATTCTTCCCTGGAAGCTGCCTCTGTGACATATAAAGGCTGGGAGAACTACAACGCCTGAACCCATAGCTTGAGGCACCAGAGCCAAGTCCAGGAAAAGGGGCCAGCTGCCAGACAGTTCCACAGGAATGCCCCCCATGGATGACAGAATGTAGGTGTGACAATCACTATCTGCAGCAGCTGTGTATAAGACCTTATGCAAAAGAGCAGGGAAGGAGATGCAATTCTGATCTCCTGTGACATACATCTCAGTAGGGACACAGGAGCACCAAGATGGCTGACAACAGAGGAGACTAAGTATCAACCACGTCAGTGGTCCTGTTCAGAGTAAGAACAGACAGAATGGACAGAGATTCAACTCAGTGTGATGGTCAAATGGGTTTGTGTTCATCCACCCACCCATTCCACCCATCCATCCATCTACCCATCTACCTGCTCCTGACCTATCCATTCAGGGTTTGTTGAACAGCTAACAAAATTACCTATGCTGTTTAGGCACCAGAGCAACCAGGAAAAAATTTTGGAGAATTGGGTATCCAGTACTCAAAAGCCCCCGAGTTAACCATTTCTATTAAATCCTTATAACAGCCTGTAAAGTATGTATCCTGTCTTCATCTCACAGATGAAATGGGCTCAAAGTCCCTAAAGAGCTTGCTCAAGATCACAAGTTCAGTAAGTGGCAATCTGGGATTTGAACCAAGCTTTGCCTAGTTCTGAGTTTGTGTCCTTAATAAATTAATAATAACCACAGAGTTAATTATAGGATAGCCAGAAAATTGGTAGGCAACAGGGGTAAGAAATTCAAAGGAAGTGCAGAAGACACAATTTGGTCTAGAGAGTAAGTGATCTTGGGGTTTTTCCAAGTAGCCTAGCAAGAAGCAGTGTTGGGTGAAGGTACCAAACCTCGGGAAAGCAGACAGAAAGGTCTGCCTGTGGGAGGAAAAACAGCTCAACAGGCAGAAGTGGGAAAAAAGCACAGGATTGCCTGGTAGGAGGGCATCTTCGATAGTTTCTCCATCCCTTCTGTTAGTATTCAAGCATCTGTACTGGTCTGTCCTTGGGGTCCTGACAGGATACACCTTCAGCTGCAGCCACTAAGAACACCACCTGTGTGCATTCACTATGCTCCCTTTTAAAAGGGTCCTGCCCACCTCCCTTTCTCTCTCTCTCCCTCTTCCTCTCCCCCATCTCCCTTTCCCTCCCTCTCTTTCCCCCTCCCTCTCCTTCTCCCTCTCTCTCCCCTTCATTCCTCTTTGCTGCTTGCTCCTGTCCTTGGGGGCTGGTCTCCCTGTCACCTTTTTAAGATCCCTTTCCCTAATTAAAAAAAAAAAAACCCTCTGCTTGAGCCCTGTCACATGGTGTCTTTCTCTTGAGTGATGCTTTTCTTAAATAACAACATCTCCCACTCATCTGGAAAAGCTATTCCAGTGCCCTGCAGCCTCCCAAGCTCCTCAGCGGCCTTCTGTAGTGAGTCACCTGTGCCAGCCTAATGGTAAGCCTCACTTTGTGCCTACCAACTCCTATAGACAGAAGCATGCTTGAAGATTCTGCTTGCAACCTGAGGACAGAAGCTAAAAGGATCAGAGGGTGACCCTTCCAAGCTAGACCCCAGTTCTTACAGATGTCTACACAGAGTCAAAGCACTTTCCCATTCTACTTACAGTTTAGAGTCCAGCTTCAGGAGAAAACCCAGCCGATCATACTCTGAAAAGGAAAAGCAGAAAATGTCACTTAAGGCAAGCGACCACTGCCACTGTGGGTTGCATTCCCAGATCTACACCATGGGGACAGACAGTGCTTGGAAAAGAATGCATAATTCAAATGCTTCAAAGAACAGAAACAAACACATAAGCCATAAGCAATTTAGTCACGTAACGTCTACTGAGTCAAGAGCCAGGTTCGGAAGTGGCCATCTTCCAGGTCTTCCTGGCCATCCAGTCCTATGTTAATTCAGAATTGCTTTCTGGGATAGACATGGTGCTTGAGACTGAAATCTGGTCAATCAGAGACTGGACTCTGAAGAGGTCTGATGCCATCTTCGGTTCCTGAAAGCCCTGAACACAGAATCTGTTCAATGAGCCGGTCTCTGGTTAGCATCAGCTGTCAACTTGACACAACCCACAGTTATCTCAGGGCATCTCATTTGGGGGTTGTCTCAATCATAATGGCCTGTGGCCAGCTTCATGAAGCATTTTCCTAATTATTAACTGATATACGAGGGTCCTAGGTAGGTGTGCCTCAACTATACAAAAGAAAGAGTCGAACAAGCTAGGAGGAGCAAGTCAGTAAGCAGCAACCCTCCATGGTTTCTGTTTTAAAATCCTTCCTTGGCTTTGATGATGGGCTATAACCTATAAGATGAAATAAATCCTTCCTCCAAATCCAAGTTTTTTGTTGTTGTTTTGTTTTTCAAAACAGGGTTTCTCTGTGTAGCTCTGGCTTTCCTGGAACTCACTTTGCAGACCAGGCTGGCCTCGAACTCACAGTGATCTATCTACCTCTGCCTCCGGAGTGCTGGGATTAAAGACGTGCATTACTACCCCTGGGCCCCCAAGCTGGCTTTAGTACATGTTTTATCACAGCAACAGAAAACAAACTAGAACAGCTAGGCCAACTAGAGTGAAGATGTGTCATCCACAAAATCCTCAGACCCCATAGCAGCAACTCTCAGTGTAGGAACCATGGAGAACTGTTGGATCCAGGACCATAAAAAGGAGATTTAAGAACAAACATTGGCAAGATGCTTTATAACACATTGAAGCCACTAGCATCTTAATATTTTGCCTTGTTTTAAAGTGAGATTAAATCAAATTATAGTGGTTTAAATGAGAATGTGCCCCCATTGGCTCCGGCATTTGAATGTTTGGTCCCTAGTTGGTGACATTACTTGGGAAGACTTAGGAGGTGTGGCCTTGCTTAGAGGAAGGAGATCACTGGGGGTGGGCTTTGGGAGATTCAAAGACTCATCCCCTTCCTGGCTTGACCGCTCTGCTTCCTGATTAAGGTTGAATATGTGAGCCCTCAGCTTCAGTCTCTAGCTGCCATGCACCTCCATGACAGACTCTGATCTTCCCTCTGTAAATTGCCTTGGTCATGGTATTTTCTCACAGCAATATAAAATTAACTAACACACAGCTGTAAACATTGTGTAGACCATGGGCTTCCAGAAAGGACTGGGGGGAGACATATACAAAATAATAAAGTGCAGTTGAGGGGAGGGGAGCATGCCACGAGTGAATGTCCTTGGATCCCATGTGCTTACTGCAGATTTCAGATTTGTCCCCAAGATTTGCCACAGCTCAAATGAAATACAAAGCACAGGAGCTTCCATACAATAAAGTGAGAGACCCCTAGCTGTTTCACTTCAAGGATATTCTCTGTGGCCTCAAATATTTTTTTTTGCACAAGGAAAATGACGTGAGTGTCATGGAGTCGTTGTTTCCAGCATTGCTCAATGATGGCCATGTGTGTCTATGCCAAAGTGAGGTGTTTTATGAATGAGGTTGTAATGGAACATGAAGACCTAAACTCAGAACACAAAAGGCCAGGCAACAAGGCTTTTGAGGAGCTCAGATTTTAATAGGCAGCACATCATCAAGAGAGAGAGAATTCATGCACATCAAAAAGTACCACAGAGAACCAGTTGTGGTGGGGCACACCTTTAGTACCAGCACTTGGGAGACAGAGGCAGGCAAATCTCTTGAGTTCAACGCCAGCCTGGTCTACAGAGTGAGATCCAGGATAGTCAGGACTACACAGAGAAATCCTTGTCTTCAAAAACCAATAAAAGGGAGGGCACGGGAGGAGGGGAGGGAAAGGGAGAGGGACCTGGAACTGACTTGTGAACCAACCATGGTTCTAATCTAAATTTAAACATAAAAATAAAAAAAATTTCAAAAGGCAAAAAAAAAAAACAATAAAAAAATACCACAGAGTCATTCTTTGAGGCAATTAAGACAGGTACCTGGATATTACAGAGGGCAATGATAGGAGGGTGTGTGTGTGTGTGACATGCAGGCTGTGGGGGCCAGAAGATGACGTCCAGTGTCCTGCTCTATCACCGCCCCCCACTTTATTCCCTTGAGACAGGGTCTCTGACTGAACCTGGAGCTAGGCTACTGGCCAGCAAGCTCCAGCAATCCTCCTGTCTCTGCTCCCACAGAGCTGATGTTATGGATATGCATGGGCACACCTAGCTTTTTATGTGGGTGATAGGGATTTGAACTCAGGTCCTCATGCTTGATCTTGCCAAGATCACTTGGTCACAACAATCATAAGCAGAGACAATGTGAAAAGAAAATTTCAGTCAAGTTTTTTTTTTTTTTTTTTTGGTTTTTACAAGACAGGGTTTCTCTGTATTGTTTTGGAGGCTATCGGTCTAGCCCGGCCTCGAACTCACAGAGATCTGCCTGCCTCTGCCTCCCAAGTGCTGGGATTAAAGGCGTGCGTCACCACCGCCTGGCTCAGTCAAGTTTTTTTTGTTTGTTTGTTTTGTTTTGTTTTTTGGTTTTTACGAGACAGGGTTTCTCTGTATTGTTTCGGAGGCTATCAGTCCAGCCCGGCCTCGAACTCACAGAGATCCGCCTGCCTCTGCCTCCCGAGTGCTGGGATTAAAGGCGTGCGCCACCACCGCCCGGCTCAGTCAAGTTTTTAAAGTAACCAATTTTGTGTGTGTGTGTGTGTGTATCTTTGTGTCTGTATGAGCTACTCCTATCCCCAGTGGCCAGTCTCCTCCCCTCCCCTTTCTCCCTTTTATGAACCCTTTCGCCTAATAAAAACCCCTCTACTTGAACTCAGTGTTGCATGGTGTTTTCCTCTTGCATGCTGCTTTTTTTTTTTTATTACAACACAATGAAGTTAAAGAAAGTGACCACAACTTAGTTTTTTGTATGTTTGTTTTTGAGACAGGGTCCCATTGTGTAGCCTTAGCTGGTCCAGAGCTTGCTATTATAGACCAGGCTGGCCTCAAACTCAGAGATCTGCTTCTGCCTCCAGAGTGCTGGGGTTAAAGGTGTGCACCACACCTGGCTTCAGAACTACAGCTCTGAATGAACTGAACCTACATGCTCTAACTCTGGACTTGTCAGTCAGAGTGGCCATGGGTTTTTGTTACTACAGAAATATCAAGAACTTCCCTGAACTTGTACACTGAGAACAATAAAGGGACAGAAGGAGCTCAAATAAAGAATATTTCTGTGGTTGCATGTGATGCGTCCTGCATTTTCAGCAGCACTGGCAATTTACATGGTTAGTTAGTTGGTTGTTCTTTTGGTTTTCTGTGGTACTGAGTGAGGAGAGAGGACCCAGAGCCACACACCCATGCAAGGCAAGCTGGGCTTGCACCACCAGCCCAACAGTATGGTTTTAGGTTCAAATTGAGGGAAGGGTCGACTGCAGAGGCCACCAGGGACTGCCAGAACCACGGCAGACCAGCAGGCTGCCCCTGGGCTGGCCTTACTTCCCCCACAGGAGTTTTCATCACAACTTTCCAACATGGCCGCCAGCAACTGGTAGTTGGTATCTCTGGCATTGCTTGGGAAAGGAAGAGCAATTCATCTCCTCTGTTCCTGATCTGGAAGCCCCTAGTGAGGGATGGGCGTACACCAGGCTCGCAGCAGCTCTTCACCTGTTTTTAGACACTGAGGGAAAGGTGGTGGAGGTGACAGGTCTCCATGACACACGCGGGGCGGAGGGAGGTTTACCACAGGGAATGTGCCATACTGAGCAAAGGCCCCTTCAACAGTAGGAACAACCGCTGGCAATGTTTGCAGTAGTCAACTCTCTGAGAAACACTGGGCCACAGGCCCCATTCTCTCTCCTCATCCATCTGCCCTGACAGCCTCCTACATGGATCATGCTCACAGAGCTCCCTGAGCTCGATGCTCTCACCACCTGGCTTCCCCCTCCGCCTCCTGCCTGAGAGAGGCCTGCTCTGCCCTGTGAGGCCTTGTTTTGTCTGAGGCTCCCCAGGAGCCCTGACTCTGCTCTCAGGCCACCTGCCTGGAGAAAGAGAAGGGATGCATCACACTGGTTTCACAGTCGTTCTTGATTTGGGGTTTGTGGAGGGTCTTGGATCTGTGGGTATTAATCAAATTTAGAGGATGAACAAGAAAAAAAAAACCTGGATGTTACTTATTTAAATATTTTTCTTTCTTCCTCTCTTTTTCAATTACAGATGAGGTTACCGGAAGTCCCACGCTTCAAAAATGCTCTACTCATTGTTTTCCCAGTAATTTTTCACTCCATTTCATTTTGAATAGTCTCTATTGATACATCTCCTAGTTCACTTCTCTCTTCTTTCCTACTGTATCTGATTGGCCGATGAGACAGCCAGTATATTTTTTTTAATCTCAGACACCATTCTTTTTATATCTAGTTCCTTTTTCATTTCCCAAGCCTTCCCTTAGTTCCCAAGCTTCCTCTGCATTCCTGAACATATGGAAAATGTTATAATGTCCTTGTCTGCTAATGCTGGCATTCACATCATCTCTAGGCTTGCCTTTACTGACTGTTTTTTCCTCTTCCTCTGGGATTCCTTTCTCATCTTCTCCAGCAGCATCTGGCTGGTAGCCAGTCATACGAGTTTTTACCTTGTTAGAACGTGGTACATGGGGGGGGGGGGTGTCCTCAACTGCTTTGAGGTGGAATTAAATTCTTAGAAACAGCTCAATCATTTCAACAAGGCTTGCTGTAGGTCCTGCAGGCTGGAGTTGGAGGCAAGAGTGGCCTTAAGACGAGGGCTAATTTTGCGCCATCACTGCTGCTGCCCCATTCCTGAGGCGCCATTCTTTAGAGTACGTTATGGAATGCTCCATGTTTTACGACTTCTCCCCACTATTCCCAACCCCAGCAGCCTCTAGATATTATTCTACACGCCTCTTCCCATGGTTCCTTCCTATTTCCTGTGATTCCCACATGCACTGTCAGTTGAGCAGTCCAGGGGGGTCTCACCGCACACCTCCAGGGTTCTCTCTGGACAGGCCTCTCCTCTTAGGCAAACTGCCCTGCTTCCTCACCTTAGGAAGAGCTTGCTCTCTTCCCTTCACGGTGGCCTGGAACTGTCCTGGTGTAGCTGGGGCGAGGGAAGGACTAGCCTCATTGGTTTCTCTTCTTTCAGAGCCCAGGACCCTTGCCTTAGGGGTCTGCAAAAAAATCCTTTCTTACAGATGTTTGTGGGTTTTTTTTCCTGTCATTTTTTCTTCCTTCACTTTTTCCTTGTGCAGTCTAGACTTCACTCGATGTATTGCATCCAACTATCTACTTCTCCTAAATCAGTGCCTCGGGAGCACCAGAGCGGCTGCTTCACCTAAATCAGTGTCTCGGGAGCACCAGAGCGGCTGCTTCCTGGCCAGTGCTACTTTCTGCATTGTCCAATCGAATAGTCGTTAGAGATGATGGCTGAAGATGCCTCACACCGTTCATCTTTAGCACCCTCACACACACACCACTACTCACCCAGCCCACAGGCGGGAAACCTAAGAGAATCCCTGAGTCTTGCTCTTCCCTTGTCTCACCCAGTTAACAAGAAGAAATTCTTATTTCACAAACTGTCTTTCTCATTCCACGCCCTTTAATGGTTTCCTTTTACTTCCGTCTCCCAAAGCTTCCTTCCTGTGCTTTTCTATGATCTGTGACAGCTTCCCTTCTCATCTGGATTGTGGCAGCTGCCTCCCACCGGTCTCCCCACCTCCTAGCAGTTTCTCTGCACTCTAACCAGAGCTGTCTTTCTATACAAGACACAAAGGCTTTTAGGCCTTTGCATTGACTCTGTTGTTGCTGGGATAAATCCCAATCCTTTGGTTTGCAAATCCTTCATGACATGGTCCATATCATCCTCTCGTACTTGTCATTTTGTTCCCTCTCCCTCCACATCCTATGATCTGGCTAGAAGGAACTATTTCTTATTCCTTATCTTCTCCAGATTCTTGTACATGTTTCCCTTCATTATGCGTATTCCCATCCCTCTTTCCCATTGGTTATTCTCTTTCCTTCCATGTGGTCTCACTAGCTGTCCACATTGCCCCTAAACTCCTAGACTCAAGTGATGCTCCTGCCCCAGCCTCCGAAGGAGATGGGGATACAGGCACACACCGCCATACCCAACTTGTCTTTCATTTCTCAACACAGACCCTGATCTCTGAACCAGCACCATTGCTTTTGCTTGCTTTCACTGCTGTAGAATATGCTACCACCTCTTAATCTGTCTTCTTATTGGAGTCAGGATCTCGCTATGTGGGCTTGAACTTGAGATCCTCCTGCCCCAGCCTCCTGAGCACTGGGGTTGCAGGTAGAAGCTTCCAGGCTTGGTGTCCAACCTTTCCTCTTATCCACTCCCAGATGGGCAGCCTTTCTGCTTGAGAACTATTACAAGTGTGTCCTCCTTACAGCCTCGTTTCCCCAGTTGCACATAAACACCTCCCCACCCACGCAAGCACAGACTCACCAAAGCTCAACTTAACAGGCAGTCTTGCATGAAAGGAACTCTGTGGTGTGGCCTTTCCCTGCCTTTCAACCTCATCTTCTCCCCAGGGCTGAGTTCTGGCCATCTTGGCCTTCTTTCACTTATTTTTTCTGGGAAAGGAGTAGGGGGTTAGGCAGGGTCCCACCATGTAGTCTAGGCTGGCTTTGCGCTCACAACCTTCCTGTCTCAACCTCTCCAGGGCTGGGATCACAGGCACACACTGCCACACTCAGCTTCTAGTTCTTGAGGAAACTAGGAGTTCTCTCAACACTGTTTTTGATTTGTTTGTTTTTAAAGTGAATGTCTCTTGCCTGAAAAATACCCTAACCTTTTTATTTGATTATTTTCTGCATTCTTCAAACCTTGGTTCAAAGGCCTCCCCCTAATTTTTCCAGTCTGATCAGTTTCCCCTTTCTCCCTCCTCTCCTCCCAGTCCTCCCCCGCCACCCCTCCCATTCCTTCTCTGTTCTCTTCAGGAAAGGGCAGGCCTTCCTTGTATACCAGCCAGCCATGGCATATCAAGTTGCAGTAAGACTAGGCACCTCCTCCCCTTTTAAGGCTGGATGAGGCAATCTGGTAGAGGAAGGGGTCCCAAAAGAGGTAACAGAGTCAAAAGCAGCCCCCGCTCCTTCTGTTAGGAGTCCTACAAGAAGATCAAGCGACACAATGGTAAAGTGTGTGCAGAGGTCCAGGCCTTCTCTGACGGGGTATTTCTTCCCTTCCTAGGCCATCTCTTGCTCACACTCTGACATGGTGTAACTCTTCCTTTGCAGTTTGCAATTTCAGACAATCTGAGTGATGTCCCTCCTGCTAGTCTAGAAGTACTGTGAGGAAGTACTGCTAGGCGTTGGTGGCCACGCCTTTAATCCCAGCACTCGGGAGGCAGAGGCAGGCAGATCTCTGTGAGTTCGAGGCCGGCCTGGTCTACGGAGCGAGTGCCAGTAGAGGCTCCAAAATTACACAGAGAAACCCTGTCTTGAAAAACAAAAACAAACAAACAAAAAAGAAGCACTGTGGAGTACTTGAGGAAGTCCTGTGAGGTTTCTCTGGGTTTTCTCACGGCTGCACTGTGCTGGCTAGTTTTTGTCAACTTGACACGGACAGGGTCTGAAGACGTAAACTCACTGAGAAAATGCCTCCCTTGCAGTGCCTGCAGCAAGTCTGTGGGCCATGTTCTTGATGCTGGAGGGTCCTGCTCACTGGAAGCTGTGCCACCCCGGGGTAGGTGGCTGAACAAGCCCGTAAACAGCACTCCTCCATGGCCTCTGCGTTCTTGCCCTGAATTCACTGATGGACTATAAGCTGTAAGCTGAAATAAACCCGTTCCTCCCCAATTTGCTTGTCCTGGAGTCTCACCACAGCATTGGAAAGCACAATGAGGAATACACTGCTGTGCTTGATGTGTTAGGGGAATGCTGGGAGGTCCTGCCTTTGCTGACCTCATCTGTAATAAGCTAAGCACCACCACTCCTCTGTGGTCTCCACCCAACCCGCAGACCTCACCACCTTTTGGCCATTGTTTGCCCAGGGGCTTCGAGAGCAAATTCACTGGTCGTGTGCTCTTTTAGAAACCCATCTCTTGGTTTCCTGCAGGGAACTGTTCTATCACAGGCAAGTGTCAGGGTTGTCAGCAGGGTGTGTGCCCACAGCACAGGCACATGACGAGTTAGATTTGCTGGATTGTATTTCTCCCTTAAGTTATTGACAAGCACGAGGAAAACCATGCTGAGGAATTGGACCGTTTGTTCCCGCAACCTGGATCCGCAGAGCTGCCATTCCTGAGCACCCAGCACTTGACTAGGTTTTTCATCCTATAGGTGCCTGGGCCCTGCTGATAAATTCCCTTCGTTAAAGATTAGCCCAAAGCAGTTGCTGCTGTCATACTTAAACATTGCTACACTGCTGACTTCCATGAGGAAGAGCTCACCCCTGCATCTCTGTCACCTAACACGGGGTCTGGTGCAGATTTGGATCTCAATAAATATGTTGAATGAGTGGTGTGACTGGGGGAGCCCGAGGACTAGCCTGGGACCTGGATTCTCTGTCCATTTTTACTTGTGGTGAGAGGCCAATGCTAGCGGTGGCCGCAGTGGCAGGCACAGTCTGCAGCCTCTCTGGGTCAATCATATGTCACAGCAGAGATTGCCTTGTTCTGATTCTCAGCCCATCTAGGTGATGACATTGTGGACACCTACCCAATGAGACTTTTCTGTGACTCTTTAGGCATAACTGTCCACTTCTCTGTTTCATTCCCCTTATGCTGCTATTTTCAAATTCTGATTTTTGGTTGGGTGGTGGTGGCGCATACCTTTAATCCCAGCACAGGGGAGGCAGAGCCAGGTGGATCCCTGTGAGTCTGAGGCCAGCCTGATCGAGAGAGCGAGTTCCAGGGACAGCCAGGCCTACCCAGAGATCCCTGTCTCAAAACCAAACATGTTCTGAGTTTTGCTCCAGGCTTCCCTCTGAGAACGTCTGACCTGTCAGCACATCATTTCTAAAAGCCTGAACTGGAGCCTCCTCCACAAAAGCCTCCCAGAGCTTCACACTTTACACAGATGAGTTCTGGGAATTGAGTGCCAATGGCTGCCCACAAAGGAACCGAGACTTTGAGCATACCAATGCTTCAGGGTCAACTTGCCTCTGGGGGAGCCTGCAGGAAGGTCCAAGTCTCACCACCCTGAGCACGAATCTGCACTAATGCCAGAAGATTCTGGGGCTCCTGAGTCCATCAGCAGCAAGCGTCTGGCGCAGCAGTGGAAGGAAGGCATTCTCCCAGACACCACAGCAGCAAGCCATCGGCTGCACACTGAGGTCTCCTGCCTCAGCCAGGCCAGAAAGCGCAGGATAACACAATCCACCAACCAAGTTGCACACATGTGTCCTGGGCCTTGCTCCCAGTAGGAAGTGGCCTGGGGGATGCAAGGCTCTTCCCTTCTCCACACCTGCACCAGGTCAGAGCTGTGAGTGAAAAGTGCTTTTTCAGACTCTGGAAGTCTTTGAAGTAAGTCATCAACTCTGCCATGGAGCCTACAAGGGGATTAAGTATGCCTCTGAGTTACAGTAAGAGTCATATAAAGTGCTGGGGTAAAAACACCCCAGAGAATTCATACAAACTCCTGGAAGGTCCCCAAGGGCAAACTGTGTGTATGTACCGAATAAGGAACCTTTACTGAGCAAGAACAGAACTACTAGGGAAACACAATTGGTCTGCTGTCATTATACTAGGAAACACGTGAGCCACTGAAAAATCAGAACGTAAAACCAGTGGGGATTCAGGAGATTTGCAGTGAGTAATTACAAACCATGAACCAACTGAAGGCCAGAGAGCCCCACACCCTTCCAAACATGCAGCGGCCATTTCTGAAAATGACAGACAGTGAGACCCAATTGTAGTCTAATTAAAAGTTAAGTTCTGGGAGGCTGCCTTTTCCTTGCTATTACTTTTCCTGGGAATGCACACTTCCTATTTCATTACAGAATACTAAAAAGACCTGCACTCACGGGGAGAATCTAATGAATGTCAGAACTGCTGGGCACCTGGGTGTAGCTCAGTGATGGAGGACTTGCCTGACATTCTGGAGGCCCCGGTTTCAATTTGCAACAGTGCAAACAAACAGACAAATAAGCTGCTTCATCAAGAACTAGTTCTGTCTTTTAAAAAATTTTAAATTTTTTCTGGATGTGAGAGTACACAGATGCCCTTAATTCTATCACTCGGGAAGTAGAGGCAAGCAGACCTCTACGAGTTTGAGCCAGCCTGATGTACGCAGAAGTTCCAGGCCAGCCAGAGTTACATGGTAAGATCCTGTCTCAAAACAGAAATACATCTCCCACAAAAGAAAACAAAAACAAAATTCCAGTTGTGTGTCCACAAAGAATATGCCAGTGAGACAAGTGCAGGTTACCACTGTTGCTTTGTTTCAGAAAAAGCAAAAGATCAACTGTGGCTGGGCAGTGGTGGTGCACACCTTTAATCCAGCATTTGGGAGGCAGAGGAAGGTGGATTTCTGTGAGTTTGAGGCCAGCCTGGTCTACATAGTGAGTTCCAGAACAGCCAAGGCTACGAGAAACCCTGTCCCCCTCCAAAACAAAACAAAACAAAACAGCCCCCCCCCGAAAACTGTGGTGATACATTTAATGAAAATATCTCTTCCATTCTAAGACACCTGAACTTTTGCTAAACCTCACAACTGAGCTAATAATACACGTCACGGTCACTTAAGACTTGGCCTGTGGGGCAGGAGAGATGGCTCAGTCGTTAAGAGTATTGACTGTTCTTCCAGAGGACTCAGGTTCAATTCTCAGCCCCCAAATGGCAGCTCACAACTGTCTGTAACTCCAGTTCCAGAGGCTCTGACACCCTCACACAGACATACATGCAGGTTAAACACAAATGCACATAAAAGTAAAATATGTGTGTGTGTGTGTGTGTATGTGTTTCCACCTATTGTCAAAGTGTGTCTTACAGTCTTTGCTTTAAATGAGTTTGTGTGTTAAATGATAAGTATTGCATATCAAGGATTGGCTTAATGGTTAGTAATGATCATTTTATTTTTAATGTTCTAAACTACCCCTTTATTTTTTGTTTATTTTAATCTTGATTTTTTTAAGGGTCTCACTATATAGCATTCTGCTGGCCTATAACTCACTATGTAGGCCACGTTGGTCTCGCACTCACAGTGTGCTTAGATTAAAGGCATACTCTAGTATGCACAGGATATCTAATTTTTACAATTTGATACAAATACATTATATATATATATATATATATACATATATATATACTTGACCTGCTGTCCTACTGTGTTTTCAGACTGTTTAACTTGCCTTTAAGAAAACAATATAACAACCAACCTTATTTCCTTTGGGTTCCATGTACTTAGGTTTTTAAAAATATTTATTATGAATTATTTATGTAACATATGTATGTCTGTGTGTGAGGAGGTCAGAGGGGCATCAGATCCCTCAGAGCTGGAGTTACAGACAGTTGTGAACTGCCTGATGTGGAGGCTGAGAATTAAACTAGTTCTCTGCAAGAAAAATACGTGCTCTTAGCGACTGAGCCATCTCTCTAGCCTCCCCCAGCCCCATGTAATTAGCTTTTACAACCTAAGCTAATGCACAGCTTCAATATTTTTGTAACAATAATAACAAATATTTTCTCAGTGCCCTGTGCATATACCCCGACTCCCTTCCTCATCTTAGAATGAAATTCAGATGTTCTCACTCTACCTATATTCTGAAACAGAAATAATCAGAAGAACTATGTTATGCTGCAAGGTCCTATTCTAGGCAACGGGAGACCCTCATGAAAGTTCCAGAAAGTGGGGGTGACATCAAGGCCTCAGCCTCAGCTACTGAGCATCAAACGGAATTCCAGCTAATAGCACTGATGGATTTGAATGAGAATGTCCCCACAGTCTCAGGCATTTGAATAGTTAGTCCCCATTTGTCGGAGCTCTTTGGGAGGCATGTCACTGGAAGTGGCAGTAAGAGTTTTAACGTTCACACCATTTCAAGTTCAATTTGTTTCCTGTTCGTGGTTCCATACGTGAGCCCTCAGCCACCATGCTTCCACTCAGCCATCATGGACTCTAACCCTCTGGAACCATAAGCCCAAGTAAACTCTCCTTCTATAAGCAGCCTTGGTCATGGTGTTTCTACCACATCAACAGAAAAGTAATTAATACAGAGCCTAACCTGCTAAGCCATGTCAGTCTTGTGTAAGCCCTTCCTTTTCTCATTCCACAGAGCATCATCCATACCCACCGGCTGACATGGAACCAGTACTGAGTTATCGACCCCTACTGATGACAACCGTATCTCCCATCCAGAACAGTCTAGAGGAAAACTAATGAGGTACATAAAGTTCAGTATTTTATGGGAATATAAAGCCATTGGTTCTTTCTGATAATCACAATTCTTCACATCATTTTTTTTTTGAGACAAGGTCTCACTGTATAATACCAACTGGCCTGGAGCTGGCTATGTTGTCCAAGATGACCTTGAACTCACAGAGATCTACCTGTTTCTGCCTCTTGGGTACTGGGATTAAAGGTATGTACTATGCACCTAGATATCCTCAAATCTTAAGTCACAAACACGTATAGGCAAAATGGTTCATCAGGCAGGCAAACTACTCACACACGAAGCGGTTTCATCCATTTTCTTTCTCATGGTCATTGGCTTCCGTAGCTCAGCTATGATGAATTCCCAAGTGCAAAGGGCGCAGCAGCAAATGGAGGAACTATCATACCCCAAATAGAGCTTTCTCTTCCAAAGAACTGTACAGCCTCCCATAAAAGCTACATTAAACAGAAACACTCTATGTCAAGGCTTGCCAAGAGGACACAGAGGGCAACAGGTCCAAATGGCTGTCAAACACGCAGAGTGAGAGAACAGACTGAGGGGAGCTACTGGTTCCTGACATCTATGCTTTGTGTGCTGACCACTCTTCCTGCTGCCCCGGGCACCTTCAACTTGATCCTTCTACCCACGAAGTACGAACCCTCCTCTGTTTCCAGATAAGGCTGGATGAGAGGGGATGCACTATGCTTTAGATCCCCAAGCCGTGGATTGGCAGGGAAGCTGCTGAGCCAGCCAGGCTCAACTCTGAGGCTGCTCGTTCCCTTCTCAGTCCACGTGGGCTCTCCGGGAAACCATGGAGAGCAGACCCTCATCTTAGGACAGCTGCATGAGAGCAACTGGGTTCTGTTCTCTCTATTCCCTGTCCCAAGGGCCTTGTCCAACGATCCAGCCACGTCAACATGAACCATGGGAGTCAGAGAGGTTGCAAGAGGGGCTGGTCAAAGTGCAAATGACTCCCACATTATCTCCAGCCGGGGAAATAAACCACAACATGAGATCAATTTATCAATGACAAACTAAAATAGGAGAGCAGTTTTATAAAACACAGAGACTCCCACTGACCCAGACTAAATTAACTGACCCAGGAAAATAACTTAGATATTCACAAACTGAAATCCAGTCCCAACTGGATGTGTGTGTGTGTGCTGCTATGGGGGAGGCAAGTTCTCCTGACGGGACAGAGTCCCCTGTGGCTGACTGACTTGTCCACGGCAGGGCTAGGGCTAGTGTGGTGCTGCGGCGAGTGGAACCTCCCTGGACTCGTCTCTCAACATAGGCAGAAACGCTTCCCACTGCAGCAGAGACCTCCCTACACCCACCTCCCACAGCATGGCAAAAGAGCAGGACCCACTCTGCAGTTTACACCTCAAACTTCATGGAGCTTATGACAGGGCAGCCAACCTGACTGCTTTGGTATGAGTGAGTGTCCCCCGAGGTTCATATAGAGGAAGCAAATCCCCAGCAGAGCGGTATGCAGAGGCGGGTGGTAATGGAATGATAGGTCACGAGGGCTCTACTCTCACTAACAGCACTTGTGCCCTTACAACACAGGCTTCAGGGATCCTGTCTGCATCTTCTGTTCTGTGAAGACACACGATGGGGGAAAGCATCTTTGGCAAATGAGCCGTCACCAGACCCTGAATGTGCTGGCTCCTTGATCTTGGACTCTCCAGTCTTCAGAACTTCAAAGATTACAGCTAGATGGTAGTGGCGCATGCCTTTAATCCCAGCACTTGGGAGGCAGAGGCAGGCAGATCTCAGTGAGTTCAAGCAGCCTGGTCTACAGAGAGTTCCAGGACAGCCTGGACTGTTACACAGAGAAACTCTGTCTCAAAAGATCCAAAAACAAAAAAAAACAACCCCCCCAAAAAAGCAAAAGACTTCAAGGAATAAATGTCTTATTTATAACTTGTATAGCTTAAAGTATTTTTATTATAAGGATGAATGGACTAAGATTATCAAAAAAATAAGAGTTCCCTCTCCAGACAAAAACAATAATTTTTTTTCAGTCATAAATCAATACACACTCAGCTGGTCAGTGGTGGTGCACGCCTTTGATCCCAGCACTCAGGAGGCAGAGGCAGGAGGATCTCTGTGAGTTCGAGTCCAGCCTGGCCTACAGAGCAAGTGCCAGGGCAGGTTCCAAAGCTACACAGAGAAACCCTGTTTTGAACCACCCCCCAAAAAACAACCAAAACAATACACACTCAATCTAAAAACCAAATCAGAGCTGGGGACATGGCTGACTGGGCAAACGACTTGCCAGGCAAACCTGATGACCCAAGGCCAAGTCTATGAGCCACCCTGAAAGCTGTCTTCTGACCCCGACCCCCATGCCACACGCGGCACACACACAAACTCACAGGATGATAATAAAATAATTTAATGTTAAAAAGCCACGTTAGGCCGGGCGGTGGTGGCGCACGCCTTTAATCCCAGCACTCGGAGGCAGAGGCAGGCGGATCTCTGTGAGTTCGAGGCCGGGCTGGACCGACAGCCTCCAAAACAATACAGAGAAACCCTGTCTCGTAAAAAAAAAAAAAGCCACGTTAGAAAAAAATGAAATCTTATAAGCAGTAAAGCAGGAAGCATATGACATTTCCATCACCTAAAGCAAAATGCTACATTTTGGTGGCTACTGAAGTCTCTTGTCAATGATATGGATGTGCATGTGTATATACGATGGTTCTACTTACACATGGCCTTAATTAAATCCTGGTTTATACCATGATATCCAGGACATGCTCTATGGCAATGAATAAAAAACCTTAAATAATCTTTTTTTTAAAAGGTAGGGTCTCCTGTAGCGCTGGCTGGCTTTCTACTTCCCAAGCACTCGGAATACAGATATGTGCTACTATACCAGGCTCTAATTATCTTTTTTCTTTCTTGACATAGTGTCTATTATGTAGCCCTGGCTGCCCTGAAACTTACCATGTAGACCAGGCTGGCCCCAAACACAGAGAGTGCTGGAATTAAAGGTGTGTACCACCAGGCTCAATTCTAAATCCTCAGTTTAAACAACCATATTATTCTCCTGCATGGACATATCATTATTTATTAAGTGAGAATTATTGCCTCTAATGTTTTACTTAAAACTAAAATCAAATTTTTAGTGTGTGCTTGTGTGTGGGGGCAATGCATGTACCACAGCAGTTATGGTAATGTGGGGATAACTACTGGGGAGAGTCTGTCCTTTCATACTGGGAACTGGGGATCAGACTCAGGTCATCAGACATGGTGGCAAACATCTTTCTCACTGAGCCATCTCACGGATTTCCTATGTTCAATTTTCCAAGTCACCAAACCAATTTTATTATGGTAGCTTATGCCAATTAAGACAAAAGGCCAGCAGTTCAAAGAGCAGTCTATGAAGCCACATTAACATTTGTGTCTGAGGTGAGTTTCATATTAACAGTCAAGAATGGAAGAGCCTTTAATCCCAGTACCCCAGAGACAGAGGCAGGTGGATCTGTGAGTTTGAGGCCAACCTGGTCTACAGAGTGAGTTCCAGGACAGCTAGGCCTGAAGCACAGAGAATCCCTGTCTTAAAAAACAAAACAAAATAAACAAAAAAAGAATGGGGACACAGTGGGATCTCTCTCTCCCTATTTCGTGTGTGTGTGTGTGTGTGTGTGTGTGTGTGTGTGTGTGGTGTGTTCATGTGTAGATGCACTCATACTCACACACATGCACCTGTTTTTTTTTTTAAAGAAATATTTACTGGGAACTGATTTACAATGCCAAGAGCTGTTTAACCAAAATGCACAAGGCCCTTGGTCAAATGCCACCCACAGTCTAGTAGGGGAGACTGACAATGCAAATGGCCAATGTGGGTGCGTGCTCCGGATGAATGGAGGCATAGCTTTCCAGACAAGGAGTTGGTGTCTGGATAAAGCAATAGTCCTGTGTGGTGACATTGGGCAATGGAGACAGCCATGCCACGCAGGAGGTAAGTAAGAGCAGTGTGGAAAGAACAAAGGCCCCCAGAGGCTGGAGGAGATCTGGGATCTTCAAGGAGCAAAAGCGCCACGGCTGTTGGGCAGCAAAGGGCACGGACACCAAAGTGAAATCATGGAGGTAAGTAAGTTAGGACTGTGGTCAGCGTTTGATGTAACAGTGGGAACAAGGCAGCACCCTGCTTTATGTTCCAGAAGACTGCCCCGCTGCACTGAGAAAGGCCTCCGAGAGGCCACAAACCAGCAGGCAGCCTAGGGAAATGGTTACTGGTCCAGGGCAGAGGAGCCAGGACCTTGGACAGTGGTCCTAGGAGGAAGTGGTGGAAGGAGCCATTCTGAAGTGGAGGCAGGTCTCCTGCAGGGAGGACAGTGAAGGCTCTGGGCTTGCGGCTTGAAGAACTAGGTAGGAGGGAAGGAGAGAGAGGAAGTGTTTTACAGATGGTCCCTAAGTGATTCACTGTGTTTATCCATAAGTACTCTGATTTGGGGGAGGTAGAAACCATTTAAAGTCTTTGTTCATTGCCTATGTTTTAACGTCACAATTAACATTTGTGTTTTGACCTTAGGTCTTGTATCTGGCTAAACTCATACAGCTCTAGGAGTCTGGGGGACATTTCGCATATTCTCTGGGATTTTCTATGTGTGATCAATGAAGATAACTTCTTTCTTGCTAACCTACATCCTGTTCTTCTCACTTCAACCACTATCTGGAACTTTCAGGAGTGGACCCTGACTTCAGGCATGTGGAGTGTAGTTCCTTGCAGGTGCCCCACATCAGGACAGAGACAGTTCTTTCTTAAAAAACCAAAACACCAAAAACAAAAAAACAAAAACCTTTCATTAGTTCTTTGAGAAGTTTATACACTGTATCTTAATCATATTCACCCTCTTTTAAAGAAGTTCCTTTCTGACTGCTGAGCTGCTTCTTCAAGAATAGACGTTGAATTTGTTGAGCACTCTTTAACTGATGGTGTCATATAATTGGCTTAATTAAAAAAGTATTTTTGAGATAGCATCTTACGTATCTTAGGTTGACCTCAAACTTGCTATGTAGCCAAGGATGACTCTGAATTGATCTCTGCCTCCACCTTCCAAGTGCTGGGATAACAGCCGTGTACCACCAAGCCTAGTTTATGCCGTCCAGGGCTTTAGGCATGTAAGCAAGCACTTTACAGACAGCCATGCCTGTCAGCAGGATCACACAGCAATTTTTGTTTGGTTGGTTGGTTTGGGGTTTTTTTGTTTTGTTTTGTTTTTTGAGAAAGGGTTTCTCTGTGTAACCCTGGCTGTCCCTGAACTCACTATGTAGACCAGGCTGGCCTCAGAATTCACAGAGATCCACCTGTCTCTGCTTCCTGAGTGCTAGGATTAAAAGCGTGTACCACCACTGCCTGGCCAGATCCTACAGGTTTTTGTTGTAGATAATTAACATGGGAGATTACATGGACTGATTTTAAACGATATTTGGCCATCAAGTTTAGGTTTCATGCAGTCTTCTAATGTTTGTCTGGTGAGCACTCTCTCCATCTGGCACCCGTTGCCCGGCTGGCGAATTCTCTGGCATTCTCAAACAAGCCTCCGCTCAGGAGCAAACCCCCCACCCTGACCCCAGGAGCCATTAACTTAGTTTAGATTGGATTGTTTCTTCCTTTCTTTTATTCTTTTCCCTTTTCTTTCTTTCTTTTTTATTTTTGGTTTTTCGAGACAGGGTTTTTCTGTGTAGTCCTGTAACTCACTCTGTAGACCAGGCTGGCCTTGAACTCATCGGGATCTACCTGCCTCTGTCTCCTGAGTGCTGGGAGTAAAGGTGTGCACCACCATCACCACCACCTGACTAGACTGGATTGTTTCTGCACCCCCCCACCAGTACACTGACTCCTCCTCCACCACCACATTCTGGTTTTTGCAGATCTTAAGAACTCAGTTACAGTATCTGTTTATTCATTGACTGCTTTTGCTGAGATGTTCCTCTTTCCTGTTGGTTTCAGCAGTGTTTGCCCTGACTCTGGGGGCATTTTTAGCCTAGTCAGTGTTTGGTAAGACGTCCCCACGTCTTGACAATAGTTGGTTGCCTTTTCCCATGCAAGTTGAGATCTCTCTGGTTCTTTATAAGATGATTAATTTTGGCTCATATCCTGGATTATTTTAATATTGTGTTATGAAACCTGAGGTCTTGTTTGAATCCAGTGGAGGGTGTTACTTTGTTTTAGGAGACAATCGAGCAGGCTGGGTTTGGGCAGCAAGTCCTGACCAGCTTTCTGTGGGTTGTGGTTTCACTAGGCTGCACTTTCAATCCTTTCGACTGTCTTTTGTGTGCGACACCATGTCCAGCTGACCCTTGGAAGGCCATCTGTTCCTTGGTGGACCGCGGAAGCCTCTGTTTGGAGGTGCTTTCCCAAGCACCCTACTTCTTTGTTGTCTCCCCTGTGAGCTCTGGTTCCTTGGTCCTCTCATTCTTGGTCCTTTGGCCAAAAAGCCAGGGCCCCAGTCCTGCAGTTTCTAGACTGCAGCAGGAAAGCAGGGATCAACAACAACAACAAAACCCAACAAAACAGAACCCCACACCCATCCTCTTGAGACCTCAGCTCCGCTAACTCCTTGATGCCTCTACTGTCAACACCTCCACCACCTCCGTGGGACTGCTTCCGGCTGCACACAAGGGAAACGAAAGGAAAGGCACAACCGTGGGATTTCCCCCTCTGCATGAGCCCAAGGAACGCTCCCCACCCATCCCAAGCCACAGTCAGAGGCCATTTCCTGGAATGGTTTCTTCGGAGCCCATGGCTGGGCTATGGGCTTCCAGGACGTGGGACACTGAGGGAAAACTGGAAGCAACTGGCAGTCTGCTAATACATTAAGTTCTGGTATGCTTCCCAACCTGTCTGATATGACTAATAGTTCAGAGTCTCAAACAGCTACGGAGTGCATTCTGTCCAAGCCATTAGCGGCACTCGGTAACAGACACATGGGAGTGCATCTACTCCTTATCTAGGATGGAATCTTGCCTTCCTACGTTTAATTACTCATGAGAAAGAAAGGACATAAAATAGGGATTAAATCCAAAGTCGTTTTGCTAAGACACTAAAGCTTTTCGGCAATATGGTGTGCCCAATGCTACGGCAAGTCCTTCCACATAAAACAGTCAAGTGGCCACTGAGGAGAACCTGCCCAGCTCCCCTGCTTTCAGGCACCATGCAGGTAGAAGACTGATGGTCAAGGTTCCTTGATAGCATGACTAAGGTGGAGCTACCTGAGGCATCTAGCAGGTGACGTCAGGAAAATGGAATGGGTCCTGCTCTAAGTCTGAGTTTGTATATGATGTATATGATTTGCTCTCTGTGAAGATGTCATAACAAAACCCATTGTTTTGTATGCTCATTAAAAAAAATCTGGGGCTGGAGAGACGATCCAGCAGTTAAGAGCACACAGTGCTTCCAGAAGAGCTGAGTCCAGTTCCCAGCACCCAGGCTGGGTGGCTCACAACTGCTGAGACTGGAGACCCAAGACATCTGATGGACGAGGTGCCTCTGGCCACCATGGGCACCTGCATGCATGTGTACAGACCCACCTACTATGCAATTTAATGTTTTTTAAATCTTAAAAAAATAAGCTGGGCTGGAGAGATGGCTCAGAGGTTAAGAGCACTGACTGCTCTTCCAGAGGTCTTGAGTTCAATTCCCAGCAACCACATGGTGGCTCACAACCATCTACAATTCAATCTGGTGTATATGTAATAAATAAATCTTTTTTAAAAAGCTGACTTTTGATCAGTTTCAACCTAAACTCTACTACAAGAGAGTTAGATAGAAAAGAATCCGAGATTCAGTCATTTTTCCCTTTCACAGTGGACCATGTACAAACCCAGGAGCCTGTGTTGCCTAGTTTTCTGTCAACCTGACACGAGCCATAGTCATCTGGGAAGAGGGACTCTGAATTGAGAAAATGTCGGGCGTTGGTGGCACACGCCTTTAATCCCAGCACTTGGGAGGCAGAGGCAGGCGGATCTCTGTGAGTTTGAGGCCAGCCTGGTCTACAGAGCGAATTCTAGGACAGCCTCCAAAACAATACAGAGAAACCCTGTCTTAAAAAAAAAACCGAGAGAGAGAGAGAGAGAGAGAGAGAGAGAGAGAGAGAGAGAGAGAGAGAGAGAGAGAGAGAGAGAGAGAGAGAGAGAATATGCCTCTATGAGATTGGCTTGTGGGCATTTTCTTGGCTAATGACTGGTGTGGGAGGGCCCAGCCCACTGCATGTGATCCCAACTCTCAGCAGGTGGTTCTGAGTTGTATAAGAAAGCAGGCTGAGCAAGCCAAGGGCAGCAAGTCAGTAAGCAGCGCTGGCCTCCCCACACATACTGCCCGAGCTTCTGCTTCCAGCTCCTGCCTCCAGGTTCTGTGCCTGCTTAAGTTCCTGTCCTGACTTCCTTCAGTGATGGACTATGATTGGATGAGTAAGGCAAACAAACCTTTCCTCCCTAGTTGTTTTTGGTCATGGTGTCCTGTCACAGTAGCAGGAACCCAGACTAAGAAAGAACTATACCTCCTGGTTCACAGGAGAGACGGAGGCGAAGCACTAAAATCCCCTTGAAAACTAATGAGGAGAGAAAAGACCAGGGACTGCTTGGACACTGAACCAGAGTGCCTGCACTCAAGCCCAGCTCTGCTACTTCCCTCCCGTTTAATGCTGGGAAAGGAGCTTCCCTTCTCTGTATGTCAGTTTCCTTAGCTGAGAAAGTGGGGAGGGCTAATAACAACATCTATCTCACTTGGCTGAAGTGAAAGGGCTGAGAACTCTTTCTGACACACAGTGATGCCCCATAAATATTAACTGTCCCCTCCTCCTCTTGTTTCTAGGCATGCGCTGCTTGTGGCATGCCTGGGCTATGGCTTTTGCATATATAGAAGAGTATTAAAATGTTAATGTACAGCCTAACGAGTTACTGTGAAGGGGATATTCTCCTAACCCCTACTCAGGTCACTAGAGAGAACATTCCAGTTCTGAGATGCTCCCACTGGCTATGATGGGATTCAATCTCTTATTTGTCCTTACTGTTTTAACATTGAATTGTGCATCTAAACAAATATGGTTTCACTTTGCTTTTGAAGGTCATACAAATAGGAACCAGTATATATTCTCTACTGTCTATCTTCTTTTTAAAGACTCATCCATATTATTGTCGGGCGTGTAACTCAGTGGTAGCATACTTGCCTGGCATACACAAAGCTCAGGATTCACTTTCTAGCACCACAAAAATGAAACAAAATAAATAAAAGTTTAAAAATTTTTGGTCTCTTAGAGCAGGGCTTGGTAGCACACATCTACAATACCAGCACTTGGAAGTCTGAGGCAAGAGGACTGCTGGAAGCTGGAAGCCACCTTAGCTACTAGGTGCTCCCACAGCCAACCAGAGGTGTGGGCACCTCGTAAAGCCAGGTGTGACAGCACGGGCATATAACCTACAGACAGAGGCAAGGGGATTGCCACGAGTTTGAAAAAAGCCTGCCTTACAAAGAGAGTTCCACAGAAGCCAGGGTTCTCTTTCAGAAAGGATTCCATAGCAAGGTCATGTCTCAAGAAATAAAATTTAAATTGAAAAAGGCAAAATTAAAAAAAAAACTTATTTATTTTTGTTGTCAAATCTATGTGCAACTCACTCAATTTTTTTCTGCTCCATACCAATATGACATTTGCATATTCACATCTGTTCCCTATATGAGTCGTTTTGGGGTCTTACAATTCTGAATATTGCCTGGAACTGGGAGGGCCACCTCCCTGACCTGGGTCAAAGGGCAGTGTGCCAATTAGTGTGTCTTACTGTAAATACAGGAAGGGAGGGAGTGTGCCTGCCTGTGACTGTCACAAGAGCACAGGCAGGTGTGGCTCTCCCCTCCTGAAACACATGGGTATGAAGGCAAATGTGGAACATATATCTGCGTAGATATTAGCAGCCATTCCTGTAGCAAATGTGTCTGGAGGAGGAACTGTCAGGATGTGCGTGGTTCAGACTTACCTACACATCACCATCGTCTTTTTTGACGTGATTATACAAACCTGACTTCCCACTCTGTGGAGCCTTGCCTCTGCTCCATCATGACCCCATCCACACAGGGACTGTCAAAGCTATCACATTTTGTTGCTCCCTGGATGTGTAATGATGTCTCAGTGGGATTCCAAAGTTCACTTTCTTGGATACTAAAGTAACTGAAAACCTTTCCATAGGTCTAGCAACCTCTTTTCAGAAGCGCTGCTCATTTCTGTACTGGATTGTTCATTCTGTGTGTTTCAGGACACCAGGGAACTCAAAGCCAGTGTGAGGGACAAATCAGCAAGGGACACAGAGAGCTCCAGCACAGCCCCGACCCAGACAGACACATCTTCCCGTGGTGGGCAGATGGTGGGAAGATCTTTCCTCTTGTCCTCTCTACCACAGCTGCCTGAGCCTCGTGAACACGAGTGAATCATGTATGAGGTCAGCCAACGAGCTTTAACCACCCTCCGGAGGACAGGCAGGCCTCCCTTCTCCCTGGTATTCAGGGTGGCACCCAATATGAAGTGGACCGTCTTCACCTAGAGATGCCCTTCCCCTGGTACAAAGTTGTTCTGAGATCCATCCCCCTCCCTCCCAGGAGCTGAGGAATCGAAGCAGCTGTCCTTCCTGCTCTGCCAACAGAACTGAGGTATCTAGGACTGCTTCAGACCTGGACAGCCACCTCCCGGCCTCAGTGAGTCCAGGTCGAAACAGTGTGTGCCAAACAGCATGTCCTGCACTGTAAACACAGGAAGGGAGGGGGTGTCTGACTGTGACTGGCACAGGCAGGCACAGCCACTCCCACCCCCGGAGCTCTCTACCCGAGCACATGGGTGTGTCAGTGAGGGCACGTCCTCAGGAAGCTGGGCTGCTCCAGCAGCGTGGCGTTCTTCAGGTGAGCCCTGGTGGTTATCTATCATCCTCAGAGCTGGTGGCAAAGTCCTCTGCCCTACTCTGAGACAGGGCATGCGCTCAGAGACCACACACCCCGAATGGGACAGTTACATGAGAAAAACGTTCAGCTCAAGTCCCAGTGCAAACTTTTTGTTTTGCTTTGTTTTAAGATAGGCTCTCATATGTAGCCCTGGCTGGCTTGGAACTCCTCATGTACACCAGGCTGACCACAAACTCATGGAGACCCACTTGTCTCTGCCTGTGCCCCCCCACCCCCATGCCCAGCTCAGTGACACTTGCTTCACATTGTGTCTCTCTCCTGCTCCCTCCATGGGGAAGCCCTGGGGACCTTCCCATAATTCTGCGGGTCTCTTGCCCTCCTCCCGTACCCCCAGCTCCTCAGGCTTCACTACAAACATGGCCGACACTAAGGGCTGAGAAGATGATAGAGGGGAAGAATTGGTACCTGTGCCTAGTGTTTGTCCAGCGGAGTCAAGGGAAAGAAGCAATGAATCTGCAACACAAGAGGACAAGTTCATGTCTTTCTTCTTTAGTCAGACGAGTGCCTGCTGGCTCCACCCAAACCCTGTGGCAGGCTTAAAGCACTAACCCCTCCCCTTTGGCCGCTCCCTTTCTTATATTCATATGCATGTTTGTTTACTATTCCCAACTCCCCCCCCAATAAACCCCTGAAAGTAGTAAACAATAATTTATAGCATATGCTAGAATAATAAAGTGAAGATGTCAAAGAAAGGGAAGCTATTACATGGTGGGGAAGCTGTTAGTGCGCAAAGCACATGCCACCAGGGCCTTTGCAAACACGCAGGCAGAATCAAGGCGGGTGTGAGCGCTGAAGCGGCCGAAGCGAAGGAAGAGAACAGCTCTGGGATTCAGTGCCCGAAATGCATCCTTCCATTCAGTCACACGGTTGGGAGATGTTTGCTGGACATCTACTGTACCAGGACAGCATGACACAGTAGTCAGCAATAACCACAACCATACGCGATCTCCACTCTTGGGGCTCCACTCTCGAGGGCCTCCTTGTCTTACATCTTGGAAAGAGAAGTTATCAGAGAACAAATTACTTAGCTAGACCCTGATAAAAATAAAGCTAAGAAGAGACTGCTGCTTGTTTTAGGGATTGGCCTGAGGGTGCTGGACAGGAGGGCTTCCTTGGAGAAGTTGGCCCTTGGGCTGTGTGTGAAGGATGTTGAGGGTTAAAGTCCACAAGAATGGAACAAGCATCCCAGGCAGAGAGAAGGCCTCACATAGAGACCTGAAGGAAGAGGGGACCAGGTGTTTCTGAGCAACTTAAAGACCAAAATTCAAGTAAATGCTGTATGTTTTCCTTGCTGTGAGTCTTAACAAAGAGGGGACCAAGCGATGCTGATGGTGTTTCTCCTTCAATATTTCCTGAGTTTGTAGTTGGGAATCTGGTATGGCTGTCTCTTAACATATGACCCAACCTCAAATGGTGCTATAAAGCCAATGTACAGTTCAACAATTACATGGTGAGGGTTACCAAGACTTAAGAGATCAAATCTAAAAGACTTACTCACTGCAGAATGCTAGCCAGACACATACTGGACAGGTGTGTACAGCCACAGCATCTTCCAGATCTCACTACACATGGAAATTCAACATTATCATAACTCTAAACAACAGGGTTCCGATGCTAGCACATAAACCCAATAAAAGCAGCCACGGCAGCTGCTCATTCAAGGCTGTGTCTGGAGAACCACTGTGGAATTAGTTTCTAGAGAAATGCCTGGACAACAAACCCTTCAGGCAGTCCTTCAGAGATATGTTTAGTAAGAACTGTGGGACAGTGAGCTGGGAATGTGGCTCCCGAGAGGACCCAAAGGCAAGCATCCTGCATCACCAGGTAAGGCCAGATTGATCGAGTGCTTTGAAATGCAAAGGCAGGGCAGCCTGCTCTTTACAGAAATACAGATGTGCCATCAGGCCCCTTGATGAACAGCTGGCCATCCCACCTGCATAAGCAGTGTTCCACTCAAGAGTTCTACTCCTTTATCAGCATGTTTCGGGTCTGTTTCTTCTCAGGTATGTTCCTCCTTTTAAAACTGCAGCCAAGGTGAGAAGGAGAGAGAGGAAGATCCTCTGAGGAGCTGACTGCCCAGGTGAGCAGCACTTTTTAAAGACAGCTCAAGAGCTAGGCAGATGGCTCAGTAAATAAAACACTTGCTATTCACGTGTGAGGAGTGGCGTGTCGAGCCCCAGAACCCCTGTAAAAAAGGAGGTGGATGTAATGCCCGCCGCCAGGATCCCAGAGCTCAGGAGGAAGGATTCCCAGGGCAAGCCAGTGGCTAGACTAACTAACTCAGTGAGCTCAGAGCTCAGCACAAGACCCTGTGTCGGAAGATAAAGTGGAGAACAAGGAAGATACCCAGTGTCAACCTCTGGCCTGCACATATGAATGCAGGCCAGTGCACATGCGCACACTCACACACACACACACACAAATTTTAAGTACCTAATTTTTCACTGCTGTTGATATATTTTTCCAATTATACTTTCATTGTACTCATAAGCAATCCTGATTTAATCTTTTTTTTGAAACCTTTCCATCTAAACATAAAAAAAAAACCAAAAACAACTGAACCTTAGCTAAATATCTGAAGAACAGTAACCGTTGACAGAGACTGCCTCTGGCGGCAGGCTTTACAAAATGTCTGCACTGAACATGTGTTATTTGTTTCAAGGGAGGTGGGGGTTAGGGCTTGGTGCTGACACTCACCGGTGTCCAGGCTACTTGAGCTGAGGTGGGAGAGCACTGCTAAGGACCAGAAATGGTGTGTGTGTGTGTGTGTGTGTGTGTGTGTGTGTGTGTGTGTGCGTAAGGGGGGGAGAGGGAGGAGAAGGAAAAGATTAAAAATAACTGCTCCAGTGCGGACTTGCCGGTGTTGAAGCCAAGGCTGAGTGGATTCCTGATCTCTCCCGTTCTTCATGCTGAGGGGTTGTTCAGCTCTTCGGTTACTAAGATTGCCCCCAGACCTCAGACCAGCTACATGGACCCCGTGATGAAGCATTTCCCCATCTTCCTTCCCACTGTCCATCCCTTGGTCCTAGGGATGGAACTCCCTTGCACAAACTAGGCAATGCTCCCACACTGAACTACACCCCAGACTCCTTCCCACAAATATTACCAAGTGCCAATGCTCAGTAAGAGAGGTCTCCGCCTTGCAGGCCAGAAAGATGGGTGAGTTGGAGGTAAAGTGTGATCAGGGTCTTGGGAGGGAGGCCCAGGGCAGGTGGCTGTGGCCTGGGAAGCAATCACTGCAAATGTTCTCTGCAATGGTCGCTATGCTCCGGGAGCACGTGCCTTCAGAGTTCAGATGATATGAGTGAGAGGAAGTAAGCGACATATTCATGCTTTGTGTAAGTTCAAATGAATTTTGTTTTCAGAATTAAAGGCACAGAACCAGAAACGGTTCCGCGATTCATTATTTGTGTTTATTCTAAAGGATGTGAGATTATTTTAGTTATAAACCAGGGTGACAGCTTACGGGAAAATTTAGCATTCAACAAAGTGAGAGGTTTGCTTTGCAAGCAACAGAGCAAGAATCCAGACTTCTCCCTCTGCAGCTAAGAAATATGTCATTTTTACTTGAGCGTTCCAGGCCCCAGCTGTTTCTGGCTCCTAGGCCAGAGGCGGCCATGTGGCGTGTTGCACAAGTGACCAAACAGAACCCCAGACCAAAGCATGACAGAGCTGGCTGCACAATGAGGAGAGCTAGAATTTACTGGAAGCTTTTTATTATGGTCAGATGTTTCCTGTGTCTGGTTTCTGAAGCAGAATATAGGGAATATGGAGGGCGTAAGGAGGATGCAGCTGGTTTTCTTAGTTTGGGGCCAGGCTTCGAATGCCCCAGGCATGCGTAAATGAGCCGTACACTGCGGTGCCCCGCCTGTCACCCTATACATTCCACACATCGAGATCTTCTGCTATCCAGCCTCTGCAAGCTTCAGGAATGTAAGAACGGGGAGAAAACAGATCGTTTCCAAGCAAACAGGTAAAATGCAAACAGATAAAACTAACATGTCACTGTGACAAGGACAGAAAAGAGAGCAATATGAGAGATTCCACGGCTCTGTAATACAGAAATATTAACTACTGCGCGTCAGACATAATAGGAACACCAGCAAGCAGACAACAGTAAGAACAGGGGTGTCCCCATTCTCAAGAAATCCACACATTAGTTGTGGTGGTGGTGGCGAAATACCATCTAAATAAATGAGCAAAATCATTTCTGACAGAGGGAGCTGGTGTGAAGAATATGGTGTCGAAAGGGGGGGAGGAGCAGACATGATCCACAGCGTGTTTGCGGCGTGTGGGCTGAGACCTGAAGACAGGAACCAAGGCAGGGAAGGGCTACCAGGGAGCCCAGGGAGAGCAGAGCTGGAGGCTCCCCACACTCGAGGGAGAGAGGAGGGCTGGAGCAGAGGAAGCAGGAAGGTGGGGCGTGCTGAAAAAGACAATGGACTCATGGAGAGATGTCTGTGCTCCATTCAAGAGCAGCAAAGAAGTCTTCTAGAATCTTCCTATTAAAAAAAAATTCAAATGTTCAAGATTTTTTTGTTGTTTTTGTTTTTTTCTTCTTCTTTTTTTTTTTTTTTTTTTTTTTTTGAGACGGGGCATCTTTGCGTAGCCATGGCTGTCCTAGAATGCACTCTGTAGACCAGGCTGACCTCAAACTCAGAGATTCACCTGCCTCTGCTTCCCACGTGCTGGGATTAAAGGCATTTGCTACCACCGCGGGGCTTTAAGTATTTTTTAAAAGATTTACTTATTTTCATTTAATGTGCATGAATATTTTGCCTCTGTGTGGACCACACAGGTCCCCAATGCCCATGGAGGCCAGGAGAAGGCAACAGATCCCTTAGAACTGGGGTTACAGCTGGTTGTGAGCCAACATGTGGGAGCTGGGAACTGAACCTGGGTCCTCTGCAAGAGCAGCAAGCGTTCTTGACTGCTGAGCCGTCTCTCCAGCCGTGTGTGGGTGTTTTGACTTCATACAGGTCTGTGCACCACTTGAGCGCCTGGTAGCCATGGAGGCCAGAAAAGAATGTTGGATCCCCTGGAGTTGGAGTCACAGATGGTTGTGAGCCACCATGCGGGTTCTGGGGATGGAAGCCAGGTCCTCTGGTAAAGCATGCAGTGCCCTTAACCACTGAGACAACTCTCCAGGCCCCAGGAAGCCTTTGAGAACCAACCAAGTAGGCTAGGCAGGACAGAGGGGTGTGTGCCAGTGGTAGAGTGCCTGACCAGAGTTCAATCTTGACATCCCCCAAAACAGAACAAACAGAAGCTTCCAAAAAAAAAATAGCCTAAAGGGTTCTGGTTTGCATTCTCAAATATAAACTTTGACTGCTTCATAGGAACTGAGCTGATTACCCTGCCAACAGAGTAGAAGGTAGACCAGGAGAGGGAGACTGAGGCCGGGAGATGGACACGGAGGAGGTATAACACTACAGATGAGAAGGGACAGTGTGAGAATGGGGGGGGTGGGGAAGGTGCTAGAGGCTCTTAAAGGGAAAACCCCAGGGTTTGCAACTAACAGAACAGGAATGGAAAAAAAAGAAAGACAGAAGATCACATCAGGCTTGTGCAAACTGATGCAAATTGATGCTGATTTCTCTGTGATTGACAGTGGCCTTTTGATGGACCACTGAGGTGGCCTGATTACAGGAAGGCTAGCCACTCCATGATGGTCTATCAGGGAAGCAGATGCGAGCTGCCTTCTGGAGACAGGCACTGACAAGCACGCAGTATTGGGGGGCTGTAGCAATCATAACAAAGAAGAGGGGAGGCTGGGGGGGCACAGGCCAGGCTAGGTACTTAGTCCTGCAGCCCAGACTCATGGTACAACAGTGAAGAACCACGGAGAGCATCACAAAGGCACTTAAAGATAAGCCTTTGATTCAAAATGTTCTCTCAGTTCCTATGGCAATCAGCTATGACTGGACCATCCTTCCTCAAGGCCCTGGGGCTTGGCTTTCCTCAGTTCTCACGAAGTCTGGCCTGCCATTGGCAGTCACCAATTCCTGTCTCCTGCTACTCCTTTAGGCCATGAACTTTCATGTTCTGAGCTCTTCCCTGCCCTCTTGATGGCTGGTGTAAAAGCACACTTGTCACCCATCACAATACATTCATGATCTGACTCAAACGAAGCAGAGGACAACTTAGACGATGGGTCTGAGCTGTTGTCACCAACAGGCTCTACAAAGAGCCTTCAACTTGGCTGGGGATGGCTGGTGTTAGTGGTCTTGTTTATTTTTTGAGACAGGGTTTCATGTATCCCAGGCTGGCTTTGAACTTAATATGTATTAGAGGATGACCTTGAACTTCTGACCCTTCTGTCTCCCAGTGCTGAGATTACAGGTGTTCTCCACTGTGCCTGGCTTTATAGAGTGACAGGAATCGAACCCAGGGCTTCCTGCATGATAGGCAAGCACTCTCCCAACTGTGCTACAGCCTCAACCAGAGATATTTTAACAACCACACAGCCACCTGTTTCTTCTCCAGTTCCCCAGTGCTTAGATGCTGGAATGATCAAGTTCCCTAACCCTAGTCCCTCAACTCCTTCCTCTCAACCCCAACCGCACCCCGCCCCCGGGAAAACAAACAAACTTGAATAAATGGAAAGGGAAAATGTCTGAGGAGAGTGAGCCAGGAGAGATGAGAACTGATAACGAGAAGGGTGTCCAGACATGGCGCACAGACGGTGGCCTGATTGGAAAGACAGGAGGGAGCGGCCCTGACTTCAGTGGCTCAGGTTCTGTCCAATGATCTAGGTCAGTTTCAAGGGCTCGGCTGACAGTGGAGACTACTGAAGCAGTAAACTTCTCCAAGAAAGTTTCCTTGGAGTTTGTTAATTTAACTTACCAAGCATGTGCTCCAGAGGCTTCGCCAAGGTCAAGAACGGTACAAAGGCTCGTGGAATGCTTAGTGGATAAAATGTTTGCCAAACAAGTGTGAGAACTGGAGTTCGAATCCCCAGAACCCAGGTAAAATCTCAGGAGGCAGAGAACTGGGGATCTCCCAGACAAGCTGGTTAGCTCGACTAGTCAAAACTGGCAACCCAGTAATACAAAGTGATTGAAGACACCTGACACAACTTAGGGCTTCCACGTGCATGTGTACATGCGTGTATCTACCCACATGCAAACAATCACACACATGGACACACACGAGGCACACACATGCACACATGCACACACAAACACATGGGGGCTACAGAAAGATCTAACATGGTCCCTGAAATCAAAGAACGCCCAAACTATTCCATATCACAGAATCAACTAACAGTGTTACAAGTCTTGAGAGTTACGGCAGGAGCTCAGGTCTAGGGTTTTCACTGGGAGCAGTTAGGAAGATGTGGGGGGACAGGCACCTGAGTCCGGCGTGAGGCGACCAGGCCACAGTGGTCTGGTGGGAATGAGGGAGGGCACTGAGGCATGGGAGAGGCGTGTGAGGTGCCAGGAGGGTATGTTCATCCTTAATTAATATGTTAGGGTTTCTTCCAGGTGCTAAGAATGCTGTGACTAAAGGAACCAGCCAATACAATGATTAAAGTTTTTTTCTTAAGGCTTTAACACATCAAAGACTATTTTTAAAAGGTGAGTCACCATGAAATTGAGGGGGGAAACCTGCTATGTCATACCAGGAGACAAAAGATACTTGGCTTAAGATCGGGGCAGGACAGTCCCTGGGGCATCAGCACACACAAGGAGAGGAGGAAGTCTGGGAGGAGCTGGCCCTCTACCAACTGCTGTCCTCCGAGTCTGGGGACGGGGGTGGGGGGGTGGTGCTGCTTATACACCTGGCGAGAAGAAGCAGCTGGAAAGAGAATGGATGCAGGCACGCACTACAACAGAGTGAAACCCTAGAAGTGAGCCTCGGGGCGTCAGGGGCATGGGAAAGGTCAGTGTGCCTGCCCTAGGGAGAAGCGGGTGACGGGATCGCAGACCGGTAAACCCCGAGTCGGCTAGGGCCCAGTGCAGGTGGAGGTGAGTGAGCAGTCCTCACACTGAGTCTCAATGGAAGGCAGCCAAGAGCACGAGTGAGGGGCAGAGGGGCAGGGGCCGGGGATGACGGAGTCGTTCTGCTGCTGGTAGGTCCCAGCCTGGCCACAAAGGAAGGTCTGGATGGGTCACTGAGGGGACAGAGGGCAGAGACATGGACCTGAAGCTGTCTGATGGCAAGACATGGCCCGTAAGGTGCCAGCATCGAGGCAGACATCAAGTTTACCTAGGTTCTGCTCCCCTCACCCCCCTCACTATGGCTCTGCTCCCCTCACCCCTCTCACTATGGCTCTGCTCCCCTCACCCCCCTCACTATGGTTCTGCTCCCCTCACCCCCCTCACTATGGCTCTGCTCCCCTCACCCCCTCACTATGGCTCTGCTCCCCTCACCCCTTCTCACTATGGCTCTGCTCCCCTCACCCCTTCTCACTATGGCTCTGCTCCCCTCACCCCTTCTCACTATGGCTCTGCTCCCCTCACCCCCCTCACTATGGCTCTGCTCCCCTCACCCCTTCTCACTATGGCTCTGCTCCCCTCACCCCTTCTCACTATGGCTCTGCTCCCCTCACCCCTTCTCACTATGGCTCTGCTCCCCTCACCCCTTCTCACTATGGCTCTGCTCCCCTCACCCCTCTCACTATGGCTTTGGAGCTGACTCCTCCTGTATAAAGAGGGTAGAATGAGAGCTGCGTCTCACCTGAAAGCCAACAGTCCCAGGTCTTGTCCTTTGCTGTGTGTGCTGTGTGTTAGTGTGCATGCATGCATGCGTGTGCTGTGTGTTAGTGTATGCGCATGCATGTGTGTGCTGTGTGTCAGAGTGTGTGCATGCATGTGTGTGCACATGAATGTAGAGGCCAGAAGACAACCTTCCATGCTGCATTCCTTAGGTGTCACTTGTCCTTTTTTGTTTTGGGTTTTTTTTTTTTTTTTTTGCTTTTTCTGTTTGTGTTTTGACAAGAGTATATCACAGACTGTAACTTGCCAACAAGGCCAGGCTGCCAGTCTAGCAAGTTCCAGGGACAGGCCTATCTCAGCCTCCCTCTCCTCCTCCTTTTATACAGGTCTAGGGATCATATTCAAGTCCCTCATGCGTGCTAGCCAAGTCTGTTACTGAGTTATCTCTCCAGCCCATGACAGGGTTTCAAGTTTTAGAACATCTATATGCTGCACAGATCAGACAGCACCGTGAGGCTTCCAGGCAGCATGTGGCAACGAGAGGCTTCTGCTGTGAAATGTACACTAATGGGAGGGATATAAATATATCCACATTACTTCAGATCAGATTTGCAGACAAGTGACTTTTTATACTTATCTCATGCAAAAACACAAAAAACTGCTCAGCGGGTAGAGGCACTTGCTTCCAAGCCTGATGACCCGAGCTCAGTCCCCAGGGCCTGCATGTGGGAGAAGACAGCCGGCTTCTGAAAGTTGTCCTCTGACCACTCCGCCTCCCCACAAACACATACATGTGCATACACACACATGTTCTCGCACACTCATGAGAGCATGTAAGTACATGCACACACAAGCATACACATACACAAGCACACACAGAAGCATTCACACATGAGCACACACACACACACACACAAGGACACACACACATGTATGGAAAATAAATAAAATGCAATTTAAAAAAAGATGAGTTTTAAAGTTTGTACCATGATGGAGGGACCGTCTACGAAAGTGGGACTTTGGTGGCACCTGCTTGTGAGGCGCATCAAGAACCTCGTGTGGTGGGAGGCCTCAGGGCACGTGCTGCTGACAATTCTGTCATCCCCTTTGTCATCACTATCATCACAAGGTGGCCTTACTGACAGGAACAGGGCAGTGATACACAGAGGAGAGAGGAGGGAGGACAAGGGGAGAGGGTGGCAGGAAAGGAGGCCAGGGTGTGGCTCTGAAGGCTGTCAGGAGTCTGCATTTTACCAACTGCAAGTCAAGAGGCAGGGAAAGGAACTACAGATTTTTTTTTAGTAAGTCGATGATGTCAACAGACTTTTGCTGCAAGAAAACCAGTGTAATTGTGTGTAAGAGACAGAACAAATGCATGTAGGCAGGCATGCTAGGCAGGTATTCTAGCAAACCATGTGAGGGGTAAGGAGGATCTAGCATGGTGCTGAGGTGGAGGGGTGTGGTGCAGGGGATGACATGGGAAAGGGGAAATGGGAGGATCCCATGGGCAAGGATAACTGGAACCGGAAAGGGAGGATTAGACGTGGGGAGATGAGGACCCAGGGCAACTGGAACCAGAAAGGGAGGATTAGACGTGGGGAGGTGAGGACCCAGAGTAACTGGAACCGGAAAGGGAGGATTGGACGTGGGGAGGTGAGGACCCAGGGAAACCGGAACCGCAGAGTGTCTAGAGCAGACAACTGGCGACAATGCTAAGCACAACAGAAGAAGGGGCAAGGCACAGCTTGAGAAGCTTCCCCTGGTGCTGTGGTTGAGCAGGGTTTGCCGTAACAGACCCGGCTAGGTCCCACTGCCCTTCTCTGCCCCAAGGAAGCACAGAGACGCTGTATTAATTACCAAGCTGTTAGCCAGTGACTTGGACTTCTTATTGGCTAGCTCTGTCTTAATTATTAACCCATAAATACTAATCCATGTATTTCCACGTGGTCTTATCTTACCAGGGAATGCCAAACCTGCAACTCCTCTGCCCACCACTTGATGACTGCTCAGCGTCTCCCGCAGAGAGGAGAGCGATTTCCTGTTTGTCCCCGCTTATATCCTGATTCTGCCCAGCTACATCACTTCCTGTCTGGCCAATCTGTGTTTTATTCATTAACCAGTAAGAGAAACATATATACAGAAGAACATTCTCCATCAGTTTGCTCCCTCTGAAGCGCAGGCTGGAGTTTAATCCCCACTGTGAGGTACTAGAGGGGGTGGGAATTTAATGCTACTATAGCAGTAGAGCCACTGGGAGGTGATAAGGGTTAGTGGAGGCCACCAGGATGCAGTCCTTGTGAATGGCTGGTGGCCTTTTAAGAACAGAGGTGCTAAGGCATCACTCATGCATAAACTCCCATCATGCAACCCCTGCACAGCTTCGTGCCGTCTCATCTGACATGGACCCTTGACCCTGGACCAGGATCAGAAGTCCAAAAAAGCCTCCTCATTTTATCGTTTACTCATTCTGTGGTGGTAAGTTCATAGCCAAGAGAAAATGAAGCTAAACACCTGTACCTGGCAGTTAGCCAATCTGTGATCTCGAGAGCGGGTGTAAGTTAGTCAGGGTGGAGGTCACACAACCTCAAATGCCATGGAGGCAAAATGAAGAGTGTGGACGGCCCGTCTGGATTGTCTATCTGGTGGATTAAGACACACTAAGGAGACAATTGAAATGTGGTGGTATATTATTTATGATTTATTAAAGCTTGCCTGAGGATTCAGAAAGCAAAGTCAGTCACAGGCCACAGAAACCAGGCACACACTTTAATCCCAGCAGCCAGAAGCTAGGACTCAGGATTAAGAGGTAGATGGATTTCTCTTGAGTTCAAGGCCACCCAGGGATTCATGAGATTGAATCAGTCTAAAAGAGTAACAGATCCCAGCACTAGAGGGGTATAAAAGACAGACGCAGGGTCTTCAGTAGTCAGCATCAGGCACTGATTCTCCAGTCACACCGAGGATAGGAGCATTCATTCTCTACCCACGCCGAGGAGAGATTACAGTCTGGGGCTTGGTGAGAGCTCATGGAAATGGGAGCAGTCTATTTCAGACGGAACTAGAGGTAGCTGCTTTGCTTTTCTGATATTCAGGTTGAACCCCAATATCAGCTACAGAGTCATTTCTTAATTCATGTTTCACTCTTCTAGGGGTGTCTGTGAAGGTGTCTATAGCAATCAGTAGATCGTGAGGACCCTGACCTGTGGATGGATTGACTCCTAGATGGCATCACAACATGATGGTGTCATTGGAAGGCTGGAAGAAGTAGGTCACTGGGACATGTCCTGGGGGCTACCTCTGGCCTTGGTCCTTCCCTGTATTTCCTTGCTTCCTGTCCATCATGAAGACACTCTTGAGCCCCACCCCCACCCCAAAGGTGTCCTTTCCTACAACGGGCCCATGAAGGCAAGGATGTAATTGTATCACTAGACCCAAGATAAATGATAAATGATAAATGGGTGCTTATTGGGGAACAATTACACAGAAAAATACAAAGAACCACTGGGGCATTTCCTGCTCTTCCTACCAGATCCACCAGAAAGAGCGTGCAAATGGAGGCCATGCCTCAAGCTCCTCTCTTTCTGCTTAAAGCCTTAAACCACACCCAAAGGCGTGTGGCCACTGTTACAGGTCCACAGACCAAATGCCTTACAGGTCTAGAAATATGAAACTGATTCGTGGACCAGATCCTCTGAAACCAGGAGCCAAAGTAGACCACTCGGCCATCCTGACACACCCAGGAGCCAAAGTAAATCCTTCCTTTTAAGTTGTTTGTGTCAGGCATGCTGTCCCAGAGACAATAACAGCAATTAATACATAAAATGAAATATGAATTCAGTAGCCAGATCTTTGGTGACAGTCACCATTCATTGCAGCTGGACCAACCGAAGGACTGGGGTAACCCACAAACTGCAGATGTTTAAGCACTGGGGCAGGAAAGTGCGGAGGAAGTTGTCTATACGTTTGACTATTGATAAAATCCCACTGGGTCCCTGCCAGGGAAGGAATCAATCACCCTGTTAAAAATGGCTTTCCATCAGGGTTGGAAATCTTTCTCTACAAATAGTCAGTAAATACTTTAAGCTTTGTTGGCTACATCAAGTCTCTGTGACATACCCCACGGATTTTGTTTATTTACACTGGGTTTTTTTTGCTTAAAGCCCTTAACATATAATGTCATTTTTAAGTGAGGCCATACAAAAGCAGGCTATGGACTGCATCTGGCACAGGAAAGAGTGTTTGCAGCCTCTTATTTACACTTCCTCCTAAGGATCTCTAAAATGACGAGTGAAAAAAACCCAAAAGTACACAAAATCAAAGAACAGGCGAGGAGACATCAGCACCCAAATTTGGAAGCTGGGGAGCAAGAGAAAAGCAGGACTCTGCAAACTAAGCCAGCCCTGCTCTAGAACAGGAGTCGATGCTGAATTGCTCTGCACAGTGCACCCAGAGCCCCCAGAGCCTTACTGGGAAGCACTGGGTACCACTGGAGAGAAAGTGCAGAGGTAAACAAGACACCAGCTCCTAAATATGAAGAGCTGACAGCCAAGACCATAGGGCATTAGAGGAAAGTCCCTCATATAAAGATGGGACGCTAAGACAAATGAAAACCAAAATGGAGCCACCACAGGGAGATAAAAACTTATAAAATAAGATATTGAATTTGTCAATTTAGAAATTTGACTCATGAGTCAAGTAGAAGACAATCACTTAAAGGGAACATCTAGGGGATGGAGAAATAGATCCATTTTTTGAGGACCTGAGTTCAATTCCCAACACCCACATGGGGTGACTTACAACTGCCTGTAACTACAGCTCTGTTAATACAGAGACCCATGACTTGTCAAAGTGCTGACTACACGTATCTCAGCTGTGTTAGTGTATGTATCAATCCAGGCCTGTCGGCACTTGGGGAATGTCACAGACTAGGAGTCAAAAAGAATATAAGAACTGTGAAATCCTGACTTCTGGACAGGCTGTGGATGCAGCACATATTACCTCACAGCAGCTGTAGTTAGCTTCACAAGAGCAAGCCAGTCAAAATTCTAGCACGGATGAGAGAGAGGTCTCTGAGGCCCCACCCCTGGAGGAGAGACTGACAATTGGTGACTGCTGAGGGAGAGAGAGTCACACTCCTTTGGGGACGTAGCTCACAGTAAGTTGCCATGCCTCAGTGGAAGGCCACAACCACATATGGGCAACACTAATTGGTCTCGGGAACTACAACAAAAAAGGAGCACGTGAAGTGGGGAGGTAAATGGGGTGGGTGGTACCAGGGGAAGTTGGAGGGACGTAGTGGTGGATGGATATACTGAAAACATATTGTATAACTGTACTTCTAAAGAATGAATAAGATTGTTTTTAAGAAGCTGAAAACAAAACCCTGAAAGTTACCCATAAGAGACTGAACAAGCTACAGTGATGGAGCTGGGGCTTTAGATCTAACTGACCGATTCCCTCACATGCACATAACCTACAGATGTATATCAACAAGGCCGGGGGAAGAAGGGGTCTGCTAGCAACCTAGATGTCTCCCATTTAATCACACCCAGATGAATGGCTTATCACATTATTTTTGTGATTGTTTTACTTGTTCAAATAGCACCTGTGAAAAGAGTGAACCTAGAATGACAGATGGGGCAGAAACGATGCTCAGGGGTTAAAAGCTGCTCCTGCAGAAGACTTAGATCCCCGGCACCCACACCAGGCAGTTCACAACTCCCTGTAGCTCCAGTGCTAGACTATCCAGTGCCCTCTGCTGGCCTTTACAGGTATTGCCCGTATGTGGTGCACACACAGAAAAGCAGGCACAAACCTTTACAAATCAAATTAAAACTTTAAAAAAATATATTAGAATAAAAGATAATCCAAAGGCAAAACAGTCAAATATTTGGACCCAGCTCCAAAGTGCTATGGAAAGAAATTTGTAAGAAAATAGGATTATTCAAATAAGGATCGGATATTAGACATTAAGAAATTACTATAGATGTAAGATAGTAACATGATTGCTTTATTTTTTAAGTTTTGAACATATTTTATTATTTTATGTGTATCAGTCTTTTGCCTACATGTATTTTTGTCTGTGCATTGTGTACGTGTGTCTGGTGCCCATAAAGGCCAGAAGAGGGCATCAGATCCTGTAGAACCCGAGTTACAGAAGGCTGTGAGCTACCATGTGGGTGCTGGGAGTCAAACCTGGGTCTTCTGGAAGAGCAGCCAGTGCTCTTAATTTGTGAGCCATCTCCCTAGTCCCTGACTACTTTATTTTAAAGAGTTGTATGTGTTAGAGGTTCGCTCTTTGTGATTATGACAAGCTTCCCAGCATTATTATTATTTTTTTTTTTTTTGGTTTTTATGAGGCAGGGTTTCTCTGTATTGTTTTTGAGGCTATCGATCCAGCCCGGCCTCGAACTCACAGAGCTTCCCAGCATTTGTTTTAAAATCCAAGTAATAGAATGATACCGATGTCTGCAAGAGTAAGGTCTGTATACGCATGCACCAGGGCCCCTTGGATGGGCAAGATGCTGAAGTCTCTGCCTTATGACATTCCATCCTCCATCTGGGAGAAAGGTGCCCTTGACAGACGTTAAAGGGGCATAGTACCACTTCATCCTCAACAGAGACCAGATAAAAAATGAACAAAAGGAAAGGTGCTTGACAAGGTTTTTACTTTTTTCTACGAAATCTTGAATGCCTACTAATTTATAACATTTCCACTTAAAAAAGGGGTGATACACAGCTCCCAGTGGCTCAGCCGAGAGCTAAAAAGTATCAACAGGTGGTGATCACTGTCTGTCATCTTAAGTGTCCAGAGTGGGAGGCAAGGGGAGACACAGCCCCTCATCCACTGCAGGTGATGATATAAAATGATGTATCAGATTTGGGAGCCAGCCCAGAGAGTTCCTCAGTTGGTGTTGTGGCCATTTTTGTTTATCAACTTGACTGCATCTGGAATTAACTAAAACCCCAAAAAGTGGCTGGCGGCACCTGTGAGGGATTTTTTTTTCTTAATTAAGTCATTTGAAGTGGGAAGACCCACTTTTAATCTGGATCTTTTGAGGTGTGAGGACACGGCACTTCTGGTCACGGCACACAAAGGGCATGGAAGAAGGTGCCTGACTCTACACCTTCACTGGCATTTGAGGATACTTCTTTGGGATTCTGGTATACGCTGAAGACCAGCTGAGATATCTGCCTTACAGACTGAACAACTACTGGAATCTTAGACCCTCCGTTGGTAGACTCTAGTGTTGGACTAGTGGGCCACAGCTTGTAAGCCAGCAATTCTCAACCAGTGGGCCAGGCAAATCTCTTATCTCCAAATACCATTCATAACAGTAGCAAAATTACAGTTACAAAGTGGCAACTAAAATAATTTTATGGTTGGGGGTCACCACAACATGAGGAACTGTATTAAAGGATTGCAATATTAGGAAGGTTGAGAATCACTGCTATAAGCCACTTTAATAAATCCCCTCCTATATATGAATAGACTCATTTTATAAGTCCTATTCCTCCAGAGAACACTGACTAATGCAGTTGGTTAAACATGGTTATCAAATGACTCAGTAATTCTACTGTTAGGCATAAACCAAGACAAATGGGAATGTTGCGCACACATAAAAACTTATACATGATCTGGGCAGAAGCCGGGCAGGCAGTGGTGGTGCACGCCTTTAGTCCCAGCATTCTGGAGGCAGAGGCAGGCGGATCTTTATGAGTTCAAGACCAGCCTGGTCTACAAGAGCTAGTTCCAGGACAGCCTCCAAAGCCACAGAGAAACCCTGTCTCGAAAAACAAAAAACAAACAAACAAAAAACCAAACATGAGCTAGGCCGTGGTGGCACACACCTTTAATTCCAGCACTCGGGAGACAGAAGCAGGTGGATTTCTGTGAATTCAAGGCCATCCTGGTCTACAGAGTAAGTTCCAGGACAGCCATGGCTATACAGAGAAACTCTGTCTCAAAATACACAATGCCCATAATATTCACAGCAGTATTATTTCTAATGATCAAAATGGAAGAACCTAAATATCCATTAATGCATCTTTGGATAAGTAAAATGTCATCATCACCCTATTAAAAGTATCACAGCCACAAAAGGAATGAAGTACTTGTTGATATCCTGGCATCATGCTGACCACGCCCCCTGACAACTGGCATTCAGGCAGATGTTTAGACAGCTCAAAGGGTCCTGTTAGAGTTACAGGAGGTTGTGAGCACTCAACATGGATCTCAGGTCCTCCCCAAGAATAAAAATTGCTCTTAACCACCAAGCCACCTCCCCAGCCCCCTCAAGTCCATCTGATTTCTTTTTTTTTTTGAGGCAGGGTTTCTCTGTATTGTTTTGGAGGCTGTCCTGGAACTCGCTCGGTAGACCAGGCTGGCCTCGAACTCACAGAGATCCGCCTGCCTCTGCTTCCCGAGTGCTGGGATTAAAGGTGTGCGCCACCACCGCCCGGCCCCATCTGATTTCTTAATGTTCCTTTGTAGTTTCATTTCCAGTTCACTTTTTGTTTTTTTGAGGCAGGGTCTGTCTATGTAGCTTCGTCCTAGAATTTGCTCTGTAGACCAAAACGCCCTTAAACTCCAAGATCTGTCTGCCTGTGCTCCCAAGCACTGGGACTGAAGGTGCACACACCAATGCCTGGCCGGTTCTCCTTTTTAGATTCTCTGTAACAATAGATCAGTTCTCTGTCTAACTTCACCTAAAGGAAATGATGTGATTTTTACTGCTGATCAATATTCTATCCTATTCCAATCTCTTATCTACTTAGGGACCTTGAGATAATTCCTAATAGTGTAGACTTAGAAATGAAGCCTCTGTGAATCATTTTTCACAAGTTCTGTAGGAGCATATGGTCTAATTTTCTTTGGATAAATATCAATGAAGGGAAAGTATGCACGATGTGACATGCGTGCTCTTGCCATATTAAGAACATAAAAAATGCTTTCTAAAGTGGTTACATAACATTTTTTTTGTTCTGATCCCTTCCAGAGATGAGAGTTTCAATGCTAGCACATGCACATCAGCAGTGCACGTCAACCTTTTTCGTTTTAACCCTTCTATCAAACATGGAATTTTAGTTTACATTGCTATATTACCGAAGACTAAAAAAGTTAATCTATTGTAAAGCAAAGGATAACCAGGCTACAGTCCTCGGCCCCAGAGAAGCTAGGTAACAAGGAGGAGCCTAAGAGGGACACATGGATTTCCCTGGGAAGAGGAAATAGATGAGATCTTCTGGGTAAACTGGGGGTGGAGGTGGGTGGCTGGAGGGGAGGGGATGGGGGATGGGAACATGAGGGATCGGGTTGATCAAGTAGGGGGCAACACAGAGAGGGCGAGAGTAATTAAAGAAAGATCTTGATAGAGGGACCATCTTGGGGTTAGGGAAAAACCTGGTGCCAGGGAGACTCCCAGGAATTCACAAGGATGACCCCAGCTAAGACTCCTAACAATAGTGGAGAGGGTGCCACAACTGGCCTTCTCCTGTAATCGGATTTGTGACTTCCATAATTGTCATCCGAGGGCCTTCATCCAGTAATTGATGGATGCAGATGCAGAGATCCACAGCCAAGCACTGAGTAGGAGTCCAGTTGAAGAGAGGGAGGAGGGATTGTGTAAGTAAGGGGTGGGAGGTGGCATACAGACAACTGACCTTAGCTAGTAGGAGCTCACAGACTCCAGACTGACAGCTAGGGAGCCTGCACTGGACTGACCTAGGACCCCTGCATGTGGGTGACAATTGTGCAGCTTGATCTGTTTGTAGAGCTCCCAGCAGTAGGTCCAGTTTGGAACTTATTCCCCATGCTGGGATGCCCTGTCCAGCCTTGATGCAGGGGGAGGAGCGTGGTCCTGTCTCAACCTGATATGCCAGGCTTTGTTGATTCCCATGGGAGGCCTGCCCCTTTCTGAAAGGAGGAGTGGATGAGGGGGTGGGTATGGGGGACAGACAGGAGGTGGGGAAGGGAAGGGAAGAGAGGAGGAAGGGAAAACTGTGGTTGGTATGTAAAATAAATGAAAAAATTTAATAAAAAGAGTTACTCTATAAACAGTTCGTTAAATGTGGTGGTATTTGCATAATTCTATGAATATACTACAAACAGTTGAAAGTTCAGCTTTTAAGGGGTGAACTGTATGGTCTATAAGTCATAGTGCAAGAAAGTTGTTATCACTCGTACTTGGTGGTCCAGGCCTGTAATCCCAGGTATTCAGGAAGCTCCCAAGTTCAAGGCCTCCCTAGGCTACAGAGCAAATTCAAGGCCAACTTGGGCAACTTCACTCTGTCTCAAAATAAAACATCTTTTTACAAGAAGGTTGGGGATATGGCTCCATGGTAACACTTACCTAGCAAGTGTGAGGCCCTGGGTTCAATCCTTAGTACACACGCAAATAAAATGAAAAACAAAAAACCCAGGCCTGCCTAGCCTCATAGAAACATTGATCAGGTTGGGTCACAGAGGCCAACAATGGACAAATCTCTTTGACCACCCCTTATTAGTAGATCCTTGTTGTTTGAATTAAGGGAAGGAAGGAAGTAGGAAAAGAAAGAAAAGTGTAATAATTATTAAACATTGCACTGAAGAGGGGGGCTGGAGAAATGGCACAGCAGTTATTGCTCTTACTGCTCTTCTCTACTTGACTGGAGTTTGGTTCCCAGCACCCGGATAAGGAGGCTCCCAACCACCTTAACTCCAGCTCCAGGGGATCCACTGCCTTCTTCCAACCTCTTGAGGAACTTCATTAACATGTACAACCCCCACATGCACCCCTACATATAATTAAAATCAAAATTAATTTTAAGAATTAGGGTTAGGAAAGAAGGGAACTTCCCTTAATCTTTGAGCCAGAACTCTCACTAACTCAATAACTAAATTTCTGCATCCCAAAATGTTGAAACTGGAAGTTCACAGATGTATTGAGTTTAACCCACAGAATGTTTAGGAAATTCTGAATTTGTTAACATTTATAAGTCAGCATATTTCACAAAACAATTCCTATTTCTAAGTTCTGACAACAGAGAAAGGTGCTGCTTTTACGCAGCAAGGATTTTACGCAGGCATTTCCATATAGCCTGGTACCCAGGGCATTCATAGGGTAGGTCAGCTGGTTCTTATTCCAAAACTAGGGAAGGAGACAGGCACTTGGTGGAAGTGGGGCTGGGGGAGGGGGGGCATCCTTGGAGCTGCACTGAGAGGCAATGTGGGCAGAGTGAGTCTGCCTTTATTCTCTCTCACAGCACACCTGCCTTCTCCCTGGAGTCACCACAGACCTAACTGGACACTTTCTGTGTCTGACACTGGTTTCCTGGTGGAGACTGAACACTCTGAGAATCACAGAACATCCTTTTCACAACACAGCATTCTCCCCTTACCCACAGTTTCACTTTCTGTGGTTTTAGCTGCCCACAGTCAACTGTGACTTGCAATTCTTTGATGGAAAATTCCAGACATAACTATCTCTTGAGTTTTAAACTTCTATGTTTCCAAACAGTGTGATGAAATCGCTTGCTGCCCTGTTCCATCTGTGCTCTCTCTTTCTGGGGACATGAATTACTTTCTTGTCAAAGTGTTCCCACTGTGCATGCTGCCCTCCCTATAGGAGCTGAGCTGTGCATCTTGGTTTTCAGACCAACTGTTGCCTACTGTAGGACCTGTGTCCAAGTAACTCTTATTTCTCGTAGTCAAGCCCCCAAATGAAGAAGTAGTGATTGCCATAATAATTTTATTAGATTGCTAATTATTGTCAATCTTACTGTACCTAATTTGTAAATTTATTTTTTCCGAGGAAACAGGGTTTCTCTGTGGCTTTGGAGGCTGTCCTGGAACTTGCTCTTGTAGACCAGGCTGGTGTTGAACTCACAGAGATCCGCCTGCCTCTGCCTCCCGAGTGCTGGGATTAAAGATGTGTGCCGCCGCCACCACCACCACCACCACCACCACCACCACCACCACCACCACCACCACCACCACCACCCAGCTTAATTTGTAATTTTTTTTGAGAGTACTTGTTTATTTTTTTATTTTTTTTTAATTTTTTAATCAATAATGATTTTTTTATTCTTTTTTTAAAATTTAGATAAGAAACAAGGTTGCTTCACAAGTCAGTTCCAGGTCCCTCTCCTTTTCCCTCCCCTCCTCCCGTGCCCTCCCCCCAATTTGTAATTTTTTATCACAGTATGTGTCTGTAGGAAAACCCATATGTGTAGGTTTTATAAAACTTCCTGGGACCACCTGCAGTTGCTGACACCCATTGGTACTCAACTCCCAAGGCTCTGAGGACATTCCTGTCACCCAACATACACCCTGGAAGTACCTACTGAATGACAAAGGAATGAACAAATGAGCAGTGACTAGACAGGAGTTAGGGAATTTTTAAGAAATAAAAATCCTAGCTGGGCATTGGTGGCACACACCCTTGATCCCAGCACTTGGGAGGCATAGGCGGGTGGATCTCTGTGAGTTCCAAGCCAGCCTGGTCTACAGATAGAGTTCCAGGACAGCCAAGACTGCTTCACAGAGAAACCCTGTGTCGGAAAAAAAAATTCCTACCATACACTTTCACACTGTGAATTTTACACGGTAAGTGTAAGGACACAATTCCACGTAGTCACAACATTTAACAGCTGGTGCCTTGGAATGGCCAGGGCCCTGGGGATGTATAGCTGTAGCTTCCACACAGACATTAGTCATCGTTTTCCTTCTCCTGGGGCTTGCACATACTTAAGCCTGCTGTCCAGTCCCTCGCTTAGCTCATACTCAACAAGACAAAAGTCCTGAATATTCCAGAAGGAAGCCCACTGGGGAATCCACTAGACACCTGCACATGCTGCAAGGTGGCGGACTTCTGGAAACATCCCAACAGTTTCTACAACATAGGATACAAAACTGTCCATTTTTTTCTGTGCAGTGAAATAAGAACAAACTTGTCACAACCCCCACTCCCCAAAGAATGGATGTCTCCATACAAAATCCACATTCGAATGTACCCAACAGTGCCCAACATCTTTTCTGTATTCCTTTCCTCATATATAGATTCTAAAGAACTCCGCCCACTAGAATTGGCTATCTTGCCTCGTTAGCCTCTCTGACTTAGGAACAGCACGCTCACTTCATTTTTCTTTTGTCACAGCCTGTTTTCAGAGTCCAGGACAACTCGTTTGAAGCACACCCTACATGTGTGGCTAATCCTTGGTGATTAGAGTCAGGTTAAACATTTTGACAGAGCAGCTGTGCAAACGCTGTGTGGTTCACACTCCTCTCTACAGAAGGTTCACCATGACAGGATGTCCCACCGAGGCCAGGGATGTTAAATCTGAGCACCTGCTAGCTACTGAATCACAGAACATCCCATCCCCTGGGGACTAGGAAGTTGACTAGTAAGTAATTCGTGTAAGAGTTAGTAAGACAGTTTTCTTAGCATGAAAATGGTCTTCTACTATGTAGAATTACCTTATTTCTTTTTAGAACCAAGCTGAGATAATCTGCAGAATATCAAAAACTGAAACTTCTTTACATTTTGTAAAAATACTAGCTGGATTTGGTGGCATATGCCTTAATTCCAACATTTGAGAGGTAGTGGCTAGGAGGATCAAACCTCAGGGTCATCCTCAGCTTGATAGTGAGGTAGAGACTAGCCTAAATGAGGCCCCAAAGAAAGAGAAGAGGAGGGGAGAAGAGGGGGGAAAAGGAGAGAGGGGGAGACATTAACACAGAAGCATACACACACACACACACACACACACACACACACACACACACACACACGCACGCACGCACGCACGCACGCACACTAGACACAGAGATGGAGAGACACAGAGAGATACAGACACACAGAGAAAGAGGCAGACAGACAGACAGACAGACACATATATTTACTTACACCTTCCATTAATGGAGATAGAACAAATGTGGCCAGTGTTGATACCAGATGCTTACCCAGTGTGCAGAAGGCCCTAGGATCCACCCTCAGCACGCCAAAAAGAAAAGGCTAAAAGTCAGTCTGTTGAACCGATAGTGTTGCTCTCATCCTGAAAGTCAAAATGTCACAGAGTTCTGGTTCTCAAGACATGAGTACAAAAAACATCCATAATACAGGATTTTTAAAAATGACCATGTGAACACGGTGACAAGGGACCTCATAGCGGAGAGGAAAACCATGCCCACACCCACTGCCCAAAACAGGCAATCTCCAGAAAGCAAATAGGTGTCCATCTAAGAAATTAATTTTCTTGAAATTACAAGGTTATTCTCACTTTAACAACCATGGCCACACATACACAAAAAGCTGAGGAGTGACTCTAGGGTCGCATGCAATGTAGTCAAGTGGTCTACCAGAATCACATCCACACATAAACAGAGCAAACAAGACAAACAACAACAAAATGGCTGCAGATGTAGGTTGGTTTGAAGACTGATCTCCCAGAATGCATGAAACCTTGAGTTTGACCCCTTAGAATCACATAAACCAGGCATAGTGGTAAATACCCTGCAGTCAGGAGGACCAGAAGTTCAAGGTCATCTCTACTACATAACTAGTTTGAAGACAGCATGGAACACATGAGAGCATACATTTAATACACACACACACAGAGAGAGAGAGAGAGAGACAGAGAGACAGAGAGACAGAGAGACAGAGACAGAGAGACAGAGAGACAGAGACAGAGACAGAGAGACAGAGAGAGAGGGAGGGAGGGAGACAGAGAGACAGAGATACAATTTTGAGTTCTGATCTAATTTTTAGATCCTAGGTCAAAAGTAGTTTCAATGGGCCAGAGTGATGGCTCAGCAGTTAAAAGCACTGGCTGCTTTTCTAGAGGACCTGGGTTCAATTCCCAGCACTCACATGGCAGCTCACACCTGTCTGTAACTCCAGTTCCAAGGAATCTGATGCCCTCTTCTGGTCTCCATAGGCACTGGGCTCAAAAAAATAAAAATAGTTTAATTTAAAGTAGTTTCCTTTTCTTTTTAAAGTGATCCATAGGTTTTTACTATTTAAGTATAAAGCATTCTAAGAATCGAGTTTATAGCACATGGAAAAAGGTCTCTTAATTCATGTTGCTAACTGTTAGCCAGATATCGCTTGCAGACATATTGAGGAACTTATTTTGAGTATAAAATACACTCACAGCTTTTATTGCTATGCCAATAAAGGATTAAGTTTACTGCCCAAATGGAAGGATCTAGAAGAAAGAGGAGGTGGAGGTGTCGATGAGAGGGGAATCCATGACTGGAGAGGGAATTCCAGGGGCCTGGGGGCTGTAATTGGACGAGGAGAGGCAGCAACACCTCACACTCAGGACCCTCACTCATGGATGGCAGTGGTTTTATTTTGGGAAATGGGGCTGCAAAGACAGCCAGAGCAGTGTGAATGACTCTGCATGCTTGAAAGGAAGTCCTGCTGAGCTCTCCAGCTCGGAGCCTGGTTTTCCTGGACTTACTACCCTATGCATTTGGCCAAGGCCCTATCAGCAGCTTGAATTTAACAGTTTGCTGAGTTGAGTAATTTCTTCCTTTGATGCAATGGGAAGCAGGGCAAGATTTCTTCAGATGGATTTTGTTTCTAGTCCTGAGAGTCAGCTACATCTGCCCACGTGGTTTGCATCCCTGTTGTCCAGGGTAGCTACTCCTTGGCCTTTCCACAGGACACATCCCTGTGGTGATATCTTTCTTGCACAAATAAAGCTTGTCTGGGGGTCACAAAATGGAGCTTGTCACTGGCTAACCATAGAGATCTGGAGGTCTGGACAGACAGACAGGAAGTGACATAGCTGGGCAGAAACAGGATATAAGCTGGGAGAAACAGGAAATGGGTCTTTGTCTGCTGAGATGCTTAGGAGGTAAGGTGTGCTGTGGCTTGTTCCTTCTCTCTGATCTCTCAGCATTTCCCTCTGTATCTGACTCTGGCCTTTTATTGTCTAGACCAATTAAGAACTCCTTTTACATATTGGCACCAGAACATTAAAGGCAGGACACGGGCAAATCACCCTGTGAGGGTCCCAATCTGGCCCATGCTTGACTCCCTGCTACTCCCCTCCACACAACACTGGTGGTTTATGCAATTCCTAAAACCTTTCTCTTTGAATTTATTTACATAAAGGGGCACACTCCCAGACACACTCCCAGCTCCCAGCTGCACACCCACTGTATGCTTGCTGCCTTGCCTGCCTGCACACCCACCGTGTGCTTGCTGCCTTGCCTGCCTAGCACCCACAGTACACGGGCTTCACCCTGCTGCAATCTGAATGGTGATTGCAAATTAGCGTGCACAGCTTGCTCCTTTTTTTCTTTTCCTTTCTCTTTAACAAAAACCTGTTAGGTTTGGTTTGTTTGAGTTTTTGCTTAGTATCCAAAGGTTGGACAACATTGGAATAAGTCAGATCAGAGCTTCAGTGTTCTTGGATTGACTTCTGTGATACACCTTACCACCTAAGCATCTCAGCAGAGAAGAGAGCAATTTCCTGTTTCTCCCTGCTTATATCCTGTTTTTGTCCAGCTACATTACTTCCTGTCTGTACAGACCTCTATGGTTAGCTGGTGGCAAGCTCCATTCTCTGACCCCCAGACAGGTTTTATTTGTGCAAGAAAATATCACCACACACCCCCTTATTAATGTGTCGTGCAGACAGGCTGCTCTTCCCTCCTGTGTCCGGCTTGGGAAATCTCTCCTGGCTGCTCTTCCACAGAACCTGGGTTTAATTCCCAGCACCCACACGATGGTGGTGGCTCGCAACTGTCTGTAACTGCAGTTTCTTGGGACCCAATGCTCTCTTCGGGCCTCTGTGGGCACCTAGCATGTACACAGTGCACAAACATACATGCAAATAAAACTTTCATATTCCTAGAATAAAGATAGTTTAAAAAATCTGTTCTATTTGTATTCATTTTCTCACAGAGAGGCCTGAGCTGTTCAGGTCTCTCTCCCTCTCCCCGCCCTCTCCTCGGCTTCTCCCCATTCTTTTCTTCTTTTGTTTTTTAAAGGGTTTCACATAGTAGCCATGCTGGCTTAGAACCTGCTATGTAGTTGAGAAAGGCCGTGAACTCCTGATCCTCCAGTCTGCATCTCCCCAGCTCAGGAACTTCAGGTATGCACCATCATTCCTAGATTTTCCGGGTGCCAGGAGTCACACCTAGGGCCTGGTGTATAAGCACTCCACCAGCTAAGCTACTCTGCCAGCCACTCCCTTCTCCTGAGTCCTAAGTGAGTAGTCTGTGTGATTCTCCAAACTACACTCCCAAGGCCTCTACACAGATTTCTATTTCAGACATCTTTTTGAGTTTTGTGCTTGTAAGTTACGGTTTATTTACTCCCTGGGTGGAAAGTTCAAGTTTGTGGCCCAGCATGACCTGAGGCCGGTCAGTGGATTCACACTTGCTTCTCTGCCTATAAAGTCAGGGAGAGATCACTCCCTGGGCTTCCTTTGACTTCAGAGTCGGCCATGCTGATGCAAATGAGAGAAGAACGGAAAGAACCTACTGTGTGTTTCCACATCCCCTGCCCATCAAAACTCGAGTTCACTGCCTGGTGCCCATCCATGCCCTGACGACTGCCTGGGCTTAAGACAGCAGAGAGAGTGGATGAAACGAGAGTGCCTGCAAGCCTCGTCCAGTGCCTCCCCGTGGGACTGAGCCAAGATCAGGCCCCTTTCCTTTGCCTCAGCGCCCCAAGCTCAGCGTCCAACGGTGGTGCCCAGCCGCATCCTTGTCTTTCAATTCTGAGTGGCATCTTTACAAAAGTCTACCTGTAGGAAGTTTAGATGGATGTTTGTGTGGTGTGCACATGTGAGCAAATGCATGTGCGTGCGTGCGTGCGTGCGTGCACTCATGCTGTAGAAGCAAGAGGCAGCCTTGTCTTCCTCTAGCACACCCCTTGTTTTTGTTGTTTGTATTTTTCTTTTGTTTTCGTTTTGTTTTTTAAGACAGGGTTTCTGGTTTCTCTGTGTAGCTTTGGAAACTGTCCTGGAACTAGCTCTTGTAGACCAGGCTGGCCTCGAACTCACAGAGATCCGCCTGCCTCTGCCTCCCGAGTGCTGGGATTAAAGGTGTGCTCCACCTTGGCCTGGCTTTGTGTGTATTTCTTGCCACAGAATCTCTCGCTGAACCTAGAGGTCACCAGTTAAGCTAGACTAGCTGACCAGAGAGCTCTAGGGACCTTCCTGTCTCTGGCCAGCAGCACTGGGATTTGAACCACAGCTGGCCTGCTGGTGTTTAGGTGGACTCCATGCTTGCAGAACAGGCACCTGGCCCACTGGGCCATCTCCCCAGCTCATCTGCCTGGATTGGGAGCTTCTCTTTTGCAGGCTGAAGCTCTCCACTAGTGCCGGTATAAGGGCAGTTCCAGTGTGAGCAAAGTTAGAGCTTTATTTATTTACTTAGAAAACAATTTTGCAAGCTGGCTGTGGTGGTGCACAATCGGGAGGCAGAGGCAGGCGGATCACTGTGAGTTGGAGGCCAGCTTGGTCTACAGAGCGAGTTCCAGGACAGCCAAGGACAGTGAGACCCTGCCTCAAAAACAAGTTTGGTTTTTAAATGTTTGATATGTGTACCTGTGTGTACTCATGTTCCTGCGGAGGCATGTGTGCGCACGGATGTCTACGCATGTGCAGGCCCAAAGGGGATGCGGAGTGTCTTCTTCAGTTGCAGTTTTGGCTAGGGTCCCTGCTGCCGCGATAAAACACTGACCAAAAGCAGCCTGGGAGGAAAGGGTTTTCTTCAACGTATAGCCCCGCATCACAGTCCACCACGGAGGGAAGCCAAGGTAAGAACTCAAGCAGGGCAGGGACCTGGAGGCAGGAGCTGATGCCGAGGCCCCGTCCCCGTGATTTGCTCAGCCTGCTTTCTTACAGCACGCACCAGCCTAGGTGTGGCCCCGCCCACAGTGAGCTGCCCCCCCCCCCCAGCATCAATCAAGAAAAGCACCCCAGGCTCATCCACAGGACAATCTGATGGGGACATTTTCCCAACTGAGGCTCCTCTTCCAAGATGACTCTAGCTGTGTCAGGTTGACATGATCCTAACCAGCACACTCTCCACTCCTCTTTTTCTACTGAGTCAGGGTCTCTTGCTGCACCCAGAGCTCATGGATTCCAGCTAGTCTAGCTATCCATCCAGCTTGCCCTGGGGATGCTGTCTTGGCCTCCCAAGTGCTGGGATTACAAGTGGCTTCTACGCCTGGATGGCTTTTATGTGTGCTCTGAGGGTACAAACGCCAGCCCTCACATTCCCATCACTCCCGCACAGCGAATGCTGAATTTTACTAAACTAATCCATACATACAAAACCCAGAACTTTTTGGCATAAAGTTCTTCACAATATCCTTGCTGTCTTTAAAAGCCTGCAGCCTTTGTGGCGTTCACTGGTTTGTTCCCAGCTGCTCTTTCTCCCCCAGCTCCTGTCAACTGCCTTGCCAGGGAATTTCTGTTTTATCACTCTCTGGAAAGAAAGCCTGCCTTTGGTGGTCCTCCGGCTAGATGATCTGCACCCCCTCTAACTCTCCACTATTTTCTGCTTTCCTCCTTTATTTATTTATTTGTTTGGTTTTTTGTTTTTCGAGACAGGATTTCTCTGTATTGTTTTGGAGTCTGTCCTGGAACTTTCTCTGTAGACCAGGCTGGCCTCGAACTCACAGAGATCCGCCTGCCTCTGCCTCCTGAGTGCTGGGATTAAAGGCGTGTGCCACCAACGCCCGGCTCCCCCTTTAAATTTAAGGTGCTGCAGGTTTTGTTTTTATTTAAAATAAGAAGCTTATATTTATTTTTGCATTTCTGTGTGTGTGACATGTACAAGAGCCTAAGGAGGCCGGAAGAGGACATCAGATGCCCTGAAGCTGGGGTTCCAGGCTGTTGTGAGCAATCTGAGGGATGAGGATGCTGGAAACTAAACTGACTCAGGTCCTCTGCAAGAGCAGCAAGTGTTCTTAATCACTACACCATCTCTCCACAAAGCTATCCGCCCATGAGGGCAGGGACATGTAAACTGACACAGGTAGATATAAAAGGAAGTGAAAGGAAAAGAAACCCCCCTTTTCTCCTGGAAGCCAGCCACGCTTCTAACTCCTGGTTTGTGCGACTCTCTCTCTCTCTCTTTGGTAAATAAATATATTGTCTTCCATATAGCATCGAATATCATTGATATCTCCAGTCCTTAATTTTTTTCAATATTTATTTTTATTTTATGCATATGGGTGTTTTGCCTGCATCTGTGTACTACATGTGTGCAGTACCCATAAGAACCAGAAGAGGGCACGAGATCCCCTGAAACACAGATGACTGTGTGCTGCCATGTGGACTTTGGGAATCAAATTGGGGTCCTGTGGAAGAGCAGCCCATGGCTGAGATAATATCTTTGTATGTAGCCTAAGTGAGCCTCAGATTTGTAATTCCTGCCTCAGCCTTTGAAGTAATAGGACACAGGCCTGCATCGCTATGTCTATTTTCTAACCTCTTGAAATGGATATTTAAATGACTGACTTTTTTTTCTTTTTCTTTAAATTTTTTTTTTTGAGACAGGGTTTCACTGTGGCTTTGGAGGCTGTCCTGGAGCTAGCTCTTGCAGATCAGGCTGGTCTCGAACTCACAGAGATCCTCCTGCCTCTGCCTCCCTAGTGCGGGGATTAAAAGCATGCGTCACCAACGCTCGGCTCTTTTTTGGGGGGGGTTTAAGACAGAGTTTCTCAGCTGGGCGTTGGTGGCACACGCCTTTAATCCCAGCACTTGGGAGGCAGAGGCAGGCGGATCTCTGTGAGTTCGAGGCCAGCATGGTCTACAAGAGCTAGTTCCAGGACAGCCTCCAAAGCCACAGAGAAACCCTATCTCGAAAAACCAAAAAAAAAAAAAAAAAAAAAAAAGACTGAGTTTCTCTGTGTAACAAACAGTCCTGGCTCGCTGTCCTGGAGCTCACTTTGTGGACCAGACTGGCCTTGAACTCACAGAGATCTGCCTGCCTCTGCATCTCAAGAGCTGAGATTAAAGACCTGGGCCACCACCGCCCAGCCTGACGGTTTTTTTTTTCTAAAAGACACAATTAACTCTAAACATTTTCCCTTAATGTTGTTATTGTTATCTTTATGTGAATTCTAACATGTAACATTCTCAATATTAAGTTGAAGGTATTTTCTAATTTTCATGGTAGTTTCCATTGATCCAATGATGAGGCACTTACTGATTAACTGCAATAATCAGAGCGGTTATTTTTTCATATAGGAATTGCACCTGTGGTGAGTTACCAACTCTGGGAGACCTCCTTTATGTAGCGTCTGCAGCCTCCCTTCCATTTGCTGAGTAAAGTCTAAGTCCTGATGTGACGTGAAGCCTTTTGTGGCCTGACTCACTGTCCAGTCACCCTGCGTGCCTGCAGCCATCCATCCTCCGGGACAGCTACTCAGATCCTCCGAGGCTTAGTGCCTTGGCTCGGGTCCACCGCTGCTCTCCAGCCCTCCTGTCTGTGTGTGTAACTGCACTGGCGTGACCCCTCAGGAGAGCACCACGGCAGCCAGCCGAAGCACAAGGCAGAGGCAGTTGTCGTCACCATGAAGCAGGAAGCAGAAACAAGGAAAGACCTTCCAAGGCCCACCTCAGGGACGTACTTCCACCACCTAGGTCCCATCTCCCCAAATTTCCCACCCAACTCCCTCCCTGTCTAGGAGAGCCTCCTCCTTCAATGCAAAGCCAACTGTGCTCCAGTGCTTAACCCTCTCCTCGGCTGCTCCCTCGTCCCTCAGAGACTGCAGCGGGCTACTGAGTACACAACTATGCAATCTCATGAAAGTGTTCCTACGAATACTTGAAGTGCTAAAACTATCTTGGGTAAAACTGGTCTCTGGACCAGCCTTAAATGCCTGGACAATGCGACCCTCAGATAAGGGTTACCTGCCTGACTATTTAACTGCTATCTCTTCGCTTCTGTAAACCACACGGCTTTCTGTAGCATCACAATTCTGTCTCAGTTGGGGTATTTTTGCCCTTAAAAACTCAAGCCAACTGGAGGTCGGGGCTGTTTCTCACTAATCAGCTTAGGACAGTCCCACTGGGCGTGGTTAGTGAAAACTCCTCCTCTCTTCAGGTATCCCAAACCAAAACAAACTTAGCACCGTCCTGTATGCGAGCTGCCTTTTCCAGGCCCTCCCACCTCGCATCTGCTCTTCCCTCGGTCTAGCATGCCCCCCCCACCTTATTCATTCCCCGCAAGTCCGGGCTTGAGCCATCACCTCCAAGAAGCCTTTCCTACACCCCTCCCCAAACTGTGTCTCTGGGTCAAATTAACCCGCCCCGAGATATTTGTTTTAAAATGTCAACTAAAGGCGATTGGGCACATTCTACCAGGCTGATATGCAGTAGGTTTTTAAAAGTTTACCTTTTCTTATTCGGGCTGCAGTTCCCTCAAAAGTAGAACAAACTCTAATGTAATTTTGGTTCCAAAAATTAGGTCAAACCAAATTTGATCTTAAAATTACTTCCCTAGTGCTACGGATGGATACAATAACTTGTTTGGTAAGTGATTAAATGGATGTGGGGTGAATTTTGCTGAGAAAATAAGGGAACATAGTTCCCAATTTTCAGTTCCAGACACTATAATCCTAGCACTTGGTGGTGGGGAGGCGTGGTCAGGAGGCGTGGTCAGGCGGGCGTCAGTAAGATGCCACTACAGGGTGATAAAAAAAAAAAACAAAGAACCAGGAGTTCAGGCCATCCTTGGCTTCAAAGCAGGGTCGGGACCAGCCTGGGCTACATGTTGTCTTTGAACAAACAACAAAGAAAATTCAGAACTAATTCTAGGTACTGAAACAGAAGTTAGAAATCACACACACACACACACACACACACACACACACACACACACACACCATCACCACCACCCACAAGACAGCTTCAGAAATTTTCTAACATTCCACTCACCTGGAGTACTTTTCCCCAGGTCCCTGGTGGCCCACCCCACCTGTCACAGTGCGGCTCTCTCAAAGTCTTCCTCTAGCTGGCTTCTTCCTCAGCTCTGAAACCCCTCTTCTCACTCAGCCCTGCCCCCAGTTTTTTCCTGTGAACCTCAGCTATGGATTTGCAAGACACCTCAGGCCCAAACACCTCTCTCTGCACTCACACCCACTGGGATGGAACAGCCTAAATAAGCCGCCCTGGGCAGTGATCCTCCTTGACTGACAGAGTAAGCAATTGATATCTCTCCCGGGCTTCTCCAGCCCCAGAGCTACGTGGGTGGCATTCACCTGAATGCAGAAAGGAGGTGTCAGGGCTACTTGCAGGAACAGTTTCCTTGTAATCCAAGATCCCAGACTATCATCTCATCTGCTAGAGTTGAGTGAAAGAGATAGCTGAGTCTCATAGTTTCCTGACAAGTTAGGCACTTCTCAATACACACACACACACACACACACACACACACACACCCTGAAACTCTTTTGCCTCCCCAGAGCAAACAGTCTTTAGATTCCTCATTTTATTTTATATTCTCTCCTTCCCTATGGTAACATTTAGCTCTCCCTGGCCTTTAATTTCATTTTTATACCCCCCCTTTTTAAATGTCCCCAGGTAAAGAAAATGGTGAGGTTATGTTGGTGGTGATGTAAGCTTACACCTTTAAGGAATCTAAAAGGTAATTTTTAAAGTATCTTTGGTTTACCAATAGTGATAAAGATCAAGCGACCCTCCAGCTATGAGCCATGAGGAATTGTAGCAGTGAGGGTCATGTGGTCCTCCTGTCCCCCCTCTATTAGGTGGGACCATGTGAGATACTGGATGGCTAGGCCTGGCTCACCAGACCTGATCCCTAAGTACCCACATAAAAGCGGGGCACAACACAAGTTGTACCTTTAATCCCAGCACTGGGGAGGCAGGGACAGGAGAATTCCCAGCACTCAGAGGCCTCCACTCTAGCCTAACCCGCAAGCTGCAGGCTCAGTGAGAGACCCTAACTCAAAAACAAAGGGGAGAACAAGTGAGGAACATATTTGGTATCAACCTCTGGACTCTATATGCATGTATATAAGTGCATACATCCGAGTGTGTGTATGTATACACGCATACATCCAAGTGCATGTTTGGATGTGTGCATCATATATCCGTGTGTGTGTATCATACATCTGAGTGTGTCATACAGCTGAGTGTGTATGTATACGTGCATACATCTGAGTGTGTATGTGTATCATACATCTGAGTGTATGTGTGTATATATACATGCATACATCCGTGTGTATGTATCATACATCCAAGTGTGTATGTGTATGTGTGTATCATACATCTGAGTGTGTGTATATGTGTGTATCATACATCTGAGTGTGTGTGTATGTGTGTATCATACATCTGAGTGTGTGTGTATATCATACATCTGAGTGTGTGTATATGTGTGTATCATACATCTGAGTGTGTGTATGTGTATCATACATGAGTGTGTGTGTATGTGTGTATCATACATCTGAGTGTGTGTGTATCATACATCTGAGTGTGTGTGTATATGTGTGTATCATACATCTGAGTGTGTGTGTATCATACATGAGTGTGTGTATGTGTGTATCATACATCTGAGTGTGTGTGTGTATCATACATCTGAGTGTGTGTGTATATGTGTGTATCATACATCTGCGTGTGTGTATCATACATGAGTGTGTGTGTGTGTATCATACATCTGAGTGTGTGTGTATATCATACATCTGAGTGTGTGTATATGTGTGTATCATACATCTGAGTGTGTGTGTGTATCATACATGAGTGTGTGTGTATGTGTGTATCATACATCTGAGAGTGTGTATATGTGTGTATCATACATCTGAGTGTGTGTGTATCATACATCTGAGTGTGTGTATGTGTATCACACATCTGAGTGTGTGTGTATATGTGTGTATCATACATCTGAGTGTGTGTGTATCATACATGAGTGTGTGTGTATGTGTGTATCATACATCTGAGTGTGTGTGTATATCATACATCTGAGTGTGTGTATATGTGTGTATCATACATCTGAGTGTGTGTGTGTATCATACATGAGTGTGTGTGTATGTGTGTATCATACATCTGAGAGTGTGTATATGTGTGTATCATACATCTGAGTGTGTGTGTATCATACATCTGAGTGTGTGTATGTGTATCACACATCTGAGTGTGTGTGTATATGTGTGTATCATACATCTGAGTGTGTGTGTATCATACATGAGTGTGTGTGTATATGTGTGTATCATACATCTGAGTGTGTGTGTATATGTGTGTATCATACATCTGAGTGTGTGTGTATCATACATGAGTGTGTGTGTATGTGTGTATCATACATCTGAGTGTGTGTGTGTATCATACATCTGAGTGTGTATATGTGTGTATCATACATCTGAGTGTGTGTGTGTATCATACATGAGTGTGTGTGTATGTGTGTATCATACATCTGAGAGTGTGTATATGTGTGTATCATACATCTGAGTGTGTGTGTATCATACATCTGAGTGTGTGTGTATGTGTATCACACATCTGAGTGTGTGTGTATATGTGTGTATCATACATCCAAGTGTATGTGTGCTCACTCTTGACTCCATCTAGCCACACAAACTTATGCTACAGTTTGAAGATGCTCTGTCCCCGACAGGTCCGCGAGCTACAAGCTGGATTCCCTAACATAGCACTGCTGAGAAGTGGGTGGTGGGTCATTTCAAGAGATGGAGTCTACTGAAGGGCAGTTTGCTTTAGGAGTACTATCTTCTCAAGGGACTAATGCTTGCCAAAGAAAATGTTGTAATAATGAGAATTTGGGAGGCAGTCCTGTTGGTGTACACCCTTGATCCCAGCACTCAGGAAGGGATCACCTGATTCACTTGGTGCTGGAGACCAAACGCGGGACTTCATGCATGCTAGGTGGGCACTCTACCAACCTGAGCTGCATTTCCAACCCTAAAAGCTGTCACTCCACACAGGGGTTTAGCCACCTTACACAAAAGGATTAGATGCCATGTTACCATCTCCCCTTTCAGGTGACTTGGACACAGTAGCAGGGTTGCAGCATGCTACTCAGATCTCCCTAGAGAAATAAGCTGCTGTGATCATGGTGGCCAGAGATCCCCCAGCTGTCAGCACTTCTGACTGAAGGGCACTGCCTGCTCCAAGGTCATGCCCCTCCCTGGAGCAGCCCTCAACCTGTGAGTAGTGGTAACCGAGGGACTACAAAAGCCAAAAGCACGCTCCCTCTCTCCAACTCAAAAGGGAGCTCTGCTGGACCTCTCTCCAGTTCAGCTCTGTCCATGGGTAGAGTGAGGTCCTTACTGAGACAGAATCAAAGCGTGACTTCTTGTTGAGCACTCCTTGAGTTCTCCCCCTCCCTTCCTGTCCTTCCAGGGGCCTCTCCCACAATCTCGCCCTGGTGAGCTTATCCCACGCCAACTTTATCTCGAAGCTTGCTTCCTGTATGCAATACCATGTTGCCCAACTGCCTCATCATAAGCAGGGACACCATATTTTCCCATCTAAAGAACACAGAGGCATACTGGGATGGGAGCTTTAAAACTGAGACTGAGATCCAGAACTCTTACACACACACACACACACACACACACTACATACATGAACAGACACACACAGAGACACACACACATACATACACACACATACAAACACATACTACATACACACATACACATACATACATACACACAGAAACACACACACAGACACATACACACACAGACACACAAGCAGACACACATACACACACAATTAAAAGACTTTTATAGGAAGTAAATGAGGTCATAAATACTTTGTGAGCGCTTCTGAGAAAAAGCAGCTTTGAAATGGCTCTAAGTAAACATTACCACCTTGCTTGCTATAAAACAAAAACAATTACTAAATACATAAGAAAGAGTCACAAATTAAGAACCCAGCAGTGGCACACCTTTAGTCCCAGCACTCAGGAGACAGAGGCAGGTGGATCTCCATGAGTTTGAGGCCAGCCTGGTCTACATTGGGAGTTCAGGACAGCCAGGGCTAAATAAAGAGATCCTGTTTGAAAACACACAACACACACACACACACACACACACACACACACACACACAGAATCTATTACCCATCTCTGCTGATAACTGATACTATTAATTATGAGCAACTGTTTTTAAGAAAAAATGGGGGTTCAAGACAGGGCTTCTGTGGTAATATATTATTTATTATTTATTAAAACTTGCCTGAGGATTCAGAAAGCAAAGTCAGCCTCAAGCTATAGAGATCAGGCGGTTGTGGTATATACCTTTAATCCCAGGACTCAGAAGACAAAGGTAGACGATCTCTGTTAGTTCAAGGCCACACCGAGCTACAAGAAATATATCCAGTCTTAGAGAGAAACAGGTCACACAAAGACTATCTCAGCACTTTAATCCCAGGACTCATGAGAGGTAGTTAAGTAGGGTCTCATCACTGGTATTCAGTCTCAGGATTCTCCAGTCACATTGAGGAGAGCATAATAGTCTGGGATTACAGTCTGAAGTTGGTGGAGCCAGGATTGCCTTTCAGTCTGGGGTAGAGTGACAGCTAGTGACTTGACTGCTTTGCTTTTCTGGTCTGCAGGCAAGCTTTAATAAGTCATAAATAATATATCACCACAGGCTTCTCTGTGCAGTCCTGGCTGTCCTGGAACTCTGTAGACCAGGCTGGCCATGAACTCACAGAGATCTGCTTGCCTTTGCCTCCCGAGTGCTGGCTGGGATTAAAGGTGTGCACCACCACCACCTGGCATTTAAAATATTTTTACATTAATGTATTCATTGTGTATTTATATATGTGTGGGCAGGAGTGCATATGGAGATCAGAGGACAACTTGCTTCCACTGAGTGAGTTCCAGGGATCACGCACAGGGTGGGGAGCCTTTGCGGTAAGTATTCTGTAAGCCACTATTTCGAATGCCCACCACAGCTCAGTGCTCAGGGGTTTACTTAGATCATCACACTGATAATCTTAGGTTTGCAGAGTAAGAACATAAGTGACCCAGAGATGCAGCGCTGGACTCAGTGTCAGGTGCTAAGCCTCTTCGTGCGTTAGCACGCTGCAGCATCCCTGATGTCTCCAACACTCAAGTTCGGTAACCACCAAACAACCTGCAGGAGAGGAGGGAAGGTGATTCCAAAGCCCGGCCCTTTAACCACTCTGCTGCCTCTGAGGATAAGGCACACACTGCCTTGACTTCTAGGTGGACACTAGCTGAATTGAAGGACTGTAAGCAACTGGATTTGGTCAAAAAAGACTTTCACGTGAGCCGGTGCTGCCGCAATCAAAGGGTTCTGCTGCCCCCTTGTGGTGCAGGCTGACGGCTACTCAGCAACGCTCCAGTACAAAGCTGAAATACCATATAAAGGCACTTGGCCACCAGACACAAATCAGCAGGAGGCCACTCTGATTGGCTCAAAGTGGAACAGATTTAATAACTTGAAAATGTGATTTTGTCACTCTTGTGTGCCAACTACTGCTCATAATAAAAAAAGCTCATAATAATGATGTGTTGGAGCCCAGAAGAAAATGCTTTAAAACTATTACAATAAAAGGAATATAATAACCAGCTGCACCCACTTTGAATGATGACAAACAGAGCATTGCTAGCCAAACACAAAACTCCTGATGCTTGGGTCTTGCACCTGAAGATTCATTCTAGAAACCCTTTCCTACCAGCACACAGAGCCCCTTCAGCTCCAGCTGCAGACTCCCTAAATGGGAAGCATAATTCATTAACTTGTTCCCTGCTGACAAATACCTAAATAGCTTCCAAACACTTGCTACTAAGAAAAACAACGGGCTGGAGAGACGGCTCTGAGGCTAAGAGCTCTGGCTGTACTTGTAGAGGACCCAGGTTTGGTTGCCAACATCCACATGAAGGCTCACAACCGTCTGTCACTCCAGTGCCAGGGAAGTTGACAGCCTCTTCTGGCCTCAGGGCACCAGATACACACATGGTGCAAAGACATACATGTAGGCAAGACATCCACACGCATAAAAGAAAAAGGAAAAACAATGATGCAAAAAAACAGAAAACTCTGCAGTGGGTAACTTTGCAGGAATCCCTGTAGATGAATTCTGGGGAGTGGGAATGCTGGGTCACACAGCATGGCATGCATGCACACACACATACACATATACACATACACACACATATATACATACACACATACAATACACATACACACACACACATATACATGTGCACACACAAACATGAACACACATACACATATGCACTTATACATATTCATGCATACACATACACACAAACACAAATACACATGAACACACACATACGTACATGCATACACACATACATGCTTATACACATACATACACACTTATACACATACACACACAAATACACATGAACACACACATACATACATGCATACACACATACACACTTATATACATACATACACAAATACACATAAACACAAAACTCATATATACATACACATGCACACACACACACTCACGAATCATAAACACACACACAGCAAGAGTTTTCACACTCCCCCTCTAGCCCTCGCCTCTCCCCAGCACGCTCACCTTCTCCTGTCTCACATCTCCCAGCTCTCTTCCTGGAAGGCAACCAAAGTTATTATTTCTAGATTTCATGCTCACAGTTAGTTATTTTATACCCACGTATGCAAATCTAGATGTGATATGTGCTTATGTATATATAAACACGAACATATGTACAATTTTCCACCCTCTTCTGAATAAACGGTGGCATTTATACCCAAATTAGAACTGTGAAAGGGATGCTGCAGGCAGCCACCGTCAAGATCACACTGTGACTTCACACATTTGTCAACTTATATTTGGGCTCCTTGCCAGACCACTGCTGCGGACTCACAGGGAAAGATCAGACTAGAAGCACGGGCTCCCACCAAAGCCTGCTGTTCCCAAGGCTCTCACAAGTTCATCAGGCCAGAAATGGGGGGCTGCTGGAGAGATGGCTCAGCGGTTAAGAGCACTGGCTGTTCTTCCAGAGGACCCAGGTTCAATTCCCAGAACACACACATACACACATACACACATATACACACACACACACCGTGGCTCACAACCTCTATACTTCCAGTTCCTGGAGAGTTAACACCCTCTTCTGGCCTCCTCTGGCACCAGGAATACACACAGTACACATACATACACACAGGCAAAACACCTATATCCATAAAATTAAATTAAATTTACAAACAATAAAAATCAAAGTCGCCTTTCATACTGAATTTTGAGAGTTGTTCTTTCTGTTTCCCTTCCTTATAATGAAGTAAAAAGGTCTTCACCACTCAAGAAACTAATGACTGTTTACTCATGTGTTTTTTTTCTCTGTTTTCTAAGTGTTGGGGATCCAACCCGGAGGGCCTTGTGCATGCTAGGCAAGTATGTTACTACTGTGCTACATAGCCAACCTTGATTATTATTTTTTGCTTTGCATATCTATGTGAGTACATATTCATATCTAGGTGGGTGCATGCACGTGTGCACAAAGGCATTTGAGGCCAGGGGACAACCTCAGCTGTCATCCTCAGAAAGGCTGGCCACATCCTTTGAGACAGGAACTTTCATTAGCTGGAGCTCACCAGTTAGACCACACTGGCCAGTGAGCCCCAAGGGCTCCTGTTTCAACTCCCCAGGAGTGGGACTATAAGCACCCACCAACATCGTGGTACTTTTTACATGCATTCTGGGGAACTGAACTCTGGTCCTCATGCTTGCAAGGCAAGAACTTGACCAACTGAGCTATCTTCCCAACCCTAACTGATCTTTTTCTGTAGCAGTAAGTCACCACAAAGTCAAATATGGTATCTTATGCTTACAGTCCTAACACTGAGGATGCTGTGGCAAGGCAAGTGTCATGAATTCCAGGCCAACCCAAAGTAGCCTGGAGTGAGACCCTGTCTCCAAAACAAACAAAAGAAATCATCAGGTTTACAGATAACCCAACTTACCATGGGGCTATGTTTCCTCAATCCACAGTTAATTGGGAAAGATAGTTAAGTAGAAATGCATGCAGTGGAGGGCCTGGAGATATGGTTCAATGGTTAAGAGCACTCACTGTTCCTCCAAAGAACACAAGCTCAGTTCCCAGCACTCAGTCAGACAGCTCACAACTCCCTGTAATGCCATCTCCAGTGGTCCAACACCTCCATGGACACTTGCACTCAAATACCCACACATGTACTGCGTGTGCACGCACACATGCACACACACATGTTCACATACACACATACACACACACATACACACCCGGGCTCTGGTGATACATGATTTTAATGCCAGCATTTGGGAAGCAGAGGTAGGTGGATCTCTATGAGTTCAAATCCAGCCTGGTCTACTAAGGTTTTAGTTTTAGACTAGCCAGGGATACACAGTGAGACCTTGTCCAAAACTAAAAAGACTTAACAACCGCCTATAACTCCAGATACAGAGAGATGGAACACCTCTGCCCCTATGTTTACCTGTAGTGGTTTGAATGGGAATGCCCCCATAGGTTCATAAGTTTGAACTGCTTGGTTCCCAGATAGATTGGAAAGTGTAGCCTTGTTGGAGGAGGTGTGTCACTGGTTTCAAAAACCATTTCCAGTCTGTCTGTCCCTCCCTCCCTCTCTTGTGATTATGGATCGGATGTAAACTCTCAGCTACTGCTCCAGTGCCTGCCTGCTGCTATGCTCATGAGCTACACTAGCCTCTGAAACTGGGAACCCCAATAAATGCTTTTTTTTTTTTTGTTTTACGAGACAGGGTTTCTCTGTATTGTTTTGGAGGCTGTCGGACCAGCCCGGCCTCAAACTCACAGAGATCCGCCTGCCTCTGCCTCCCGAGTGCTGGGATTAAAGGCGTGCGCCACCACCACTCGGCAATAAATGCTTTTTTTTATAAGTTGCCCTGGCTATGGCATTGCCACAGCAAGAGAAAAGTAACTAAGACAGCACCTAAACTCACATGTATATTATCCACATGCAGACACACACAGCATTAAAAATAATTTAAAAATTGAGGCAGGTGGGGTGGCACGTTTAATCCTAGCACTCTGGAGTCAGAAGCAGGCGGATCTCTGTGAGTCTGAGGCCAGCCTGGTCTACAGAGTTCCAGGACAACATAGTTCCAGAGCTACATAGTAAGACCCCATCTCAAAACAAACAAAACATGCATGATGCAATGCACCTAATGTGTCAGATATAGCTTCCCTTAGGCTACCTTATTAAACATGAGACACTTAACACTGCCCAATACAGTTGAGCAAAATCATCTAACACACTATGAGATCATGTGCTGAACGTTTTATGTAATGCATTGAATACAGTGCTTCAGGTGAGAAGCAGAAGCAGGTGACTGTGTGGGGACTTTGATTTTGATGTATGCGCATATGTCTGTGTCTACCTGAGTTTCTATGCACTACACATGTGCGGAGCCCCTCGGGGGACAGACTGCATATGGACATTTTGCACTGCTGTAAAGTTAAAAAGAAAACTGTAAATTAGATTGTCATTTGTCTTTTGTTTTAAACTTATTCAGATTACTAGAAGTCAGCCAACAAACAGACCCACCACTCAGATCACGGAATCCACAATGAAAGGTCAGCCAACTCATAAAGCGTCACCGTTTTTAATGATTCTAGAAGAACAGTAGCACTTGCCACATCTGAACACCACAGACTCCCATCACCAGGGCCTGAGCTGCTGGGCTTTGCCTTTCGACCGGGACCAGGGAGTTGCTAGAGTGGGGCCATCCAAATCCACTGGTGTTCAGATGTGGCAAGCCCCAGGGCCAGATACAGTGCCATCGACTGCCCTGCTGAGGATCAGTCTTCTCTGGTCAGCCCCCCCCCCACCTCCCCCCCCAACTGTCACATCCTAACTCCTGTCCTTCCGGATGGGAACGTTTATTCTATGTCCTGTGTATTCAAAGCATGACACTTTTGTTTTTCATTTTACAGGAGCTCAAAGTTAAGAGTTTGCCCTGAGTGTCAAAGGGACTTTGGGCCTTTGACGGGTGTCTGTGGGGACTTCTGAAGTGGGGCTGACTTCACTTTGCTTTAGAGCTGGAACCGGGAGAATGCTATAGCTGGGATGTGCAAGGTCCCTACACGAGGTCTCCAGTAGGTGGTGCTGTTTTGGGAGATGATAGACCATTCAGGAGTTGGGTCCTAACTGGAGGAGCTAGGTTGCTGGGAGAAGGCCCCGATTCCAGCCCCAGCTCTGTGCTTCCTGAGCAGTGAAGAGGTGGGGAAGCCATGCCACCAGCTCCAGCTGTTCCAGGGCCACCTCAGCCACCAAGGGTGCCCACCACGGACTGTATCCCTAAAACTGTGAGCCAAAAAAAAAAAATACTTCTTCCCAAGGCTGTTTCTGCCAGGTGCTATGTCACAAAGGCAAGGTCGGTAATAAAAGGCACCCTGTCCTAAAGCGTTTCTGCACTCAGTGTTACAAATCACCACTATGAATAAAGCATATACAACCGACCTCTCACAGAAAAATGGAGAAACAAGGACTATTACAGTTAACATCTCCAATGGCTGCGGTTGGTCTTGGATGCTAACCAAAACTAAAATCTAATTTAAAAATGCAATTTTGGACTGCTATCAGAGGGCACTCCTAAGACCCATGCCATTAAATCTCCGATGCACATTCGCCTGTGGAAGGCTCTTTTGGCCGTGCATGGTTTTGTCGCTTCCTGGCGGAGGTGAACAAGACCTCACTGTTCCTCAGGGTTACGGCCATCCTCCCACATCTCCCCGTGACCACACAACATAGCCACACTTGTTAACAGAAGGGTCCGTGGCAGCTGCTGTGATGTAACTATTTCCTCGGGGCTAACATGACCAGCTGTCATGGGACAGACTGCTGTCCTGACCTACAGGATACCTGGGCCTCACAAACATGAAAGCAAAGCAAGCACACACAGTGACATGAGGCCTGTGGGAACAGTAATGAAGCTGATAACGTCCCCTAACAGGAGGGGGACGCCCCCAGACTCTCTCTCCTCATCATGTCCTCCCAGCAGCCTTGGGGGTTGCTGGAGGACGGAGGTGACCTAACCGAGGTGAACTTGTGTGTCCAGGGCTCCCCGGGGAAAGCCACACAGCAGCAGCAGATACGAGTTCTCCAAATTTCTCGTAGTCTGAAAGCTGGGTTTTACAGGCTGCAATACACAGACAGTGGCTTCCCTTTGAACAGTAGGTTCACCTCATTCGTTTCTGAGAGAAGGTCACCCATACCTGACCCTAGATATCCCAGATAACCATTGTCTGCCATGAGTCATTTCCAAAACAGCAGCTAGCTCGGCTTACAATTCAAGGAGCACACAAGCGGTCCCAAGACAGTCTGCCTCAGGGTTTGTTGGGCACCGTGGTGTTTCCACCCTTTATCACAACGCATTCAGGTAAAATGACCATATCCAAACGTCACCACTAATGACCTCAAATCTGTTTCACCAATAATATTAAGTAAAGCTGGCTTTTTAGAGAAGGCTGAGTGGCTCAAGGGTTTGGGGCCCCTGCTTTATCTGCGCTTGTGGGGTGGGCAGTCTTCCCACTATTCCTGTGTGGTGTCAGTGCCTTATGTCATACAAGGCATCAGGCAGTAGGCATCTCACTGATATGAAAACACTTGGAAGGGACACCACCCGCTGTTTCTATAGAAGACGGCCTCTTGCTTCCCTCAGAAACAACACGTGATGCATAGCGCCCTGCCTCAAATGTCAATAGACGCCACTGTTTGGTCCAGGTATTGTGAGCTTTCCTTCCACACTGTTTTCTTCTGATTGACTTTTTGCTCCAGCCCCCACCCCTCTTATTACATTTTGCTTCTGTTAAGTGTTTTTTTTTCTTTTTCGAAGATTTTATTTCATTTTTAATTATTTGTGTATCTATAGAGGCACAATGGGTGCATGCAAGTGCAGGTGCCCGTGAAGGCCACAAGAGGGCGCAAGAGCTCCTGGAAGTGTAGCTATAGGCAGTTCTGAACTCCCCGAATTCAGGGTATTGAACTTGAGTTCTCGACAACAGCACCAAACACTCCTAACCACTGAACCATCTCTCCAGATCCTTCTATTGGTCTTCAAGTTATGTACTTTACATACATTAATTTCTAACTAACCTAGAAATTTCACCTGCCCATTTAACTTAACCAGGGTATCAAATATCTGCACACACTACCAAATAATGCAAGAAAGACGCTTGACTCCTGACATTCTCTTCCTCTTCAGATCCCATCAGTAGTTGGCACCATAATGGCCTCCTTTAGCTTATGATGGTGCCAAGCACTGATTGGACAGCACTGCCTGAAGGGTGGAGTCAAGGTTTACTTAGATTTACACCTGTGTTTACCATTTTCTTTGCCCATCCCTTCCTGCAATCCCTCTTAGGAGTTCAGACTCTGTCAGCTCTTTAGTGGCAGTGAATTTCCTTCAGCATGTCTCTCATTCCTAAAAAGAATACCATGAGCATTCGAGGGCGACAGCTGTTTTCTTTAATGACAAAACAGTTCATCATCATCTGGATTTTATCGTTCTCTGGCTGTTTTTCAGATAGCATCATCAAATTACAATTCACACACAATGAACTGCCCCTGTAGAAGGTGTACAAGTTGCTATCAGGACTTTGACAGTCATCATCTGTGACACATTGTGTGACATCACGGCTAAGCTAATGGGCACACACCAGGCCTATGCTCTCATGCCCCACCCACTCATGAGACCCTGATCTGCTTTTTGTCACAAAAACCAGTCTCATAGACTTCTGCATCACTATAATTACATGGTGTGTTCCTTATATCTGGCTTCTTTCACTCAGAACAATTACTTGAGAATCCTGTAAGCTATTACAGGCATGCACTGTTTGTTCATTTGAATACTGAATGGCATTCCCACTGTGTATACATGCCACAATTTATTGTTCAGGTTGTTTCCAGTTTGGGCTATTACAATAAAAGTTGCTATTCGGTATGAGTTTGGGCATGGATATATGCTTTCATTTCTCTTAGTGTGGCATGGCTGGAGGGACGCTGGATGAATGTTAATTTTCAAAATATTGCCAATTGGTTTTCAAAATGGCTGGAGCATTTCACATTCCCAATAGCAGTATAATCGCCGCTGCAGCTGCTGGCGTGGTGCTAACCTGATAGAGTCTTTTAATTTTCAACATTCTAAAGGTTTATTAGAGCAGTCTATTACCACGGCTTTAATTTGCATTTCTCCTAATTACTAATATGGTGAGCAGCTTTTCAAATGATTACCTGCCATCTGTAGGTCTACTTTAGTGAGGCACCTATTTGTACCTTTGCCCAGTTTTAATTGGCCCTTTGTCTTCCTGTCCTGGGTTGTAAGGCTTCTTAAGTGTTCAAAATAAACAGCATGAAAGTAGAAGCAAGGCTGTGGACAAAGGACAGACAGGGAGCAGGAAGAGCGCAATGGGGGATGACAAAAATCTCCCTAATATTTGGAACAGAGTGTGTGTGAGTGTGTGTGTGTGTGTGTGTGTGTGTGTGAGTGTGTGTGTGTCTGCGCACGCTCGTGCACGCGAATGGGGCTGGAGAGCAGTTAAGAGCACTGGACTGGCTGGGCCAGGCAGTGGTGGAGCACACCTTTAATCCCAGCACTCGGGAGGCAGAAACAGGTGGATCTCTGTGAGTTTGAGGCCGGGCTGGTCTACAGAGTGATTTCCAGAACAGCCAGGGATTGTTTCATAGAGAAACTGTCTCAAAAAACAAACAAACAAAAAGAGCACTAGCTATTCTTCCAGAAGACCCAGGTTCAATTCCCAGCACCCAGACAGCTCACAAGTGTCTGTAACTCCAGTTCCAGGAGACCCAACACTTGCTTTTGGGTACCACAGGCACTGTGTAGATATGATTCATATACATAAAATAACATTTTTTTAAAAAAAATTTCTAATGGTTTGTTGAGACCGTGCCTCCACATAGGCTCCACTCAGGCTAGCAGAGAACTATGTAGCCAAGGATTATCTTCAGCTTCCGACCTCTGCCTCCATTTTCAGAGTGTTAGGATTAAAGGTATGGTCCCCCGAGCTTGCCCATTTTGAGATAATTTCTCTCTGTGTAACCCAGGCTGGCTTTGAGATCTTTCCTCTTCAGCTTCCTGAAGTTGCAACACCATGTTCCGCTACATAAAGTTCAATATACTGAGTGTTTCTTATACCGTTTAGGAAATGGTTCCGAAGCCGGGCGTTGGTGGCGCACGCCTTTAATCCCAGCACTTGGGTGGTAGAAGCAGGCGGATTTCTGTGAGCTCAGGGTCAGCCTGGTCTCGAACCTGAGGCCCCTGGGATTCCCCTCCTGCACCTGTTGGTTACATTGTCTTCCCTCCACTTGGGCGAATCATCCATTTTGAGTAATGTTGTAGCTGGTGAGAGGTAAAAGTCAAAGTTTGCACTTCTTCTGCAACCATTAAGTGAACAGACTGTGCTGTCCCGGCTGAATGGCTCTGGCCACACACGTGGATCTATTTCTGGACTCTACTGTCCCATTGATCTGCAAGTGTACTTTATACAACACTCCCAGGGGACGTGAACCCCCTCCCACGAGCTTCTGTCTAAAACACGTCTTTAGTACCCAAGGGTTTTCTGTACTTCCACGTGAATTTTAAAATCCATTTCCATTTCCTTATGAGAGGAAATCTCGAAAAAATCTCATAAAAACAAAGGGTTGAGAGTTCTCAGCCTTTCTCAGATTTTGACTGAAAGTGATGTTGAATTTTAAAACAATCGGGGCGATTCAGTGCCTTAGCAATCACATGGCCTCTGACCATCAGCAAGGGACGGTTCTCTATCTCCATGGTCACTCATTCTCACCGCAGTGTCCTGTGGGCTCTGGTACCTGCTAGTCATCTTGGTTGATATGGCTGTCCTTGCTGTCGTGGAAGGTTCAGGCACACGGAAACAACTGAACCACCATACTGAGTGAGTGTCACACCCCACCATCTGGAGAATGACATAAATGGTGGTCACAGGGTCTTCCCCTCGTCCCCACCCACCTGCACAGGCAGCACCCTGTTGTATGGACAGTTTGGATTCCTTTAAGCCACATTTGCTTTCGAGGGCGGAACTTTTCAGATCAGTTCCACTGGAAAATTTACATACAATAAATTGCATTAAAGCATACAACTTGAAGAGTTTGACAAGTATGCATATTCACAAAAGCCTCACCACAGTCTACAGCTCTTTCCCATCTGTCTCAAAACTCTGGGCGCCTTGCACAATCCAGCCCGCCCGTCACCGTCGCTGACCTGCTTTTCAGTTACCAACAACTAGACTCATTTCATTTGTGAACAACAGGCGCTCCTTTAGAGGCTATTTTTAATTAATTAGCTAACTAACCAGTGTATGTGTTCTGACTGGGGGAGGGGCATGCGCCTGTCACAGTATGGCTGTCAGAGGAGCTGATTCTCTGCTTCCCCCATGTGGGTCCCAGGGAGTGAACTCAGGTTATCAGGCATGCTAGTAAGTGCCTTAACCGTCTTGCTGGCCAACAAAGTGTATTCGTTTGTATCTAGTTTCTTTGGCTCGGAGTAAGTTTGATATTTACCCATGGTATTACATGTATCAGCTGGTTCTGGTTTATGTGTGTACGCATGTGTACAGACATGCTCACCTGTGTGTACATGTGTGGAGGCCACAGACTGACACTGGGTGTCCTCTTCTATCACTTCTTACCTAATACTTTGAGACAGTCTCTCTTACTGAAACTGCAACTGGCCAGGCATTACACCTGGGAGGCAGAGGCAGGTGGATCTCTGTGAGTTTGAGGTCATCCTGGTCTACATAGATAGTTCCAGGCCAGCCAGGGCTATGCGATGAATTTATGTCTCAAAACAACAAGACACACACACACAGACACACACCTGAAACCCACCATTCTGGCTACACTAGTCTTTCTGGTCAGCAAGCTCCTGGGATCCAATGTTTCTGCCTCCAGGGCTGGGGTCACAGGTGTGGCCCGGGCTGGCCTTGAGCTTGCCACACAGAGTTGGATGATCTTGACCCCTGATCCTCCACCTCAACCTCCCAAGTGCTGGGATCATAGGCAGGTGACACCATCCCCGGCTGGAAGTGACATGTTTTGTCTATGTATCCACCTGCTGATAGACATCAGAGAATAGAGCTGTTGGTAGCACTCCAGCGCAGGTCTGTGTGCGGACACAGACTTACACAGTTTTTGTTACATATATTCTTAAATAAGCATACGTCACTTGGCAACTATATATGTTTATCCTGCCAAAGAACTCAAACTAGCTTCCAAAGAAAGTCCTTGTGCCACCTCCATTTGGGACAGACCATAGGGCCTCCCCAGCACCTCACCACGTTTCTTTTTTTTTTTTTTTTTTTTTTTTTTTTGGTTTTTCGAGACAGGGTTTCTCTGTATTGTTTTGGAGGCTGTCCTGGAACTCACTCAGTAGACCAGGCTGGTCTCGAACTCACAGTGATCCGCCTGTCTCTGCCTCCCGAGTGCTGGGATTAAAGGCGTGCGCCACCAACACCCGGCTTCTCACCACGTTTCTTAACGCGATGGTTCTGACGGGTATCTAGTCTCTGTGGTTTCTCATGTGCCTAGTGACCAAGGCTGAGAACTGTCCCATGTGTCCCATGGTCCCCCAGAGATCCTCTTTTGCTGCTTATCATCTCACTGTTACATGGTGAAAACCTTATATTTGCACACAAATCTACAAAAGTACTGAATTTTTGCCACTGGATATTCTGTACACAAGAACTGAGTGTTTTCATTCTCACTTTTACTTTTATTATTTTTTTTTCTGAGACAGGGTTTCTCCGTGTAGCCCAGTTGTACTGGAACTCGCTCTGTAGACCTGGCTGGCCTTGAACTCACAGACATTCACCTGCCTCTGCTTCCTGAGTGCTGGGACAAAAGGTGTGTGCCACCACCACCTGGAGATAGTTTTACCTTTCTATTATCTTAATTACAGCTTTTGAATTTTAATTTTGGTAAAAATTATCTAATTTATTTATTTTCTCTTTTGAGTTTTATTTTTGTTTGTTTGTTTGATGGGGGATGTCCTTCTGTATATATGTCTCTCTTACTGGTTGATGAATAAAACACTGATTGGCCAGTAGCCAGGCAGGAAGTATTGGGGGGGTTATAATTAATGTAAGTTTTTGTGTGTTTATTTGGGACCAAAGGGCAGCTGGACCAGGCAGGACAGAAACTTCCGTCTACATTTGTTTGTTTTGTTTTGATTTGTTCTGACAACTGAATCCACAGCTTAGAGTGGGCTAGGTAATCATCGCAGCACTGAATACAGCCCGCCTCAAGTTCAACCTTTTTGAATCTTTCAACTCAAGCTTCTTTTCTTCCCCACCTCCCCCTCCCCGGCCCCAAGACAGGGTTTCTCTGTGTAGCCCTGACTGTCCTGGAACTCACTCTGTAGACCAGGCTGGCCTTGAACTCAGATCCTCCTGAGTGCTGGGATTAAAGGAATGTGCCACCACTGCCCGGCGTCAGCTCACACTTCAGTCTCTGCATGTACCTTTTGTGAGTTTGCCATTGTTTTTGAGGCTCTGTAGCTCTCGCTGGCCTTCAACTCATGGGAATCCTCCTGCCTGAGCTTCCAAAGTGCTGAAACTGCTGCTGTGAGCCATCACACCTGATGGTGCTCTTCTGTTTACAAAAATGAAGATGCCAGATTCGAGTTCTTTTACTAATTCAAACAGGGCTTTTCTTTTTACCTCCTGTCCATGTCATATGTCTGTAGCTTTTTGCTTCAAACGGCTGTGTATCGTTTATGACATCACCCTGTTCTTGCCCACTCATCCCCACCCTCGGGGTGGAAATTCACTATCCTCCAGCTGCTTGGTTCAAAACAATGCATGTCTCTGATGAGCTGTGTGGAGTATAAAGGTGAAAGGAGAGGCTTGCCAGGTGAAATAATGTTCGTGCATACGCCTAAATCAATCCTATTACACGGCTCCCCGTGTGCCATCTACCGGGCTTTGGAATCTACCTCCTGCCAGTGAAGAATACAAGTTACAGGATTTTCACATCTGACCAACATTAGGCATTATTCAGCTTTCTGATTCTTGTCAAAGAGGTAGAGAGTGATATTTTGTTTTAACTTGAATATTTCATAGCCTGGGAGTTTATCTCTTCCTATGCCTAGCCTTAGGGATTTCTTAATTCTTTAAAATGCCTCTTACAATGTTTTGCTCATTTCCTATGGAGAAATTGAGACACCCCCCCCACACACATACACACACCTTTCTATCTCTGGATAGTGTCACATAGCCTAATCTGGCCTTGAACTCAGACCTTCTAATTTGGCTGCCAGCTGCCCTGGGTACAGGGATTTGAGGTGTGTACCACCACGCTAGCTTTCACGCAGTTCTGGGGATCAGAGCAGGGCTTCCTGCACGCTAAGCAGGCACTCTCCCAGCTATGCTGCAGCCCATTGGGTATCTCTTTCTTGACTGCAGTTCTCTGCATGTCCTAAACACCAACTCTCATAAATTTCAAAGGCTGTCGCTTTCTTTCCCGGCATATTACCTGTATGTTAATTCTGTCTGTGGGGTCCTTAATCACACGAAGTCTTTACATTTAATCAAGGAAGCTCATGAGTTTCTGTGACTACTGTTTGTTCTTTGTTTCTGTTGTTCTGTTTTGTGTAGCCGGGCCTGGCCTTAAGCCTTAAGCCGGCTGAGGACAAGCTTCCTCCTGCACTCCGCAAGTGCTAAGACCACAGAGCACACCGTGCCGGCTCTTACCTAGGTATCTGCGCTAACGGCTTTGTTTCTAACCTCTTACACACCCAAGTCACTCTGACACTTACTCTCGACTGCCAGCTCCCTTACACTAGAGTCTGTGCAATTGTTTGGGAACAGTTACAAGAGGGAAAAAAAGTAGGGGCACCTTTAATCCCAGTACTTAAGGGGCAAAGGAAGCCCTATTTTTACAGGTTAAAGGCCAGCCTGGTCAAAATAGCAAGCTCCAGGCCAGCCAGGACGATGTAGTGAAACCCTGAAGCAAAAAAAAAAAAAAAAAAGCAATCATCAATCAATCAGTAAAATATAAAAATCTGCCCGTTCACATGTTCAGTACAACTACAACTTCTTTCTGCATATCTTCGACGTGTGGCTGGTGGAACCCAGAAGCAGACCACAGATGTGATGACAACCAGCTCTGTGTCCCGTTAGTGTCCTCAGTGGCTTTCATCTTTTCTTGTAAACAATTAGGGGTGGACACTGGTGCATCCACCTTTGTTCCCTGCTTCTTAGGAAGTAAGACTGCTGCTAGCTTTATTTCCTCGGCAAGTAAAACCTGACTGAACAGCACGTATGTTTACACTTGTGAATGTGAGGGCTGGAGAGACGGGCGTTGGTGAAGAGCACTTGTTCTTACACTAGACTTGGGTCTGACTGGCAGAAACCACGTGGAAGCACATAACCGCCTGCAACTCTAGACCAGAGGATCTGATGCCCTCCTCTAACCTCTAAGCCACAGGCATGTGTACATGTAGGCAAAACACTCACAAACATAAAACAAATAAACCTAAGTCTAGACAAACTTACACAAGTTCTTACTATATATTAAAAATACAAGTTTAAGTGTGGCGGTGTGTGCCTACAGCACCGGGGCTTGGGAGGCTGAGGTGGGAGAGTTACTTAGCCCTAAGAGCTGTGAATAACCAAGCAACACAGTGAGGCTGTGACACAATAAATAAGCAAATAAATATAAATAAACAATTTAAAACATATTTTTAAAAATTTCTATCCTGGCTGCCGAACTTTGGGGGCTGGGACCTGCTGGGAACAGGACTTCTAAAGAGCAAGGAAGGGTATGATGCAAGGCCGCTTTTGCTGGCTACAAGCGAGGTCTCCAGAACCAAAGACAGCACACAGTTCAAAGATGTTTATGTCCAAGATGAAACTGGAGATGCACTTATGTGTATATAGCCAAAAACAACATGCTGACTTCTGGAGGCGAACCAAACAAAACCAGGGTGATCTGATGAAAGGTAACTTGGGCCCATGGAAACAGTGGCATGGTTCGTGTCGAATTCCGAAGCAACCTTCCTACAAAGGCTACTGGGCACAGAATCCATGTGAGGCTAAACACATCCCAGATTTAAATAAAGAAAAGTGAATTTTTAAAATAACAAGGACAAAAACCTCTATCATAGATAATGAAAATATGTTCTTTGTTATTTGTCTTAACTTTGATTAAAATTTTACAATTTATTTCCATATAAAAATTTAATAGACAAGAATAATATTTTCCATTTTCCTCTTTTATGACTCCTGACCTTGACGGCCCATCAATGAACTCTTTCCAGCCTTCATATTATACACTTGATATGGAATTGATTTTTGTGTGAGATATGAGAAGGATTTAACTTGAAATTTTCTGACTACATCAGGCACAACTGTCTGAGAACAAAGTAGGAGAATCCATCTTTGCCCTTAGATCACTTCTGTGCCCCAGCTCCTGCTCTGCCAGTAACACATCTGCCGACTTCTTCCTACGCTGCTCTGCCATTTCATCACTGTGGCTTCAGAATACACTCTGGTGGCTGGGAGGGTAAGTCCTTGCTTTATATTATTATTATTATTACTTTCAATTTAAAAAATTAGGGTCTGGAGAATTGGCTCAGCAGTTAAGAATACTTGTTGCTCTTCTAGGGGACCTGGGTTCAATTCTTAGCACCCATATGATGGCGTACAACATCTGTAATTGCAGTCCCAGGGGATCTGATGCTGTCTCCTGCCCTCCCGTAGACACCAGGCACACAGGTGGTTCACTTACATACATGCAGACAAAACGGTCATACATATAAAATAATAACATTAATATATCTTTAAACAAGAATTACATTTATTTTGTGTGCATGACTATGCATGCACAAGCATGTCACTATGTACATGTGGAGTCTGTTCTCCCCTCTCCCACGCAGGTGCTGGGGATCAAACTCAGGTCCTCAGGCTTGGCAGCAAGCACCTTTACTCACTGAGCCATCTTGCTGGCCCTAACTCTTTCTTTTAAAACAAAGATTTTAATGAAGTATATTTAATTTTTTTAAATACTTAAAAATAAATTCACATTTAACGAGACAGGGCTTCAGACTTTTTGGCAAGTATATATACATTTTGTATAGGAATGACCTCAAACAAAATGGGCAGCATTGTATTATCCCAGAAAATCCCTTCAAGTTCCCACAGTCCTCCACATAAATCACCCACTGATGTACATCTCTCCTGCCAAGGACTAGTCTAATTCTTTCTAGAACTTAGTCTCAACGGAATTGCAGGATTTGAACTCTTTCCTGCCTCACTTCTTTCACTCAGAGCATGGCTTCGGGGTTCACCCATGATGTCTCTTGTAACAGTGGCTTGCTCCCGATTCATTGCTAAGTGCACCACAGCACAGTGTGTTTCACAACAGAAACTGAGGGTGTTTTCAGTACCACACACATCTGTTTCCAAATCTTTTTCCAGACAGAAGCTTTCTCTTGAGTAAATAATTACAGACACACATTCATGCTTAACTTCTTACACACTGTTTTCTGAGTTTGACCCAGACTTCAAAGAGTATCTTGCTGGAAGCTCCATCAGCCTTGTGAGAGTGAGCCCACAGTAGGTCTTGCTCTCGGCTGAGACTTTGACACTTAAAGCATAGCATTTCAGTGCCCCAACTGGAATGTGGGATGTCCTTCTGTATGCTGTGAATATGTGTTGCTTTTATTGGTTGATAAATAAAGCCGATTTGGCCAATGGCCAGGCAGAATAAAGCAGGGTGGGGGTGGGGGGTGGGGATGGATGATCCAAACAAAGATTCAGAAAGAAAGAAGGTGTTGTCAGGGAGATGCCATGTAGCCTCCAGAGAAGCAAGATGTGAGGTGATAAGCCACAAGCTTCATGTTAAACTATAAACTAATAGAAATGGGTTAATTTAGCCAGGAAATGGTGATATACATCTTTAAGCCCAGTACTCAGGAGGCAGAGGCAGGTGGATCTCTGTGAATTCAAGGTCAGCCTGTAGTGAGTTCCAGGACAGCCAGGGCTGTTACACAGAGAAACCCTGTCTCGAAAAACACCACCAACAAAACAGTTCATTTAATTGTGAGAGTTAGTCAGTAATATGCCTGAGCCATTGGCCAAACAATTGTAATTAATATTAAGCCTTCGAGTGGTTATTTGGGGACTGGCAGGTGGAACAAGAAACCTCCAGCTACACAGCTAATACCCAGTGTTGAGAATTTTCCAATGCAAGGGCGGGGACTCTGATGTCCCAGCATCAATTTTTCTCATCACTCCTGCTCTGCCACCTCTCTCCTATGTCATCCTGGGGCAGAGTGGGAAGCCTCTGCTCTGTGTGTAACAGCTCAGACTCACTAGAATCCTCCCAGAGACCCTGATTCCCCAGGATGGGCCCATCCCACAAATTTGCCCTGCTTCAGATGCCCAGTGCTGCTCTAGGTATCTCTGACTGGCAGAAACCACCACAACCTGTCGCACTAGGACCTCTTAACAGAGGGGGTGGTGCACTGGCAGGAGACTGGGCAGCTATGGAATTTGTTCAATGTGTTCCTTAGAGGGGCTGAAAGCTACACCTATTGTCCCTTGTTTGATATAGCCCTTTCATTTATTTTGTCCACGAGAACAATTCTTTATAAAGCTAAAGCTACTTTTGACACCACTTTGTTGTCACCTGGAGCAGAACGCCTAAGTCAGGGCCAGAAACACCACCCTCCACTTCACTTTCTGCAAAGATTAACTTTATCATCTGTGTGTATGTGCGTAGGGGTACTTGCAGAGGCCAGAGGGGTGTTAGATTTGCTAGAGCTGGAGTTACGGGTGGGTGTGAGAACTGAGCTGGGGTCATTTGTCCTATGCCTATTAGCTCACTTCAGCCTGTCCTTCTGAAACATCACACACAATTTCCAACTGACTCGCTCCCTGAGAGTTTTCAGTAGCAATTGGCTCAGCAGAATGTATTTTAGAGCCTTCTGTTATGATCCTTCACAAATATGAAGCTGAAGGGACTCACTATAACTGATAAACACAGAGGCAGGGATTTTTAAAGATGGTACCACACAGGAAAAAAATCTTGGAAGGTCTGGTTCATTAATAAGAAATAACAGAACTTCAAATTAATATATATACTTTCCATGAAACAGGACACTGGAATCGTTTCTAAGAAGAGATACCTACCACTTAGCCAGAACAATGGCCCAGATAAACAATCAGGGTAAGAGAAACTCAAGTACTTTATCTCTACTTGGGAAGGAATAAACAGAAGGACGCCTAGAGCTTTCTAACCCTGAGAACTATGTTAGTTTGTTTATTAATTTATAAAAATAACTGTGCAAAAGACAGATGTGTATATTTTCATAACATTATAAATATAATTCTACAGTTTGTATGTGTGTATGTGTGGTATTTTGAATGCAATTGATCCCCATAATCTCAGGGAGTGGCACTATTAGGAGGTGTGGCTTTGTTGGAGTGAGTATAGCCTTGTTGGAGGAAGTGTGTCACTGTGGAGGCAGGCTTTGAGGTCTCCTACGCTCAGGATAGATACCACCCAGTGTCTCAGTTGACTTTCCTGCTTCCTGCAAGATGTAGGACTCTGAGTTACTGTCTGCCTGCAGGCTGCCACGCTCCCACCATGATGATAATGGACTGAACGTCTGAAACTGTAACTGAGCCACCTCAATTAAATGTTTTCCTTATAACACAGCAATAAAAACCCTAGGACAGTATGTGTATTTGTGTACATATATGTGTGAGTGTATGTGCATGCATGCATGCGTGTATGTGAATGTGGATATGTGAGTGCATGTATGTGTCTAAAAGTATGTATGTGTATGAGTGTGTATATATGTGCATCTGTGTATGTATGTTAGTGTGTATATGTGTATGAGAGTATGTACATGAATGTATGTGTATTACATATGTATACGCATGCATGTGTATATATATATATGTATGTGTGTGAGTGTAGGTGTGAATGAGTGTATGTTTATTTATGTGGATCTGTGTGTAAGCATGTGTGTGTGTGTGCTTGTGTGCATGCAGTGCTAGGTTAGCCATGGTCCCAGCTCCTTTTATATATTATTTTTCAATTTTGAGACAAAATCACAGTAAGTTGCCCAGACTTGAACTCACTATGTAGCTCAGTAGATCTTGAGCTTTTGATCCTTTTTTTTTTAAGTTGGGGTTTCAGGACAAGGTTTCTCTGTGTAACAGCCATGGCTGTTCTGGAACTCACACTGTAGACCAGACTGGCCTTGAACCTGGAGATCCACCTGCCTCCTCCTCCCAAATGCTGGGATGAAATATTTGCGCCACCACCACTCAGTGAGCTTTTGATCATTTTGTGTCTGCCTCCTGAGTAGCTATGACTAAGGACCTGGACCGCAGGCTCAGCTTATCTACTTTTGAAACAGTGTCTTGGCATGGAGCCCAGACAGCTTCAGCTTCCCAGCTGTTTGGGCTCATGTATGTCACAACACCCAGTTTGCATGCTATTTTTTGCCTTAAATAACTTCTTTGAAACATTTGGTTTTGTTAATTTTTTTGACTTGTTTGCTTTTCTGAGTCAAGGACTCAACTGTGTAGCCCTGGCTGGCCTGACTCCCTGTATAGACAAGGCTGGCCTCAAACACACAGAAATCTGCCTGCCTCTGCCTCCTAGTGCTGGGATTAAAGGTCTGTGTTTACCTTGCTTTTAAATTATTTTTAATGGTGTGTGTGTGTGTGTGTGTGTGTGTGTGTGTGTGTGTGTGTGTGTGTGTGTGTGTGTGTCTAACAGTTAGGTACTCATGGAGACCAAAAGCATCTGATTTTCCAGAGCTAGAGTTGAGCTACCTGACATGGTGTTGGGAACTGAACTTGGGTCCTCTGCAAGAGCAACAAGCTCTTTTAACCACTGATCCATCTCCCTAGCTCTTGATAAAACAGGTTGGTAACTAGGCTTAAACCACTCTTCGAAGGTAAGCATCTGACCCAGGCCTTTGGTATATGTGTTTATCCATAAGCTGCCCAAAGCCAAGTGGTTTGCACCCCTCTACAATATGCCTTGTAACTGATAGAACCACAAAACTTCTAGCTGGAAGATACTCACCCCTTTAATCCCAGCACTTGGAAGGCAGAGGCAGGCAGACCTCTGAGTCTGTGGCTAGCCTGGTCCACATCATGAGTTCCAGGCCAGCCAGAGCTACATAGAGAGACCCTGTCTTCAACACACACACACACACACACACACACACACACACACACACACACACACACACACACACACACACACACACACTCCCCAACCCGCAATGAGGCAACCATCTGGGCTTGCCTCTGCTTGCTACCTCGCTCAGCCTTGGTAGCCCACCTAGGCTTGCTCCTCTTCCTCTGATACAACACAGATATGAACTCCGCAACCTGTTCCAAGTCAACTATCTAAGAGTCTTGAGAGAGAATGTTGTGGTTAATCAGCTCACGATACATAAGACAGCTGGTCGTACCTAGGAACTAACCACCCAGGTCCACAGACAGCACAGTGACTGTGAACAGCAGCCACCTCACCCTAACTAACCTCCCTATCTCCTCCTCAACCTCCTCTCTCCTCACCCCACCCATTTTTTTCTTTTTTGAGCCAGAGTCACTAGGTGACACAAGCTGTTCTGGACTCCTCTATGTAGACCAGGCTAGCCTCGAACTCACGGAGACCTGCCTGCTTCTGTCCCGAGTACTGGGATTACTGCGTGGGCCACCACCCCCAGCTTCTGCTTTCTTTTAGAGGGTTTCTCCCTGTCCTCCCTTTCCTCTTATTCCCTCCTTTGCTTTTCACTATCTCTGAGAGCCTCTGCTCTCTATCAAGTAGAAAACAGAATTCAATTTTCTCTTCAGTATTTGTTAGAGTTTTCAATATGAAATGTGTCCTAAAGATGGAAAATCAGAGTTCAATTCCAGCTTAATTAAGCACTGAGGTCCTGTCCAACAGGAAAATGAAGATTAACGACATCTTCACAGTATTAAGCATTAAATTAGATGAGATAAAATGTATATATTGTCTGGCTGAATGCCTGGTATTATGGGTCTTCTTCCATAATGCTAATTCCTTTTTGCTTCTCTAGGAAAATAATGTTTAATCCTTAGTTATGACTTTTATGGGAACACAGAAGACCTTGCACAGGTTTTCCACTGACATGGAACCACTGCTCAGAGTTCTACACTGTCTGATATATAGCTCCTTACCTTGGAGTACTTAACCTCAATTCTAAAACAAATCAGGGCAGAAAAATCTGAATAACTTCTTAAAATACAAAGTAATGATAATTATAAACTAAGCTTCTTTTTAACAGAGTGCCATATAGCCCAGGATGGCCTTGAACTCACTATGTGGCCAAAGATGACCCTGAACTTTTGATCCTGACCTTACCTCCTGAGTTCTAGGATTACAGCTATGAGCCATAACTAGTTTTATTCCGTGTTGGGCGTTGTGCATGTTACGTAGGTACTCCACCAACTGAGCCCAGCCCCAGCCCAAGCTAAACATTAAGAGGCACAAACATTCAATACAAAGCAATAAAGATTTAGCATGGTATTTTTTAAATTTCAGCTGAAAATTACCCAAGTAGTTTAGACCATGTGAGAAATGCCCAGTCGACTTTACAGCAACAGCTGCCTTGTACAGTGGCAAGCCAGTCACCAGCAGTATCTTCCACCGCATTTTAACCCGGCCCTAGAGACTGACCCTACTCTCTAGACTAGTTAGTTATACACTGATATCCAGGAGCTGTCAGTCTAAGCAAGGCAAGGTTTCCTAAACCGGGCTAAGATTAAACAAAATGGCCAAAGAAGAGTTATGGGGGGTTCCCCGGGTGGTACTTCAAGCTGTAGCCAAGAACAGAAAGTACAACTGTTGGTGTCAAGTAATGCCATCCCCTCAACTGCACGCCTGTAACACGGAGGACAGAGCAGCCAGGCCATGAGTGCCACACCTGAGACCAGACACTCACATGGAGGGAAGGATTGGAAGTTGCTGGGTCACTAGCATTCTAGTTAGACGCAAGTTCAATACCAAAGGGCTGAAAAGATGAAGGAGATAGTTTCCTTGGGGGAAAAAAATCAAACAATGACAATATTCAATTGAAAGTGCAAGGAAAAGGTAAAGATGAATGTTCTGAGGGCAGAAAAGTAAACCAACTTGAAAACCAAACCCCAAGCAGTCCCTGAGAAGTAAGGGTGAGGTGCATTTGACTATTCCAAAAGGACAAGAGCCTTCAGGAACTAGAAATCCAGGTACACTCTGAGGTTTGAACTGAAGACCAGCACATTCTCACTGAGATCAAAAAGGAAACTGAGATTTGCCACGGCATGCAGCCTGAAGTGGGGGAAGGGGAGCGGAAGCATCAAAGCGCTCAGCCCACAGCGACTGGACGGTGGGAGATGTCTATGCCTACTCCCCACAGGCATGGCAGCGATGAGCAGCATGGCAGCTACGGGAAGCTACAGGCTTGGCATGAACTACAGTGACCATACTTACTGGAGTCTTCCCATTGGAGCAAGTGCAGCTTCCAAGCAGAATAATACAAAAATCCCAGGACCAGGAAGAGGCAGAGGGCTAGCAGCAGATTGCGCACAAATACCAGGAGTCCCATCTTCACATGATTTACAATGTCCTACATGACCTAAAAATAAAAGTGAAAAAGCCATTAATGTATAAAGCTATCATCATCCTCGTACGTGAAGAAACTACAGAGACAGTTTCCAAGTGAAGAGCCATCGCTGAGTCATGGCGAGGCACCTGTCTCAAGGGAACCTTCCAGATCATTCAGCACCGAGTCATCCATGACTTCACTCATGCCAACAGCCAATTTTGGGTAATTATAAGCTCTCAAATAATTATATGTTTAGTTTTGGTTGGTTTTTCGAGATGGTTTCTCTGTGTAACAATCTTTGCTGTCCTGGAACTCTCTTCATAGACCAGGCTGACCTCAACTTACAGAGACCCATCTGCCTTTGCTCCCAAACTTGGCTGTAAACGTTTATTTTTTAGCCGGGTGTTGGTGGCACACGCCTTTAATCCCAGCACTCGGGAGGCAGAGGCAGGCGGATCTCTGTGAGTTCGAGGCCAGTTTGGTCTACAGAGCAAATTCCAGGATCGCCTCTAAAACAATACAGAGAAACCCTGTCTCGAACCCCCCCAAAAAAGTTTAATTTTATTCCAAATATTGAGTGTTTTGTCTGTGTGTGTGTGCTTAGTACCTGCAAAGGCCAGAAGAGAACACCAGATCCCCTGGAACTAGAGGTACTGATGATTGGGAGCTGTCATGTAGGAATTGAACCTGGGTCCTCTGACAAAGCAGCCAGTGTTCTTTATGACCCAGCCAACTCTAGCCTCTCAATTCTTAAAAAGATTTTTAGAAGCTTTATCCATGTTTATTTGTGGGTGTATCTACAATGCCTGTATGTACACCACATGCATTCAGGTGCCAGGAAAGCCAGGAGAGGGTGTCAGATTCCCTGTAACTGGAATTACCGGTAGTGGTAAGCAGCCCAATGTGGTGGTTGTGAACCCAATCTGGGTCCTCTAGAAAAGCAATACATGTTCTTACCATTGAGCCATCTTCCTAGCCCTTTTTAAAATTACATATGTACTTGTGTACATATGCAAGTATGAGTGCAGGTGCCTCAGGGGTCCAGAAGAGGACCTCAGATTTCCCAGACCTGCAGTTATGAGTGGTTGTGAGCAGTAAGGCACTATTAACCACTGAACTCTCTCTCCAGCCCTCAAGTAAATTACATCAAGTGCCTTCCCACTATCACTACCCTAGTCCATGCCATCACTATGTTCCCACAAATCAGTTTATACGCCCTGCATCCATTTTGCACACAGTGCCACTGTTCTGTTTTGTATTGCTCAAGACAAGGGTCTCTCTACACAGCCTAGACTGACCTAGAACCTGCTGGTGTAGCCCAGACTGGCTCAGCCTCTGGTGCATGAGCCACCATACCCAGCTCATAACCATTTCTAACATAAAAATCTGAGAATGTTGCTGCCACACTCAAACCCCCTTGAATTCATTTTCTTCTGCTGCTAAAACGAGGTAGGGGCAGACTAAACAGTTTACAGTAAGACACATTTATTATCTCAGAGTCCTGAAGGCCAACACTCACTACTGAGAGGCTCAGCCAGGCCCTTAGTGTACAGTCAGTCACGTGAGTCTGAGTCAATGCATCAGGGGCTACACACTTACAGAAGCCCTGGAAAAGAACCCGAGTCCATGCTCACTCCAGCTGCTGCCAAATCTCGTCCCTACAACTGGCTCCCTTGTAGAAAAGACCAGTCTTACTCCCGTAGTCTTTCTCCAACTTTCTCCGTGGTCCCCATCAGTCGTGGAGGCTAAGCCTCTCTCACCGCTTCGCCTTCTATAGAGGCTTACTTCTGCTTTCAGCTGGAGAAATTCCTCTACTTTTCAGGGTTCCTGTGGTTATACTGGGCCCATCTATCTAATCCAGGCTGATTATCTTCTTTAAAGGTCCATAATCTCCATTCTATCTAGAAAGAGCCTTTGCCAAGTCAGGTAACACATTCACAGGCTCCAACATTCAGGGTGCAGGCATCTTCGGGGACCACTCTCCCTCACAGACCTCTCGTTCCATTCTAAGTGTTTCTAAAGTCTGTGCTCTGTAGCGCAAGCCCCTGCCACTTCTCATGCTGCCCCTGCTTCTCACAGCCTCACCAGTGCCCCACGCATGAGCCATCCTCTGCCACTTCCCTTCCCGTCCCATGGAACCCATTCCCCACCCACTTTGCTAAATACAAGCTTGACTGTGACCCCGGTCAAGAAGACCTCCTGCGTCAGACCCCACGCCCCCAGTTCCAATCACTTAACCCGGTTACCAAGTAACATGAAAAAGACACTATATATAAATATTAATAATGGGCCAGTGAGATTGCTCAGAGGATAAGGTGTCTGAGGCTAAGCTTGAAACCCAGGTTCACCCTGTGGGACCCACATGGTAGAAGGAGAGAACCGACCCTAATGAGTTGTCTGTCCTCTGACCTTCACACATGCTATGGCATGCCCATCCAATCCCAATATGCACAGTATAGAAGTAAGTGTAATAGCCAGGCAGTGTTGATGCACACCTTTAATCCAACCCCTTGGGAGGGAGGCAGAGGCAGGTGGACCTCTGTGAGTTCGAGGCCAGCCTGGTCTACAGAGCTAGTTCCAGGATAGCCAGGGCTACAAAGAAAAATCCTGTCTTGGAAAAAAACAACAAAGCAAGCAAACAAACAAACAAACAAAAACCAAAAAAGAAACAAGTGTAATAAAAATTTAAGTATTAATAACAAAGTGATAAAAAATAATTTGCAGATAATGGAATGATTCACTTGGGAGACCTTTTCCCTTACAAATGAGGAAGACACCAGAATGAATAGGAAGTTCAATAAAGTAGGTGATTATAAGATTAATGTACAAAAAAATTAAGAGCTTCTTTAAAAACATGCCAAAAGTTGCAATTAGAAATGTAAGATGAGGAGCTGGAGAGATGGTTCAGGGGATAAGAGCACTGACTGCTCTTCCAGAGAACCGGAGTTCAATTCCCAGCACCCACATGGCAGCTCACAACTGTCTGTAATTCCAGTTTGAGGGGACCGACACCCATGGCAAAACACTAATGCACATAAAATAAAAAGAAAAAGGAAAAAGAAAAAGTAAGATAAAAAAATCCATGCATCATGGCAACAAACTCTGTAAAGTACTTAAAAATGAACTTGGGAAGAAATGACCAAGACTTTCACCAGAGAACACATCTAACCAGAGAAATTAATGTAGTATGATCCTCTTGAGTAGACACACACACACAGAGGGGTATATGTGCACAGAGGCCAGACACGGGACTGTCCCTGATCCTGCAGTCACTCATCAGCTGGACTGTCCATCCAGCAAGCTCCCAAGCCTCTCAGAGCTGGAACGACAGGTGAGACCTTGCTTTCTGTGTGGGTTCTGGGTATCAAACAACAGTTCCTCATGCTTGGGCTGCTAATTGCCTTCCCAGTGCTGGGTCCCAGCCCCCACAGATTTTGTGCATTGCTTGTCAGCTGATAGCCACAGGTGCATCTTGTTCTTTAGTCCTGGTTTCAGCACCCCCTCATTCCCACCCCCATTTCCACCCCTCCCAACCCCCACCCTCCTTGCCCACCTGACAACATCACTATCTAGCAGGAGGAAAACACAAGCTCTTACACCTGGGGTTTCTCCACTGTGCTGTATGTCTGTATATAAGGCTGCTCCCTCCTTACTGCAGACACACAGATACGGCACACACACACACGCGCGCACACACACACACACACACACACACACACACACACACACACACACACACACAAGCATTCTCCTGGTAATAAAGGTGGCAGATGCATTCTCTCAGCACAAACAGCCAGACATTGTGCCTTTCATTTCCCCATACCTGGGACTTGTTCGTGGTCCGGACTCCACAAGTGGAGGTTCCACGCAGATTTGGAAAGACTTGGAAAGATTGGGAAAGAGCGGGAAAGAATGGAGATTGGAAAAAAAAGGAGACCTGGGAAAGGAAGGAGACACCTAGGAAAAATAGGATGACTAAAAGATGTATGTATGTGTGTACGATGTGGCCACACTGGTATATATGAAATGTGATTGTGAATTTGTGAATGTGAACTGCTTGTATTGCCTTGGATATAATTAACAGGATACTTAAATTGCTTCAGATATAGTTAAGAAGCTATCTAAATTGCTTTTGATATAGCCAAAAAGAGCATCCAGCCAGTGTCTTAACAGGGAAGATTGGTGATTTGAGTCCTCAGAGCCAGTCAGTGGAAAAATAGCAAAAGCATACAACATGGCATGATAGAAGTTAATACATGATTTGAAAAAAGTTTTTGAGAAGAAGCCTCAGGGAAACTGCTGCCCTGTTAGGAGTCAGTGTAGATGCAAATTTGGCCAGTTCAGCTAAGATACAAATGAGGCATTGTCAGCTAGCAAGAGCTTCAAAGATTGGATTAGAAAAAGAGTATTCACAAACTTCAAGTAATTTTCAAAAGTTATATGGGACATATGTTACAGACTAGAGAAATTAATCCTCATATAGATTAACAAAATTGGTCGCTTTATCTCAGGTTAAAAAGAGCTCTACGGTCTCATAACCTTCATCATCAAAATAGCAGAAGTCTAAGAAAGCAATTTGGTTTAACTAGAGAAGACTGCTCATCAAAATTGTCAAACAATAAGGTGTGCCCACAATATTTATCTGTAACTAGGAAAAAACCCTCAAAGTCTACTTACTATTCATTTATGGCAAATGGTTGTTACTGATATTACTGAATTTAGCAAGTTAAATTGTGTACACATGACAGTTGATAGGAATTCGGGTTTCTTGACGGTCACTGCACAAACCGGAGAAGCTACCAAACATATGATAAGTCACTTTAAAATGTTTTGCTTACATGGGAGTTCCAAAAATAATAAAAAACAGGCAACAGGTCTGGATACTCAATGGAAAATTGATCAAAATGTAACCTCAAAAGATAAAAAAAGGGGGGGAGTAATGTCCCCAATCTCCACATGATGCAAAAATTTTTAAATGTGGATGCCAGTGAGCAATCTGCAGACAGATTCTGGCATGATGGAACTCGAGTGACTCTTGCTCAGGTTAGATAGAGACATCCATACACTAGACACTGGGAAAGATCCAATTTGGGGTATAGGGGATGTTTATATTTTCTTGCAGGAAAAGAATAAAGTTAGGTGGCTACCAGAACATTTGGTGATTACATGGAGCAGAGAAAAACCAGACCGAAAACCGTGAGAGCCTGCCCAAGCCAGTTCAAGTGAGACACACTGAATCAGTGTTCCTGACCCTTGATGTTCTCAAAACTACAGTCCGTGAAAGAAAGGATGCAGCGGGTTTCAGAGTTCCAGTTTGTCAACCTTACAAGTAACTGGATGGAAGGAAAGTTCCTCCTTTCCTGATCGTCTGGGTGCCCAGAGTTGCGCCTATGCCAGTGTATTTCTCCAGAGAGACACAACTTGCCCTAATGAGGCAAAAAAGAGACTTTTGACATCACTGTTGTGGTGGCCGCAGCTATTGCTGCTACAGCAGCCATTGTATCTGGGATTACCATCTCACAGGCTATAAACACAGCCAGCACAGTAGATAAACCAGCAAGGGAGGTACCAGGTTCTCAGCACTCAGAGCTCCTTAAATAGCTTAGTCCAGGTAGGAATTATAAATCTTGATCAATGAACATCCTTAAACCTTTTTGCCTACCCTGGCACACATTTGTGTTACCCGTGCCAAAATTAATACTTACCAATTGGCCAATCAAATTATTAGGGTAAGCAAGACCTGGGTTCCTTCATCCTCTAGAGAGCTCCTCCTCAGGGGATTATAGATGGCAGGCCGTTTAATCAAAGAATGGGCTAGGTCCCTATTTTGGGGCCTTGTAGTCATAGGACTTACTTCATTTGGAAGGCATCTTGGCACTAGACAAACCTAGGCTTATTTTGTCACTCCAAAGCCACAGAGAATCCTTCATCTCAACTATGGTTGAACCTACAGAAAAATTAGGCAGCCAATGACAGGTGAGATTAAGGGGATGTCAGCCAACCTAAGACAGGAGGGTCATGCAGCCTGGGTGACTTCTCCATTAACGGGTAAGGTTGGTTGTCAATGTCCTAGTCACCTAAGACAGGCGCTAATTTATATATAAAGAAGGGGTAGATGTTGGGTCCCAGCCCCCACAGATTTCTATGCATTGCCTGTCAGCTGATAGCCACAGGTGCGTCCTGTTCTCTAGTCCTGGCTTACAGCACACACACACCCCACCCCCTTAACCAGCCCCCCATCCCCGCCTTGCCCACCTGACATCACTATCTAGCAGGAGGAAACAGGAGCTCTTACACCTGGGGTTTCTCCACTGTGCTGTAAGTCTGTATATAAGGCTGCTCACTCCTTACAGCAAACACATAGATGCAGCGCACGTGCACACACACACACACACTCCTGGCAATAAAGGCAGCAGATGCGCAAACAGCCAGATGTCTTGCCTTTCATTTCCTGATATTACGCCACACCCAGTCCTGGAATATAACAAGTTCTTAAAGGAGAATATCAATGCAGGAAATGCATCATTTCTCTAGAAAACTGCTTTAATTCCAGTCAAAATCCGTAATTAATATTTTGCACTTGGTTCTAGTTATTTGAGTTTGTTCCCAAAAAGAATCCAGAAAAAAGTAATTCTTGCATGTGTGTTGGGAGATGTCATTCTGTAAATATGTGTCTGATTGGTTTGAATAAAGCACTGTTGGCCAACAGGGAAGCAAGATGGGTGGGACTAGGAGTCTAGGAGGATTCTGGGAAATGTAGTGAGGGGATTCATCAGGATGTGATCCCTGGAGAAGAGAACGCAAGTCTGGTATTCTCAGAAAGATAAGTCCTTATAAATATATATATTGGTGATTATGGGTCAATGATTAAGTCAGAGCTGGTCGATTAGAAACCATAGCAAACGGCCAACAGCTTCATAATTAATATAGTGTCTTGTGTGTTATTTGGGGGTTGAAAGCAACAACAGGACCCAGGCTGCAGGCAGGAAGACTAAACGTTACACATGTGCATGTATATATGTGCATTTACATACGTTCTTGTTCATGTAGGTACGGTACACATGCACATGAATATGTATGCATGTGTAAGCGGGAGGACAACCTTGAGCATCATTCCTCTCTTTTTTGAGACAATGTCTCTCACTGGCTTGGAGCTCGCTCAACAGCCTAGGCTAGCTGGCCAATGGTCCAGGCATTTGTCACCAGCCTCTGTCTCTGCAGTTCTGGCCTAACAAGTGCACACCACTACACACCACTGCACCTGGCTTTCGCTGCATGGCTAGAACAGAGGTCTTCATGATTTCAAGTTCTTGGCTGACTGAGCTGTCACTCAACCCTTTTCCATTGTTTTTAAAGCTCTCAGGCATGTATAAATTGTACACTGAAGGTATTCTGCCTCACATCTCTTTACGAGTCCTTTTTGTTTTTGCCCCATAGTTAGTCCCTTTTGCCCCCTACAGTTTCAGTTCTACTGTCCCGTTGCATAAACAAACATGATTTTATACCTTCATAGAGAGTCTAGAAATTACAACTGAGAGAACACATGACAGTTATCTGGAATTTTTAAAATGAGAGAGAAACTGAAGCTGTATGGGAAGTGGTCAAACTCAGCTTCGTATATATCCTCCCAACATTCCAGCAGCAGATGCAAGGACCTTGCCTGTCACAACACTTCAACAGCGGGTACAAGGACCCTGCCCAGCCAGCAAGCAGGCAGAGCACAACAGTGAACACCAGCAGAGTCCTCTAATCCAACTCTGCTCTGTTAACATCTACCTGGAGATAGCATCAAATCCCATACGTGGAGAGCAGAGTTTCACCAACCCATGCCAGATGCCAATCACAACCCCAGTCAGATCTCCCAGTACTTCTGACCCAGTTGGCTACAAATCAGGGTTCTCCAGACCACCTGCCTAGGTTCCATTCATTGGTTGGACTGGCTCACAAATCCTAAAGAAGCACTTGCATTTAGTAGTTGAACATAAGACATTACAAAGAATATAGATGAGCTGTGGGTTGGGGGCGCACGCCTTTAATCCCAGCACTTGGGAGGGAGGCAGAGGAAGGCAGATCTCTGTGAGTTCGAGGCCAGCCTGGTCTACAGAGTGAGTTCCAGGACAGCCTCAGAAACAATACAGAGAAACCCTGTCTCGAACCCCCCCAAAAAAGAATACAGATGAAGTGACATGTTTGGTCACATAAAGGGAAGGGGACACAGGGTTTCCACGGCCTCTGCAGCTGGCACCCCAGGGATCTTCACCTGTTTAACCTCATCCTTTCATGTTTTGTGAGATTTTGGTACATGGACCAATGTTTACACCATGGCCATTGGTATCCAACTTCATAGCCCTGAAAAGTCTGGGGAGTTAGACTAAAGGTCCCAGCCCTTTACTCCGACCTCAGTCTCTTCCGAAAAAGAATACTTCAATGAGAATAGTCCCCATAGATTCCTATGTTTGAATATGTGGTCCACAATTGGTGGAACTGTTTGGGAAGGATTAGGAGGTATGGCCTTGTTGGAGACAGTGTATTACTCAGGGTGGACTTTAAGGTTTCAAGAGATTCAAGTCATTCTCAGTGTCCCTCTCTCTGCTTTGTGGTTGTATTTCAAGGTGTAAGCTCTCAGTTACTGCTCCAGTGTCATGCCTGCCTGCCTGATGCCATGTTCCCTGTCATGATGGTCATGGACTAAATGTCCAAAAGTGTGGACCTCAAATTAAATGTTTTCTTTTCTAAGCTGTCTTGGTCATGGTGCTTTACCACAGCAATAGAAAAGTGACTAAGACAATCAGCCTCCATCCTGCAGCCATAAAGTAGCTAGCCACTGGCGCACACCAAGAGATCACTTGAGATATTCTAAAGATTTTACGAGTTATATTGCCAGATGTAGGAGGAAACAGTGCTCCACCATTAACCATGTGACTTATTAGAGGCGCATACAGATGAGGTAATAAAAGGGCAGGTTACCACACCGCTAACCACACCCAATTTAGGCATGTCTAAAGACGTATAGGGACGGACGTAGGCGGTAAACTACGTCACTAGCCAGGCCCACTTTTGGGCATGGCTAGGGACGTTAAGGAGGAAGGTATAAAAGACTGAACAGCGGAAGTCTCATTCTCTTTTCCAGCTTTCTGACTTCCAGTTCAGCGGTGGAAAACTACTTGACTCATCTGGGTTACTTGTTTGTCTCTCGTGGGTAATTTCTACAATAAATACTTACTTTTACTTTCAGTAAGTGTGCCATTTATCATTGCAGCATCAGCCAGAGACAAAGGTGAAGACCAAATGTATGTGTCACAATGAAATTTACTTTCTCTCATCTCAAAACTAACTCCAAGCTGCAACTATTAAGAGACACGGGACAAAACAAACATAGTGGGACCACTAGTGTGATGTGGGATGTCCTTCTGTATATATGTTTCTCTTATAGGTTGATGAATAAAACAGTTTGGTCAGTAGAGGCAGGAAGCTAGGTGGGACTAGGAGACAAGGAAAATTCTGGGAAAGGTAAACAGAGAGAGACCACGTGGAAATGGCATGTAGCCAAGGAAGGAGTAACAGATCCAGACCCTTCTCCGGTAAGATAAGACCACGTGGAAATACTTAGATTTATAGAAATGGGTTTTTAATTAAGAGAGAACTAGCCAGTGAGAAGCCCTAGCCATCAGCCAACAGTTTAATAGTGCCCATGTGTTTATTTGGGGCAAATCAGCAGCGGGACCAAGCTGGAAAGAAAACTTCAGCAATGCTAGTGGGTTCTAGAAATGAGACCCCCTCAGACAGATTCACAAACATATAGGCATGAGTTTATCTATATACATATATGTACATTTATTTGATGCTAAACATATAAAGACTTCAGACGTACCATAATCTTTGTTAGCTGTTCCTAGGGAACAGGATGGGGTGTGACATGTACATCCTTGGGAGACTTCTGTTTTCCTATTTATATACTTCAGAATTATATTTGTTATGAGTCACAGTATTGCCTCCATAATTGAAATTTACAATGTTTCTGCCCCTTAATTAAGCTCTGCAACAGTGAGGAGCCTATACAAGTGACCAGTGTGATGGCTCAGCGGGTGGGGCTGCTTGCTGCCAAGCCTGGCAAACTGAGTTCAATCCCAGGGATCCATAGAGCAGAAGGAAAGAACCAGATTTCTGCAAGTTGTCCTCTGACCTCCATCTGTGTGTCATGGCATGTACACATAACTATTACTTAAAAACCAGTCCTGCGCTGGAATGCCCATCAGCCATACAGATTTTAAAGATAAAGTTAACAATAGTTCAAATACTCAGCAAGGAAGCCATGAACCTTGGGCTCTTTGCAGCGTTGTCTGCTGGGCCTTGACAGGAAGCACACTGAACATGCAGAAAGGACCCCGGAGGAGGTGTGATGGCAGGATTTTGTAAGCTGTCTGGGTAGGGTTTAAAAGAGCTGTTGGGAGACTAGCCAGGGCAGGAGGCTGCTCCTTCTCTCCTGAAAGGGTAAGAAGAGAGAAAGGTGTCCCGGCAGCTGTGAACGCGCTGTCGGGAGAAGGCTGGCACTAGATGGAAGAGGGGGGTGAGGGGCACAGCTTCCACTAGGACGGTGGACAGCAGCGGTGGGGTGATAAAAAAACTTCTCACTCACCCTTGGATCTGCTGTTCTGCCAGTTTTGTCAACCAGAAATGGAAGCCAGGGCGCAAGGAAGTGTGGGATGTGGCTCACAAAGACCAGCCATAAGCCAGGTGGTGGCGGTGGTGGCGGCGCACGCCTTTAATCCCAGCTCTCGGGAGGCAGAGGCAGGCGGAGCTCTGTGAGCTCGAGGTCAGCCTGGAATACAGAGAGAGTGCCAGGACAGCCTCAAAAAAAAAAAAAAAAAAAAAAAAAAGAAGGAGGAGGAGGAGGAGGAGGAGGAGGAGGAAGAAGAAGAAGAAGAAGAAGAAGAAGAAGAAGAAGAAGAAGAAGAAGAAGAAGAAGAAGAAGAAGAAGAAGAAGGCCAGCCACTGCACACAGAGAATCGGTGAATATTCTGTCCTCGAGAGCAGGGGGTAAATGGTAAATGCAAAACAGGATGCACCAGTCAGAGAGAACGAAGCTGGGGATGTGTAAGAACATGACCCTGTGCCTAGAGCACACTGCTACATGCAAATGACCTGCAGGGAGAGACAGGTATGTATACATATAGCCTTGTGCTTTGTAGGTCTCCCCAGATGCTATCTCAATTTTTGAGTCACGGTCTCTCACTGGACCCAGAGTTCACCACTCAGCTAGGCTGGCGGCTGACCAGCAGGTTCCAGAGCTGGGATTAAAAACACAAGGCCCAACACCCAGCTTCTCACGTGGGCAACAGAGGTCAAGTGCAGGTCCTCATGTTTGCACAGCAGGGCTTTATCAACCCAGTCACCTCCCGGGCCCCAGGGACCTGAGCTTCTAGTAGCACAATGGACTCTGTATCTTCACTGAGAACAAAAAAGGTAAAAACGTAAGGAATAATCGATCCACCTAACCAAACGCAAGTGATCCTCAGGAGGCTTCCCTTTCAGAGCGCCGAAGCAGCGACCTCAGTCAGTGCAGCCAGGCGGTGACCACAGACCTCGGCTCCGGCAGACACAGGACAAGCTGTGAATCAATCTAACAGATTTACCTCGTTATCCGACAAAGAGTTCACGAGCAGCATGTGTTACAGACACAGCAAGAAACAGTGCCTCCTTAGCGTGTGTGAGGCCCTGGGTTCCATTCCCAGGATGACAGAAACAAACAAAAACCCCATATCCAGATGCCCTGTGTCCTCACTGCCACAGGTCCTTTCAGGGGCTGAGCTGGGCGGTACATGTGAGCACGCACATGTGAGCACGCACCAGCCATCTGCACCTGCACTGGCCTTTACACGCTGAGAGCAATCAGTTCACCCCGATACTCCCGATTCTAACACAAACCAAGTGGTTAAGCCTAGCTTTCCCCTTGACAGATTCCAGGCACTTAGAAATCCTCCCGCCACTATCTGCTGCTCCAACCCTTGGCCTTTCACCTCACCCAGCCCCTAAAGCTCGTGATTTGTTTAACGAAAGTATTCAGAAAAGAAGGAAGGAAAAGAAGTCACCGGCCTTAGATGGTCTCACTCTGCAGACAACCCCAAGGGCTGTCTTTTTTTTTTTTTTTTTTTTTGGTTTTACGAGACAGGGTTTCTCTGTATTGTTTTGGAGGCTGTCGGTCCAGCCCGGCCTCGAACTCACAGAGATCCGACTGCCTCTGCCTCCCGAGTGCTAGGATTAAAGGCGTGCGCCACCACCGCCTGGCTCCAAGGGGCTGTCTTAATTGACCATTATATTGACCACCTCATAGATCGTGGCCATTACCACCTTCACAAGAGCAGCCGTGACCTTCAAGATCAGGCGGATTTGACTGGCATTTCCTCACAGAGGTGGGTAGGGAGGATGGCTGTGCTCTCGCCAGAGTCCAGCCTCTCCCTCTCAGCCGTGTGAGCAGTCCACAGACACTGCGAGCCATGATGAGGTACTTAGGAAGTGGGAGGGTCACTGAGACAGGAGATTCTCTCTAAGCAGCTATGGGAGGTTATTATTGCATGCTGGGGTAAGACCTTTTGGGTGGTATGGCTGTTTCAGGGTTACCCATACTCCTGTAAGTAACCTTTCACTCACGTCTGTAAATAGGCCTAATAAACTCATTGGCTCACCTAGCTGGACTCTGGTGGAACGTACTTTGGTCTGTTGTGAGTTCCTTATCAGGGATGAGCAGATACTTCCTCACCTCTGAAAAAGTTCACACAACAGGAGCGCCTCAGAAAGCCTGGAAACAGCATCAACGCTCTCAACACACCGTCAATCACAGGCCAATCAAACCTTAGGAATTTTTCCTTCTGGCCACACCTGGAGCCCTCCACCCACCCTATCAGCCAGACTATATGGTGCTGTCCCCAGCCCCCACAATCTTTGGTTCTCTAACTGCCTCACAGAGGGTGGGTGCCTCTGTCCCCACCCTCTCGAACTCTCCCGCTCACTAGCCAATGTACTATGATTCACTTCCCACCATGCTTAGATTACTTTCCCACTAAGCCACGCTCTCCTACCAGCCTTGCCACCCCGGTCTCCCCACACACACACACACGGCAGGCCTCCTTTTCCCATGAGCAAACTTCTTTTGGTGTTCAGAGCTCACCATTCCTACCCAAGGCCAAGCTGAAGTCTTTGTTGCCCACTTGTTCTGAGACAAGCCTCACTGTACATCCTAGGCTGGCCTCTGGTGTAGCCTCTGTTTTTAAAGATTTATTTTGATTTACACATGTGTGTGTAAGTATGCCACATATGTGGGCCAGTGCAGGCCAGAAGAAGACATGGAATCCCTTAGAGCAGTTTAGAGGTGGCTGTGGACCCCCTGATGTGGCAGCTGGGAACCAAACTCCAGCCCTGGCTGAAACCATTTGACCACACCCCTTCCTCCAGCCAGCTCCTACTCATCCTTCATCTGCACCTTAAAGATGAATTCATTTTATAAGGAAAAGCTACCTGCCTCATGTTTTAGCCTAAGGCTTTCTGTTGGATGCCCCCACAGCACCTGTGCAGCCCATCCCATTTCATATTATATTGGTATATTTCATATTATATTGGTATATTTCATATTATATTGGCATTTAGATTCTGGCTCACCCAGGCAGGGAAAAGTGCTGTTTTGTTTACCATTGTGCCCTGGTATGTGTTCAAACACTTATCTGTGGAAAACCTGATGACTCAATAGGTTATAGCATGCTTTAAAAGAGTCGTTCATGACACTGAAAACTATATCACCTTAATCAAGCCATAGAAAGAAAGTTATACAGAAGTCTAAATTTGCTGAAAGAAACTACAACCAAACCATCTCTAAAACACCCTATGGTCAATTATTTTTGGAACCAAACCAGCAACAACCAGAATGGAGGTGTCAGTGCTGTTGACCCTCAGAAGTCAGCCACAGGATAGGGACTCAACCATGCAAAGCCACAGGCACTTCCAGGGCATCCTGTGAAGACTTCAGAGGAAAGCTAATTGGAAGTTATCATATACAATTGATTAGCCGGCTTAAACCAGTTCCTTCATCAGTTCTTAAAAAATGTTTTTTTGTTGAACATACCCAAGCTATTCAGAATTCCTACTTGGCTGAGCAGATTTAAACCATGAATATATATGAAGTCTATGAAATTATTCTATTCAGAACAATTGTGTTCTTTTAATCACAACTAATGAAATAATTAATGGTGCTGATACCCACATAGCTCTTACTGTGGACCAGGCAAAGCTCTAAGAGTTTTATTTATTAGTTCTGCCTCTTGACTCTATGAAGTTGTCATTCACAGCTAATATTGAAGAAGCCCAAGCACAAAGCAGTACACAGCCCAGTACACAGCAGAGCAGGACTCAGAGTCAGATGATCTGGCTCCATTCACACCACATCACCTCTCTAGGGATAGAAAGGGGCTAGGGAGCACGCCTCGCTGGTTGAGCATAAGGCTGTGGGTTCACATCCTAGCACCAAAGAGACAGACCCAGAGAAACAGGGAGATAACTCAGAAAAGCTGTTTCAGAATAATAATAGAGCAGCGCGAGGCACATGCCTCTAACCCCAGCACTCAGGCAGCACGGCTGAAGGACAGCCTGATCTACATAGCAAGCTCCAGGCTAGCCAGGGCTACATAGTGAGACCCTGTCTCAAATAAATAGAGAAGTAATAATAGCAAAGAACTGGTACATACAGGAACTACATAATCATACTGCAATAAATGGGGAAGAATAGAGAGTCAAAGCAAAGCGAGGAAAGTATGGGAGACCAAAACACCACACACACACACACACACACACACACACACACACACACGCGTGTGTGTGTGTGTGTGTGTGTGTGTGTGTGTGTGTGTACGTATGTATGTATGTATGTCAGGGAACCAGCAAAGATCATTAACAAGATCAGCCTGGAGATGTAACAAGAGGAAGGTGTAGCTCGGGGACAGAATGGTTCCCAGGCACGTGTGTGATGCTGAGTTCCATCTCCAGTGAAAAGACAGTTCCACCTAAAAAAAACAGCTACAGGGAAACAAACACCAGGGGCAGAGGCCAAAGAAAGAGCGTTTAGGGAAAGAAAACTGTGTGCAATTAGCTTTATGCTGCTATGACAAAACACACTAGGAAAGCAAAGCAAGAGAAGAACAGTTTGGTGCTGCTCACTGTTTCAGAGGCATCAGTCCGTGGCCATCAGTGGGAAGACATCAGTGACAGAAGCCACACTTGCTCCATCTAAATCACAATCAGATCCTGAGTCCAGCAATGGATAAGACCACAAGGAGTGTGTGAGGCCTAACCCTTCCTGGAAACACTCACAGACACGCCCACAAGTCTGTCTCACTAACTCCATAGGCCTTTCTCAGTCCACTCAAGCTGCCAACTGAGGTTAACCATCATAGGTGGTTAAACAGCAGAGACGGTATAGCACCTGGGACAAAGAACTGGGGGGAATACCATAAAGGATAAGGAGAAATATGAAAGAGAAAGTGGACTCCTGAAAATACAGTAAGGATCATAAAGGCTGTGACCAATTAAAAAAAAAAAAGAACACGTAAGATAAAATGAAAAAGAGTAAAAACTATAAAGAATTTCCTGGACAAATCAAAACCAGCTCCAGGAGAGCAACTCTGTCCAAGCAACAGCCAAGCAAATGGGAGAGAGAAAGTTGAGGAAAAGGGTGGTGGAGAAGTAGCTGGGGGACGACTCCTCCAAACCTCTACTGCAAAGGCGGCAGGAAGGGGCTGGAGGTCAGCAGAGGCAGCTCTTCGTGGGTATGGGCATTCTGTCTGCATGCATGTCTGTGCACTGTCTGCATGCATGTCTGTGCACTGCGGTGTGCATGCCCAGCGCCTGTGGAGGCCTGAAGGTGCTGGAGCCTCTGGGACCAGAGTTACAGATGGTTGTGAGCCACCACATGTGTGCCAGGAACCAAACCCAGGTCCCCTAGAACAGCAGCCAGTGCTCTCTTCAGGCCCCAACACCCACCCCACCCCCTCCTCCACCTCAGCAAAGGGAATTTAAACACTAAGGGCACACTGCGACCCAGTTACCCGCTGTGATGGTTACAGATTTATTGCCTGTTAGTTCCTAAATTGGATCCATGTTTTACAACTTTTTGTGCTAATTATTCTTTAAAAACAAAAGCCCCTGACCTGTGTGTGTGAGCAGAGAACAAATGTAGAGGCTAGACAGCAGTTCTCTTCCTCCACCATGTGGGCCCCAGGGACTTAACTTGTGTCATCAGGCTTGTCTTCAAGGCCCTTACCTGCTCAGTCATCTAGCTAGGCCCTAGGCCCACTATTTATTTATTTATTTATTTATTTATTTATTTATTTGTTTTTCAAGATCTCTGTAGCTTTGAAAGCTGTCTTGTAACTTGCGCTGTAGACCAGGCTGGCCTCGAACGCACAGAGATCCACCTACCTCTGTCTCCCGAGTGCTGGGATTAAAGGTGTGTGCCACCACCACCCAGCCACCCTTACTTGAGATAATCCTTCCTGTTGTGTGTACTTTACCCATTCAGAGTAAGTAATCTGGGGAGCTGGAGAGGTGCTCAGGAATGCTGGCTGCACAGTCATGAGAACTCAAGTATCAACTCCCACATAACAAGCCAGGCATTCCCCAAATGCTTCTAACTCCAGTTCCTTCAGGATGGGTGTGTTAGTGCACATCTTGCATTTATTTCACTATTCAGTAGAGCTCTTGAGTTTGAGGCCAGCCTGATCTACACAGTGAGACCCTGTCTCAAAAATAAAACCCAAAATAACTCCTGTTCCTTGGGATCTAAGGTCCTCTTCTGGTCTCCACATGCATATAGGCATACATGTGTACAAACACACACACACACACACACACACACACACACACACACACACACACTGGGGGGGCTGGAAAGATGGCTCAGTGGTTAACAGAGCAGTGTGTTCTTCCAAAGGACCCAAATCCTGTTACCAGTACCCTCAGCAAGTGATTTACAACCTCCTATAACTCCAGTTCCAGGAGATGTGATGCCTGGAGCCTCCATAGGTGTCGGCGTATGCACAAACAGACACACAATTTTAAAAAAGAACTGAAATTTTTAAGAAGTGTGTGATTCAGTGACTCTTTTTTTGTTTGTTTGTTTGTTTTGTTTTTTGTTTTTCGAGACAGGGTTTCTTTGTATTGTTTTGGAGGCTGTCCTGGAACTTGCACTGTAGATCAGGCTGACCTTGAACTCACAGAGATCCACCTGCCTCTGCCTCCCGAGTGCTGGGATTAAAGGCGTTCGTTAAAATACTCACAAAGTGCTGGGCTTGGTGACAAGAGCCTTTAGCAGAGGCAGCCAGATCTCTGAGTCTGAGGCCAGCCTGGACTATAGAGTGAATTCTGGAACAGCCAGGAACACCGAGAAACCTTGTCTCCAACAATAACAGCAACAAAAGAATACTCACAAAGCTCACACAGCTGTACCAAAACCACCATAGTCACTTTTAGAATGTACCCATTTGCCTAGAAAAGGTGTCTCTTAGCTGATACCATCCTATGGACTCTCTTGCTGTTCCAACGTTAATCTAATTTCCTTCTCTATGGATGCTCCTTATTCTGGAATCTCATAAAAAATGAATCCAGACAATTCACAGGTGCTTGTGGTTGGCCTCCACTAATTCACAGTGAGTTTGAGGTCCATGCTTGCTGTGGCACATATCAACCCCCCATTGTTTCTAATTGTTAGGTAAGACTTCCTCATATGGGTGCACCACATCTTATTTATCCACCTGTCAGTCGGCAGATATTTGAATTCTTTTTTCTTCTGGTTTGAATAATGCGCTGTAAACAGTCTTCTATAAAACTTCATATAGTCATAGCTTTCTAACTTTGGGGCAGCAGAGGGTAAATATGCCTCAGAATGATGTGTGTGTGGGCCAAACATTAATTGTGTTTAACTGATGAAATGTCAGTGTATTCCAAAGTGCCTATCCCTTTTTGTTCCTAGCAGCAGAGTAGAATTGCAATTTCTTTTCTTTCTTTTTTGTTTTTGTTTTTTTGTTTGCTTGCTTGCTTGTTTTGTTTTTTGAGATAAGTTTCTATGTTTAGAAACTGTCTGTCCTGGAACTTGCTCTGTAGACCAGGCTGGCCTCAGGGAGTTCAAATTTCTTGACACCTGCCCCAACATAGTCTTTGGCAATGGCTTCCAAGCAAGTATGGGCTGGTTCATGATCCTGTCCACTGGTCCACATGTCACTGGTTTATTTCTCACTAATCAGTCCCACAGCATTCCAGCTCTTTCAATTAATGACTTTCATATTAAACTTTGCTAGTGGCTGGAGAAATGACTCAGTGGTTAAGAGCACTGGCTGTTCTTTCAGAGGACCTGGGTTCAATTCCCAGCACCCACATGGAGGCTCACAACCATCTGTAACTAACTCCAGGGGAGCTAACACCCTCTTCCGGCCTCTGTGATCACCAGGCACACACATGCAGTGCACAGACATACATGCAGACAAAACACCCAGATACACAAAATACATAAATTCAATAAAATTAGCAAATCTGCCTGTTCCAGTTGCCGTGTGGTTTCTTTCTCCTTATCACTCCCAGTCTCCCAGTGACTTTCTAAACAGAAATTAAATATCTACCGGAGTTTTTAAAAATAGGGGTCATTGAGGTGGCTCAGCAGGTAAAGGCATTTGTTGTCAAGCCTGACAACCCGAGTTCAACCCCCAAGAGGCACATGAGTTCCTCCAACACACACACACACAAATAAATACATAAATAAATAAATGTAATTAAAAATAAAAACAACAGTCTTGGTGTGGTGCACAACTTTAATTCAAGGACTCGGAGGCAGAGGCAGGTGGATCTCTGAATTCAAGGCAAGCATGATCTATAAAGGGAGTTCTAGACAGCCAGGGTACTCAGAGAAGCCCTGTCTCAAAAAACAAAAACAAAAAAAGCAAGCTGACAGAAGAGTAAAGATGAAAAACACCTTATTGCCAGTCATAGTCTCAGAATATTATTTAAAACATGCTAAGATTTATTGCAATTTTTTGTGACTACTGTGTAGTTCTCAAGCATGAACCTAAACACAGGGACTGGAATGATGGCTCAGCAATTAAGAGCATTGGCTGTTCTTCCAGAGGTCTCAGGTTCAATTACCAGCACATACCTGGTGGCTCACAACCATCTGTAACTCCAATTCCTGGGACTTGATGCCCTCTTCTGAGCCACAGTGGCACCAGTCACACATGCCACGCACATACACACACTATATACATATGTGCAGGCAGGCACCACATGTACTTGGAAAGTTAAAATAAATAAATCTTTAAAAAAAAGTTGGGACACAGGACAGTGAGATGACTCAATAGGCAAAAGCATTTACCGATTAAGTGTGACAACCTGAATTAGATCCCCAATCCTGCATTGGAAAAGGAGAACCGATTCTCAAGGGTTGTCCTCTGACCTCCACACAGGCATTAACATACACACTGTATATACAATACAGTAATAATTTCAACTGTTCATGCTTGCTAGAAAGAGTTTAGGAAAAGCTGACAGCAGTGGCTCACACCTGTAACTGCAGTGTTTTGGGAAGGATATGAGGAGTGAAATCCAAAGAAAGAAAATTTTTGGTTTTCCATGGGTGAATTCATTATCCATTTTACTGGAGGGAGAGGGGAGTCTTCAGAGAGGAGTTGTTAAGGTCTGGTTTTAATTTTATACACACACACACACACACTTCTTTTACTTGTTTGTCTCAATATTGTTCCAAGGAAAAAGTTGTAGACATAATTTTTATTTGGAAAAGGTGACATCTATAAGAACAGTAAGAATGCCTCATGCAGATGAGAAATTTGTGCTTCAATACTTGATAAATATTGAATTTCTCAAATTTATACTTCAGTATTTGGCTCTTCTCTACCTGGGCAGCCTGGTGTAGTGCCAAGACAGCACTATGCCACAAAAGTAGAAACCAAATTGTAGCTCAAAAGCAGCTGCTAGTAATACATAAACAAAGGGGCATGGCTGTGCCCCTAAGGAGTTCAGGCCAGCTCGCCCTGGATGCAGAGCATATAACCCAAACGGAAAACACAGATGCAAAGAAAAAGCACTTAGAACCACAGCCGGGTTGTCTCTTGTGAAGAAGACACTAGGGAAAAACATGCAGAGGGTCTTTACAGAAAATGCATGCAACGTATTTCTTTACAAAACCCAGAGTGAAGCAATGTGACACCTTCAGACTTAATGATGGATTCCCCTATTCTATGAAGTTCTTTCCTTTATTCATCTACATTTACCCTTTTTAGCTACTTGTCTGTGTGTGGGCATATGCAGAGGGGTGCAGGTGCTGTCAGAGGTGAGAAGCATTAGATAGATCCCCCAGCAGTTACAGAGGGTTGTGTAACACCTGATGGGTGCTGGGAACTGGAGCCAGGTCCCCGTAAGAATAGCCTGGACAGGTCTGCTCTTACATGTGCTGAACAGTATAAATGTGAGGCAAGCTGGGTGGTGGTGGTAGCACACGCTTTTAACCTCAAACACTCGGGAACAGAGGCAGGTGGATCTCTGTGAGTTCAAGGCCAGCCTGGTCTACACAGCGAGCTCTAGGACAGCTAAGTCTACACACAGAAACCCTGTCTTGAGAAACTAAAAAAAGAAATGTGAGACAAATGCTCCTACCTGCTCTTTCTCTGACACTGTGTATGTTTAAGCCTGTGAAGTAGCTCCATATTGTTTACCCACTCATCTTCAAAAACAGACAAACAAACAAAAAGCAAATAAACAATATCCAGTACTAAGGAGGCAGAGGCAGGTGGATCTCTCTATGAGATGAATTCCAGGCCAGCCAGGGCTACACAGAGAGACCCTGTTTTAAAACACACACAGATGGACAAGAGTGTACATGAACAAGCCCCTGTGCTCCCGGACTGAGAATGGCCCGTTGGACTGTGCTATCTTATCAGGGCAAACAAAGCCATTATTTACCTGCCCCGCGATAACTGCTTCCCGTGGCAGTGCAGCTACAGAATAAACAAGGCTCAGATATTATGGGATGGTGGTAATTAATGGTCGTCAATGAGGTTCAGGAACACTGCAGAGAGGTAATGTCTGCACTACACAGAGCCCGGGAAGCTGATAATGAGGCTTGCTGGGGAATGCGAGCTTTATTCCACTGGCAGTGAGGGACTCCTCCGGGATTATGTGGGGAAATGTGTCAGAAAGATCGTACTCACTCATGTATGGATTTTAGACATGGAGCAGGGGAGTGCCAGCCTACAATCCCACCACCAGTCTGGGATGCAGGGAGGACCCAAAGAGAGATATGCATGGTAACCCAGAGAAGGGTTATGGGAGGAGATCTCCTGATTGGATTGGGAGCAGGGGTGAAGAGAGGGAAGAGAGAGATGGGAGAAAGAGAGGGGGGAAAAGAAGAGGGAAGAGAAGGATATGGGGGAGCAGGAAGGTTGAGCCAGGACAAGAATAGAGGAGAGAAGGATGAGAGAGAGATACCATAACAGAGGGAACCATTATAAGTTGGAGGAGAGATCTGGCACTAGTGAGATCTTCACAGATCTACAAAAATGACACCAACTGGCATTAAGGCTACCTTAAATGCCATCCTAGAACCCTCAGCCAGTGGCTAATGGAAGCAGAAGCAGACACCCACAACTAAAAACCAAACTGTAATTCCTGGAACCCAGTTGCAAAGAGGAGCGATGAGCAAAGGAATCAAGATCAGGCTGGTGAAACCCACAGAGGCAGCTGACCTAAACAAGGGGAAACACATGAACACCAGACTGATGACTGAGAGACCAGCATGGGACTAATCCAGACACACACCCCCACAACCTGGGTGTCAGAGAAAAGGCCTCGTCAATTTATGTGACCTTGGAGAGTAGATCAGTATTTATTCCTGGCATACAAATGGACTCTGGGAGCCCATTCCACATGGAGGGATACTCTCTCTGCCTGGACACATTGGGGAGGACCTAGGCCCTGCCTGGGATTATATGACAGACTCTGAAAATCCCTCATGGAAGGCCTTACCCTCCCTAGGGAGTGGAGGGGAGATGGAGTGAGATGGGGGGTTGGAAGGAATGGGGGGCTAGGGGAGGAGGGGAGGGAGAGGGAACTGAGAGTAATTTGTGTAAAAAGTTAAATAAAAAATATTATTTAAAAATGGTAGAAAATATGAGAGGTCTAGAAATACAAGTTTCTATAGTTCATACTATTAATGTAGTGGATCTAGAGGTATTTGAGGCTATGGAGAAAAATAACTACTCAGTCTGTAGAAAGACAGTATTTTATAAGGTCTGCATTAAAGAGTTCCAAACATTATAGGAATTCCTTCTGAATCAAATGTAAGAACAATGACTCAGTAAAGTCCTTGTGGCACTTAGGAATCCTTTGATACTGTTATAAAAATCATAACGGTGGCTCTAAATTTCATTAAAAATCATTTCATGTATGTCAATAGGTGAGTTTAGAAATTTTGTTTTGTTGACATATTAGGCTAGCCTATGACAGTTTTCATTTATTTTGTACATTTTTCTGAGGACAACATTACAAAAAATATATACTATGAAGAAAAAATTTCTTCAACCAGGATATAATCTTCATGGTATCTTATGCTATAATAAATCACCTTGAATTCTCTACAATAAAAGTTCTAATTCAATGACTGATCAAACCACAAGATGGAGGAGACAGGACAGAACTGTGACAAGACCACCATGTGGCCATTTTAGTATCACAGGCCACATGCCTTCAGAGGGTGGCATCTCTAGGGGTGCTAAGTGGCTGCCGGCACACCAAAGGAAGACACCACAACTCCCTCTTACGTATGAATTTGCCTAATCTTTCATTTCACTGCCACTGACTCCTGTGGCACTGGGGAGTCAGTTAGTGCAGAAGTTGCACAGGTGGAAGGTGGGGACATGTTCACTTCCTAAGGTACAAGGTTCACGCTATACTAAATGACACCAATGTGGATGTGGCCAAGTCCCTAACAATCAGAGTCATAGAGCAGGATCATCACAATGGTGTACTGAGAAACCATCAGCCATCATCCTGCCAAGTATTCACAAGACTTCTGGAACTTAACTACAGAGTTTTTCTTCCATAGGAATACTGGTTTTCCTAGTTTTCAGACTGTGGTACCTACCTGATATGCCAACAGTGCACACATCTGCCCTTCCAAGACAAAGCACCTGTCTCAACAAAGGCAAGAGATTAGCTTTCTTCAGAAGAAAAGCAGGCTGAATGCACGGGAGAGTAGATTTAGTTTGCCAGTGTTACCATTCTTGTTACTTTGTTAGCAGAAGTACATAAAAACATCATATAAACTGTGAGTGGTGGTACACACCTTTAACCCACCACTTGGAAGGCAGAAGCAGGCAGATCTCAGAGTTTGAGGCCAGCCTGGTCTACAGAGTGAGTTCCAGGGCAGCCAAGACTGTTACACAGAGAAACCTTGTCTCAAACAACCAGAAAAAGAAAGGAAGGAAGGAAGGGAGGGAGGGAGGGAGGGAGGGAGGGCATGGTATAAACAATCTCATACTACATATATACATACTGCACACACATACCACAATACAAGTATACATGCATCCACACACATACACACATACCATATATACACATATACACCCCACACACACGCATACACACACACCACATACACGCATACGCACATTCCCACATACATATACACACAGAAGCAATTCTCAAAGTGTATTCCAAGGACCTGTGATCCCAGAACTTTTCAGGGACTCTATTCCCATAATCATTCTAAAGCATTACTCCTCCTTCACACTCACTCTCTCATAAGGGTCTGACAGAGTGTCCTGGGGCCACACAATGTGACATATGGCATGACTGCTCTCATGCTACTGGAAAACACACCTGGCTATTCTTGTGATCTAAAGTTTTTTTAGTAGCTAATAACTTTTTAAAAGTAATTTACTGGTGTGTGTGTGTGTGTGAGAGAGAGAGAGAGAGACAGAGAGAGAGACAGAGAGACAGAGACACACAGAGAGGTAGAGTCAGGGGGCAACTCAGTGAGCTATCTCACCAGCCCCCTAGTAATTTTTAATGCATTCAATACACCTAATACAGTAAATTAGTCAACCAAACCCACAAAGAGGAACATTCTATGGGAATGGTTAATGTTTTTACCTGCAAAAGAAATCCTAAAACCAAAATGCCTCAGAAACACTTAGCTACAGGGTTTCCCACTAGTCTGACTTTCTAAATACAGGGTGCAGTAAGGCTGGGAGACACCCCGTGGGTACAGTGCTTGCCCCACAAGCACTATGATCGCAGTGTGCCAGCGGGCCAGCCTAGCTCAATCTGGTAAGCTCCAGGGTCTAGTAGACGCTATCTCACAAAAACAACAAAAGAAACGCGGCAACGGTTTCTGAGAACCGACTAAAGCTGATCTTTGGCCTCTGCACAAGCTCACATACAGCTCAGTGGGTACAGCATTTGCCATGCAAGCATAAAGGCCTGAGTTCAAATCCCCTGAACCCATGTACAAGTGAGGCACAGTGGCATAAAGGTGGAAGTCCAGTGTTTCTGAGGGGGAGGAAGCAGGAGAGTCCCTCAAAGTTCACAGGTCAGCTGGCCTGGCACAGTGCACAGCGGACATCCTGTCAAGGAAGATGAAAGGCGAGGACTGACATCTACATGCACCCGCCTGCTCTTATACACATGAACACATGTATACATACAATCACACATGCACAAGATTTAAAAGGGGGAAAAAAAAGGGTTGCTGTGCGTGGTGGCGCACGCCTTTAATCCCAGCACTCAGGAGGCAGAATCAGGCAGATCTCTGTGAGTTCCAAGCCAGCCTGGTCTACAGTGTGAGCTCCAGGGCAGCCAGGGCCGCACAGAGCGACCCTGTCTGGAAGCAAACGAAGCATATAAACACACTCCCTTATCATGATTTTAAAAGAGAATCTGGCAGGAAGGAAACAGAAACTGATACAGAGTACTGATAAAGACACAAATACTGACAACAGATGAAGGACCATCAGAACCAAACAGACTAAGCTCTACAGGGCTCAGAAGAGCAGCGTGTCAAGCCAGGGTGACTAGAGATGAAGCTGACAGGGAAAAAAATCTGAATTAAACCCATTACCATCCTTATTTTTTAAAAAAGCCACCAGCAGACAGTAGTAGAATAAATAAAATCGCAAGGGGGAAGAAGTCAGAAGAAGACCCAGGAGAAGCTAGCACATTTTATCATTTTCAGCGGCTGGACACGGTTGCACACTTGTGACACTTCCGTACGAGGGCTGGGAACAGAATTGGTTAGCGTTTAAACACTGTTTTAATTGGTAGGATATCTGTTTCAATTCTCCCTTCTTAATGTCTGAATAATTCCCTTATGCCTAACACTCCCAGACAAGCAGCATCAATCACCTTCAAAGACATAAAAACCATGAAGCAGATGGTGGTTATCTTTAGTGACGGAAATTTAAGGCTAATGAACATCACCATGGCAGAGGTACTATATTCTAAACGTTAGGAGCAGTAAAATCATTATTCTTATTGCGAGAGGTCCTTTATGGGGCTGTGGGCAGGGCTCAGTGATAAAATGCTTGACGCATAGGCACGAGGACCTAAGTTTAATTCCCCAGGACCCACATGAGCAGATGTGTATGAGTGTATGTTTGTAATCCCAATGATAGGGAGACAGGGGGATTGCTGGGGTTAGCTGGCTAGTCAGCTTAGTTTAGTCACAGAACCCCAGGTCATGGGAAGTCCATGTCTCAAAAAAACAATGTGGACAGCTCCTGAGGAACAACACCTGGCCTCCACATGCAGACACACACACACATACACACAGATCCCTTACATATCTACCAGCACAGGCCCAGGTTTTTTACATCTGTTCTAGCCGACCACCACAACAAGCATGGAAATTAGGAAATTTAATCTCCAATTCTCAAATCTGAAAATCAGAGAGGTCTGCAGCCTGCCCAAGGTCATCCGCTAGAAACTGGTGACGCTGACCTGAAATCTATCTGGTTTGCCGGCTCTTATCTGCACTTCCGTGCATGGACACACCTGTCACCCGATGATATCGGCCTCCAGCATCCTTCCTTCACTTTCACTCATGTAATCTCACCTATAAATATTTTATGGCTCGTGTAGTAGACATAGGAACTGTGGCTGTAAACCTCAGCGCTTTCTATAGCAAGATAGTCACCCTTCTCCCTCCTCCCGACAGTGATCCTCCCAAAAGACAAAGCTGATAATGTCATTTCCTACTGTCCAATCCTTCCCTGACCCCTAATCATCTTCAGGATGAAGCTTTAACTCACAGGGCTTTAGATCAATCTTCCTGACTGACATTTGCATCATTTCCACTCACAGTCTGAAGACAGTCTGCATTTCTCCCACACAAGCGGCCTCAAGATGCAGCCATGTTCTTGGGTCTCTAGGTCGGGCATATGGTGTTTTCTGTGTGAAAAGCCCTTTAAACCCACATCTACCTAATGAATGATGGTCAGTTAAGACCAACACCTAGCCCCTTTAAGATATCCACAAAACCCTGAGTCTCAGCCCTTATTCTAAGGTGGTCAGCCTTCCAGAACCCACATAAAAGTGGAGGAAGAGAGTCAACTCATGAACTCATTCTCTGACCTCCACAGGTATGCTGCAGCACACACCACACAAATAATAATATATAAATAAAATTCTAAAATACTGTATTTCTTGCAGAGCATCCGAGTTCAGTTGACAACATTCACACCATGGGGCTCAAAACCTCCTGTAACTCCACTTGTATGGAATCTGACACCCCCTTCTCATCTCTATAGGTACCTGTACTCACACACATGTGCACTCACACACACACACACACACACACACACACTATCAAAACTGTGCAAGTATATTATGTTTGACAGGCATGTGGTATATGCCTGCTAAGCACCCAGGAAGTAGAAGCAGAAAGGTAAGAAGTTCAAGTCACCATCAACTATCTAATGAATTCCAGGATGTCCTGGGCTAGAGAGCCTGTGTCAAAAAACAAAACAAAACAAACAAAACGTGTTGAGTCAGGCATGGTGGTTCACTGAGGAGACAGAGACAGAAAGATTGCCACAAGTTTGAGAGTTGCTGGGGCTACACGGTGAGTACCAAGCCAACCAGGGCTACCAAAAACAACAACAACAACAACAAAACAAAAACAAATAGTGTCTGTAATGGACATGCAAGAACATTTTTCTTGCCATTGTACCCTAAACAACAGAACACAAAAAAGTATTTACACAGCATTTACATTGTATCAGGGGCTATAGTCACAGGTGATTCAAAGTATAAAGAGGCTGTGTGGGGTTATATGTAAATACAAATCTATCTTGTGTGAGAAATCTGCATATCCTCAGATTTGGGTAGCCTCAAGGAGTCCAAGAAACAGCTACCCGTGGCTACGGAGAGTTGACAGTACTGTAACCGTTGGTGTATCTCACAGAGATCTGCCTGCCTCTGCCCCCCGAGCGCTGGGATTAAAGGCATGCACCACCGACGCCCGGCCCCGCTGGTGTATCTCAGGGAACCAGGGATGTAGCTTTTCAATGTTGAATGTTAGATGAGACTGGTGCAGAGCTGTGTTCAAGGACTACCTTTCAAGACTAGAGGGCTTAGTGCAGTGGCTTAGATAGCCAAAAGCAGCTAAATACTATGTAAGTGCGGAAATAAGAGCTTCATAGTAACCGGGCATTGGTGGCGCACACCTTTAATCCCAGCACTTGGGAGGCGGAGGTAGGAGGATCTCTGTGAGTTTGAGGCCAGCCTGGTCTCTACACTGAGACCCTGTTTCAAAAAGGACAAGATAAGACACTGGACCTGGATGTGGCTGGACAACACAGGTCTCATCCAGCACGCACAAAACCCTGGGATCAAACTCCAGCACAGGAAGTTAAAAAACAAAACAAAACAAAACAAAAAAAACTTGTTAAATATTAGACAGCTAGTCAGTGACAGACCAAGACCCAAAGCCAGAAAGTTAGCTTTTCTAGTCCCTGAATCAGCTCCAACCAGCACTTAGCTTCTCTGTTAGCAAAAGAACCCAAACACGGAGCTTGAAGCTTCACTTAAATCCAATTAAATGCATCTCAAATTATTGTACTCTTTACAATGTCCTACTTATGTAGACCAGGCTGCCCCTTGAATTTAAGACTCCTGCCTCTGCCTCCCTGCTCCCTGACTTCTTAAGTGAAAAAACTTAAATATTATTTAAACTACTTATTCTTTGTGGGTTGTTTGTTTTTATGCAGGGCTTCAGGTATTCCAGGCTGGCTTCTAACTCTATGTAGCCAAGGATAACCTGGAACTGCGACCCTATTTCCTCTACCTCTCGATTGCTAAGATTACAGACATGCTTCAATACTCAGTTCATACAGTGCTGGACACTGAACACAGAGCTCTGTGCACACAGGCAAGCACTTTGCTGTATCCTAGCTGTTACTCATTTTTGAGATATGTTTATCTGAGGCTAGCTTCACACTCTCCAGCCTCCTGTCTCTAAGTGCTAAGTACAGGTGCATGCTACTGCACCAGGCTAATTTAACTTCTTTAGTTCTGGACACCTCAAAATGCTACAGGACTTGAGAGGTGTGAACAGGAAGATCAGGAGTTCAAAGTCATCCTCATCTACATGAGACTCTGTCTCAAGACAAAACAACAGTAATACCTCAGGGGACAGCTGCCTTATAACTGGAATGTGATTTACTGTATTTCTGGCCTTGGCTGATGGGCATTTATACAGGATGTTACAGAGTATGGCCCTGAACCCACCCTTCTGTTTCTTTCTGATGTCTATATACTTGCCTCTAGTGCCCAACCAACTTATTAGCTCTAATCTTCAATGGTCTGAGATTCGATACCCACAGGGTATGTAGTGGTCCTCAGAGCCAAAACAGTCTGGGCTCTTCTTGCATTAGTCACAAGCTAAGTCTGCAATTCCTGACCCTACTTTAAAGTTAGGCAAGGCCAGGTGCCACACTTTGACGGACAAAATACCAGTAAAAGTGACAGAACTGAAGCTGTAAAAACTAGTGCCCACTCAACTACTGACTAGTTTCCAACTGTCTCCATCCCTGAGCTAGTGTGACCAGCAGAGAGCTGCCTGTATACTTGTGATAAAAGGGTGGCATGAACAGGGAGTTAAGTTTGGTCTTGTTAAGTCACCAAGTTATGGAGAGTTCTTTCACTCTAGCTTACTCTAAAGTACCCCGACCCACACCTCAGACCCCTCTGTAAAGCATTCTCTCATATGGCCAACTTTATTTGCATGTTTTATGGCAACTATTTTGATTGCATGAAGGACATTTTTGTAGCTATCCTACTTCCAGGCTGTTTTCTTTATCTTTGAGGGGGTGGGGGTGAGGAGACAAGATCTCATATAGCCCAGGCTGGTCTCAAACTCCACAAATAGCAGAAGAGTAGCTTGCACTTATTTTTAACTTCTGTCTCTCTCTTTTTGTTTGCCCACCAAACAGTACCCATGTGGCAGTCGGAGGACTACTAGCAGGAGTCAGTTCTTTTCTACTAACATGTGGGTTCTGGGAATCAAACTCAGGTCATGAGGTTTGGCCGCAAGTGCCAAGACAACTGATGGTCCCATCGCCATCATCTGATCTTCCTGCTCCCACCTCCAGGCATATAGTGCCACACCCTATTTACGAAGTGATGGAGAGCCTCACGAATGCTCTAAACAAGCCCTCTAACCAACCCAGTCATACCCCCAACTCCCCCACCCCCCCGCCTCTTTCCTTTCAGTTAGAATAGTTTTTGAGTATACTGCAAGGGAGCAGTGACCAGGAATTACAGTGGACAGTAAACAGTAACTACAGTATTGCCTTAGTCAAAATACTATTTTCTACATGAAACATATATGTCAAGTACCTACTATGTAAAAACACTGTTCAGATGACAGAGAAGAGAGCTCATGCCTTTAAAAATACATCTTATGCTGCGAGTGGAAGAGACAGTAAAGCAACTATGGCAAAAGAGCAAACAAATCAGGTGACCCCATCCCTAATCCCAGCACCGCAGAGATGAGGGGACAGGAAGAATCTAAATTCAAGGTCACCCTCCGCTACTGTTCACTGAGTTTGAGGCTAACCTGGGCTGCATGAGGTTGTTTAAAGAGAAAAAGTGTTTAAGAGCAGCCTGGGTTAGCTAGACAAGATCTTGCCTCAAAAAACACCAAACAAACACAACACATCCATACACAAGAAAACCAGTATAAAACAAATACAAAAACAAAAGGTAGAGCCCCCAGAATTAGAGAGGGACAACTCATTTAGGTGGGGGGGGAAAGGCACAAAAAGGCTTTACAAAGGAAGTTCCCTATCAAATGGCCATAAAACACGAGTCAGGGGCAATGATGGAGAATGAAGAGGGTTATTTAAGACCAAAAAAGTCAACATGTGCCAACACATTGGCACTCAAACAACAAAATACAAAGCCAAGTAGCTCAACCGACCTAAAAAGCGTAATATATCAAAGGGTATGGCAATAACCTGTCAATGCCAGGCTACTCTGGGGCCTAACCAAACAGTAAGGAGCTAAAGAACACCAGAGAAGTGGCACACCCATGGGTGATGGTGAGATGATAACAGTAGGAAAGAAAAACTTGTCCAGTGGGCTTCTGGGCAATTCCCAGAAACAGCAGGCCCCAAACAGTGTGATGACTCCAAGAGTTGAAAGAAATTGATGTCAGAGCAGTATGGTGGCAGCACTAGGAACTTGTCACCAACCACACAAAGCGAATAAATGAAGGCAAGAAGCAACTCTGAATACAGCTCTGTGGTGACTGAAGCTAACTCTAAAAGCGACAATACAACTTAACTGCTACTTACTGAATTCTTTCCTGACAAGTTCAGGTCCATATGACGATTTGTTTATCCATTGTTCCTCACAGAACAAAGATGCCTCTTCAGCCTGCCTTTTGATTTTGTTTAAGAGAGGGTCGCTAGTAGCCTAGGCTGGCCTCAAGCTCACTATGTAGCCAGGAATGACTCTGAACTTCTTTCTGATCCCTCATGTCCCTACCTCCAAAGTACTTTGATTATAGGCAAGAGTGTCACCATACCTGGTTTTAGATGGCATTGAAGATCAAATCCAGGGCTCTTGTATGCTAGATAAGGACTCTACCAACTGAACTGCATCCCTAGTCCAACTTGCCTTTTCTAGAACCTCATCTCCCTCCCTTTTTTTTTTTAACTAAGAATGCCCTGGAACCACCCACAGGCACTCCCGAGTCCTCCCCTGCCACATCCTCACTTTTCATTGGCTCACTTCTCCGCCAAGCAGCCTTTCCACTCTTTGTGGTCACAACTCAAAACTTCAGTTTTCCCACAAAATATTCCTTCAACACCTCGCTCTCCTCTCCTGGATTTCTCCCAGCACCCACGGTCTTGGAATTCTAGAGGCCACATCTTAAGTTATCTTTTGTTTGTGTGTGCTTCATTCAAACAACTATCCTACATAGGTCTAAGAGAACATGCTCCATCTTTTAATTGTCTGAGTTTCCCTCAAGTCAATGTCTTGCACAAAACATGTATTCAGTAGACACTTGACTATATGAGCAAGCCAATCAGTCTCTAAGAACACACTTGCTTGTTTCACCATTACTAACTTAACTTGTCATCACACACAGACTTCAGACTTGTGACATGGAAAATTTGGCACCACTTCATATTTCAAAATGTCCATTACCTTAGATTATATGAAAACCCCATTTGGTCATAAGGTTTTGCTTCAGTTTTTAATCTTATCTTTTTTCTTTTCTTTTTACAGTCTTTTGAGGTTGGGTCTTGCTTTGTGGTGCTTATTGACCAGGTATTATTCCATGTAGCCCAGGCTGGCCTCTGAAGCAATCCTCCTCTTCAGCTTCTGGATACTACAGGTATGCACCTATGGACCTGGGCTACCCTTCCTCTGAGTCTTTAGTTAAAAGTTCACAAACACAACTAAAACTGTCATGTCTACTGGGCTACATAGCGGGAACCTAATTCGTGGTTTTTCTATTTTCATAGTCCACTACTTATAGTACCAATAATTCAACGGACCTCACAGAAATGTGTTAAGTACTCTTTGCTTTCTGGGATAACAGCTGTCGTCCGCCCGTCTGTCACCAGGTCACTCCCTCGGCTAATTACAGTGACTCAGTTTTATCGTTTTCACTCCCTCCCCATACTCGAGAAAAACAAACAAAAATGAGGTTTATTGAGGAATCATAAAAATGAGTGCTGTTGTAAAAAGGAGTCTAAACACATCAGTGGGACATCCTCTTAACCAAATCTGCGGACCTCGCCAAGATTTTCTCTCGCAAACAAGATCACCGAGAAGACAATGGAGAAACACTCCAGACGGAAAGGTAGCGAGAAGACGTACTTTGACAAACTGACCCGGTCACTCCGAGGATCTGGCCCCGGGGAAGGCAGGGATGACAACCGCTACTCTTGCTGACTCCCGCTAGGCTTTCCCCGGACTTTCCTGCGCTCGTCCCACAGCGGGTCCTGGGTGACCGCGTCCCTTCTCTGCGCCCAGACTCGCGCGCTCCGGGGCGCTGCACGCAGGTGACCTCTGCGCGCTCGGCCGGGCTTGCACGGCCCTCCTCAGGCCTGGCCCCCACCCGGGCTTCGGTCCCCAGCACGGTTCGGGCCGGCCTGACCGGGGAAGGGGCGCGGCAGCCGAGAACTGCGTCGGGGCGCGGGGCAGGCCTTACCGCAGCGGAGTGGGAGGCCGGGATCGGGCGGCGCCAGGGCGCACGCGGAGCGGGGAGGTGGCTGCAGCCCGAATAGCGGGGACAGCCGAGAGGACCCCGGCAGGCGCCCAGGACGCGGCGGGCTGCACGGGCGCCGCCATGGTGAGGACGCAGCAGCGGGACCACCAATCCCGGGGTCCGCCTCGGCGGCCGCGCCGGGGGTCGGGCATGGGCAGCCAATGGGCGCACCGGAACCGGGCGGAGCACCGGGCAGGCCAATGCGGGGCTTCGCCGCAGGGGTGGGCGGGCCCGGCACCGGGAGACCCAATGGAAGCAGGAGGCAGAGTCCACCCCACATCCCCGGTTGCGGGAGTTGGGGCTGAGGAGGAGAGTCGCGTGGAGCAGCCCCGCTGCGGTCAGGTCCCCTCTGGCTCCCAGAGTTAGTCTCCTGTCCCCACCCCACTGCTCTGTTGTCAGACCGGGTTGCTGGAGGACCCTGCCCCCTTGGGCCTGTTTCTGAGGTGCCAGCACTCGTGATCTGACCCCTAGGAGGCTCCTAAGGCCCTGTCCAATCCTGAGTGTAAGAAGCCACCTAAATCCATTATTACCTATTTATTTTTGAGCCTCGTATAAATGTGGCAAATGGGCCACAAGACCACTCCACATACCCAGCAGTTCAGGAGGTTGCTCCCTCATCACGCAGCAGAGTGCATAATCCACCCAAGGCAGAATTTAATTCAGAATTTCCCCGAAGAGGAGGTGGGGACTTAACCTGCCACTCTTGGATGCCAACCTAAACACTGCACCCTGCTCTACATAAGGCGGGACTTCTGCTTTGGCTGTGGTCATCCATGAGCCCAGACTTGACTGCACAGGCTAGGAAGTGCCTAGAGAAGAACCAAATTTAAGTTTTGCAAGCTCAAGTCCCAGAACAAAAAACACACAGGCCACTTTTGTGAGATTTGGGGAAGTCCCGACATTTGTTTGAGCTGGAGTTTTCTTATGCCTATTACATGGGCCAAAAGTGTTTTTAAGTGGTTGATTTAGCCAAGCGCGATAGAGTTGGTAAGCTGAAGCCTGAACTACTGGTGGGTCCCAGTGTTTTTGTTTTTACTGTATACATATATGTTCTAGTGCCTGCGGAGGCTGGAAGAGGGCTTAAGATCCCCTGGAACTGGAGGTACGGGCAGATGAAAGCCACCAAGTGGTTAGTGGGAACTGAATCTGGGTCCCTTGTGAGAGCAAGTGCTCTTAATAGCTAAGCCATCTATCTCTCCATCCCACGGTGGGCCCACCTTTGGAGGAGAGGAGAGGGCTGTTGGGTGGATGTAGCTCACCAGCAGTGTTTGCTTGATACATTCAAAGACTTCAACTCAATTTTCAGTTCCCATAGAGCTGGGATTATACCAAAACTGGATTAGTAGGTCCTTCAGCATCACGTGGAAGGAAGTATGGGTTTTCCTCCCTCCTAAAGATGTATGCTTCTGGGTCCCACTTCCCATTCCAGAAAAGCCAAGGCCTACCTGGCTTCCCAGACATACTTCCCTGCAAATCCCTGAGTGGAGAAAAGAGGTCAACCTCCTTTCCTTGGCTCTGAGGAGTTAGCTCCAGGAAACATCTTTCCAACTCTGCCCTTGCCTTTCTCTAAAACCAGTATGAAGCAGTAGCCACTTCCCAAGATCCAGGGATACAAAGAAACAATGGGTCTTTCTGTAGGCAGGTGTCTGCTGCAGGAGCACAAAGCTAAGGCAGGTGGAGTAGCTAAGCTGTGCAGAAGCCCTGCAACTATTCAACCTAGAGTTGCCCCGCAGCTCTGGCTCCCCTATTCATCTGTCCACTCAGGAAGCACTCACCAAGCACTGCAGAAAATAAGTAAGTTTCTAGCTTTTCAAGCACCTAAAACATACTCCCTCCCAGTTTCACACAGATGGAAGTGAGTCAGCCCAGGACAGAGAAGACATCAAATGGGGTTCAAGTAAACACTTTTTTGTTTTGTTTTGTTTTTTGAGACAGGGTTTCTCTGTATTGCTTTGGAGCCTGTCCTGGAACTCGTTCTGTAGATCAGGTTGGCCTCAAACTCACAGAGATCTGTCTGCCTCTGCCTGGTAAGTGCTGAGATTAAAGGTGTACGCCACCAACGCCCAGCCAAATAAAAACTCTTGAGAAGACTGTATTCTAACACTTTTCATTGCCTCCTCCAGGAAAAGCAGAAAGAGGCACCAATAGCTACAGGCCTGGATGCTCATGGGCCACAGAGCTTTGCCTAACAGAAAGATGGCACCCACCTGTGAACAGGCCCTGCTCCACAGCCTACCCTGGGCCACGTGGGCTCCATGGGGCAGACCACAGTCCATTCTCTGTTCAATACATTTTATTGCTAAGGACAAGGTAATGCACCAGTTTTCAAAATAATTTGGTTTATAGAGTTCATACGTAACAAAAAAAGGGAAGTATTATAAATCTGACTCCTGTATACAGAGCAAGGTATGAAGCCCTCCAATACTGGGCCCAGGCAAACAAATTCAAGAGGAGCAAAAAACCTGTTTAACCCCTTCAATGTTGCCCTCTAGTCCCACCCCCCCTCAATCAGTACCCCCCACCCCGACCAAGGGCATAGCTACACCTGCCCTTGGCCTCCAGTGGCCCCAGTTCATCTTAATCCCATAGCCCCTGCATAACTGTGATTTCCTCTGGACAAAAATCACCCACCAGGCTCTGCCTGTGTTTCCATCATTAAAATTCTCTCTTCAAGGCAGTCCCCACCCACACCCTCTAATACTGTGCCACAGGGGCTCTGTGCCTAAAGAGTGTGGGCACATAGTGTGTAACCTCTGAGTTCTACTTCAAGGGCAGACGAAGAGGTGGCAGCCAGCTCCTTAGCATCTCAATAGTACAGCTTTGCCTACACCCTCTTGACACCAGTCCAGGTAGGGACAGATGGTACCCCACCTCTAGCCATCCCCCAGGCCCTGACTCAGCTCAGCTGAGGGCAGAATTTCACATTTTGTTTGCCCTGCAGAGGCAAAGAAGTGAAGGCTAGGGGCTGTCAGAAGCTGATCCAAACCAAACACACCAGCATACACACACGCACACACTCATACACGCATGCATGCACGCACGCACACACACACATAAATATAAAAGGGAATCAGGTCGAGCACCAGCACCTCTGCCTTGCTGATGCAGGTGGGCGGTAGGAAGCTACATCCTGGGCCAGGAACAGAGTGATCAGCCCAGCAGGCACAGCTGACCCCTGTTTGGACTGGGGGCTGATGCAGTCACAGCATTCCAGTGTCAGCCCCTCAGCTGGAGACCAGCAGTGGTTGCCAAGTGTCCCCAAAAGGCTTGTCTTTTCATGGCAGAATTCAATGAGGGTGGAGTGAGAAGGTGATGGGGTCGTACATTTCATTCCTTTCCTTTGTACAGCTTTCCTTTTTGAGACTTCTGAGTTCCAAGTGTCTGCTGTGTTGTGGAACCCTTGAGTGCTCTCGCCTTGATGGCTGGAGACCTCTGAGACCCTGGAGGCATCTACTCCATGATGGCTCGGTATAGTGCTGGCTCAATGTAATCCTCCCGGTACCTCGAGTTGATGACCCGCTGCCTTTTCTTTTCTTGCTTTACTTCCTTCTCCGTGAAAATCTCATTGAAGCGCATGTCTGAAGCTACTGACTACAAAAGAAAAGGCAAGTAAATGGTCACTTTGTAGCCATTCAGACCAGTGACTACCCAAGGGACCTGCCCCTGCCTTGTTCTCCTCCCCTTTGAGGCAGGAGCTAAGGGCACAGAAAGCATACACTCACCAGTCTAGACTTGACTCTCTTGGGAAGCTCTTCATCCAGCGTGTACACATCATCTCTCTTAACCACAAGCTGTGAGCCATCCTCAAACTCCACCTGCCAAGCAAACAAAGGCCTTTAGCTAGGGTACCAGAGTCTTGCTGGACCTGTGTGCACAGTAGCGATTTCCCATAGCTAGAGGAAGGCGACGAGATAGTAAGGATTGCCAAGTCTGACAGCACAGCAGCAAAGGAGGCACAAGGCTGAGTTCCAGATCTGTATGTGAAGATTCTTAGGACCTGCAAGTTCTCAAGAGCAAAGACAAGCCTCCTGCCCAAGAGGAAACCCTGAATTAATAAAGTACCCTCCCACCTTCAAACTCCGACTCAAGAACCTTTGGCTACCTGGTACATCTGGATGGGGTGGGAGGCCACGAACTTAGCCCCGTAAACTTGACCATCTGTCCATCTCACTTGAACCACTTCGCCTTCCGCAGGAGGCCCCAGCTGGAGACAGTCCTGACTCTGAAAAAAGAGCAGAGGGAGTGGCAAGTGACACCGACTCGGGGAGGAGGGGCAGGACAGGCTCCTGCTCAGGGGCTCCAGCAAAGGCAGCTTGCTCTGGGTCAAAAGCTGCAATAAGTCACAGGGTTGGCCTCATTTTATCTGCTCAACCTCTGGCGCTTCTAGGTGAGCAAAACAAACAGACAATACAAAAACACCAAGCAGGTATGATAAACAGTAAACACAGTCAGCACAGAAGAGCTGTTAGGGTTCTAGAACCCTTGATCCATGTGCCCTCTCACTGTGCATCCTTCTTAAGCTTCCCCAGGGTCTGCTATGGAGGAATGCCAGGACTGTATTTGAGTACGTTCTAAGAAACTCAGTCTTGAAATAGAGACAGGGCAAGGAAGGAAAGGGTCATCTAGCGGAGCATGGTGAGGCACACCCAGGAGATGGATAGAGGAGCCTGAGTGGAAGTCCAGCTTTGGCTATACAGTGTGGCCTGGCATAAAACGAAAAACAATGCCAGGGGATGTGGCTCTGATGCCCAGCACCATAAAACAAAACACACATTAGTCTTTTTGTTGTGTTGACATTAACAGAAAATCTATGATGTGTATGAAAAACAGGCCATGGGTGCAAAGCAAGACTCCAAGCTTTCTCAGTTTCTACTACACTCTTCACCACTGTGCATACAAAATTTAAGTGGGCAAAAAAAGCCAGGTTTCACAGAGCAGTGATGAAGCGGGAGCACTTTACATACCTTGCTGTGTTTTACTACTTAGTGTGTATGTAACTATCTACAAGACACTGGAGGCTGCACAGGGTACGCATGGAGGTAAACGTGTGTCTAAGCTGGGAGTGTAGTTCAGTGGTAGGTCTCAGACCCTGGATTCAATCTCTAGCACCAGTGTACAGAAAGGAAATCACCTGTGACGTGTGCAATTATGTGATCACGTGAGCCTTTTTTTTTTCCTTTTTAAAAGAATACCAGCTTTGGGCTAGGCATGGAAGCATGCATCTTTAATCCCAGCACTCAAGAGGCAGGAGATAGGCTCCATGGTTCAAAGCCAACCTGATCTACATAGCAAGGTCCAGGTCAGCCAGGGCTAAAGAGAACACTGGCTGTATTTGGGGGAAAAATGCCTGACAAGCTCTGGTTACTGAGGCAAAGACCTTCCTAAGAACAAATGAAACGAGCATCTCACTAGGAGAAAAATAGGAATTGTATCTACTGCCAGTCCCAAAATTCAAGCTTTCAAGCAAAAATTAGCATTTCAGAAAAGTGGGCTCAAAGCTGGGAACATGAAGCTTCTCAGAAATAATTGAACTATTGATTTATGGTGTGTGTGCAGGTACCATGGTACACTTGTGGAGGGCAGAGGACAACTTGCAGGAATTGGTTATCTCCCTCTAGTTTGAACTCACAACTTCAGGCTTAGCAACAAATACCTTTACCCACTAAACTGTCTCAATCCTTACCAAATTTACAGTTTTCCAATGAGATGGGTGACAATATGAATTTAATTTCCAGAAATATAATAAAATTTAGTATCATTTGGAAGATCTCCATAGCCCAGTATGCCAGTGTTTTCTAAATGGTCAGCATACAGTGCAATAAACCAGGCCCAATACCTGCTGAGAGTGAGCCAGTGGGTGGACTGCATACATGACAACAAGCTCGCTGGCCTTTCTGATTTCACACTGTATCTAGTTTTTCTCCATTCCAACTATGCATTTATGTCAAGTTAAATTTTCTTCCTATACTTTGTCCACTTAACTTTTTTGTCTTTGTGATATGCTCACCACATACTCAGGGCTAGATCTGAACCCTACAGGTCCCTGCCTTAGTCTCTTCAGTGCTGGGTTCATAGGCAAGTACCATTACTCCCTATGTTAATCGCAACAATATGTAACCACAGAGTGAACAGAAGAAATGACCTGAAAAATATTTGTAAAACTGGAGAAATATATGGCATATTTAAATAAAAACTTAAAGATATTAACTAATCTTAGTTTTCAACTTCTAATAGGATAACTATTGGTAGGTAAAATTTACAAGTACACAAACAAGCTCTTTGAGAGCTTTAAAAAATCTCTTCTAAAAGAGCACTCTTCCAATGAGCACTACTTCTCAGAGCGTGCGTGAGAAGAGAAACACTGACATGCTGCCTGTAGCACAGCCCCTGGGATGTGTGAGCCCTTAATGCGCCTTGGCTGTGCTACTGCTATGAACACCCTCATCTTCACAGTAACATTGCCTGGGAGCTCACTGTGTGTCTTGAATGAGAATAGCCCCTTGGGCTCACATTTAATGCATGGTCTTGGTTGGTGAACCGCTTTGGGAGGATTAGGAGATGCAGCCTTCATGGAGACATGTATCACTGGGAGAGGGCTCTGAGGTTAAGACCCTTAGCCATGTATTTCATGTGTGTGTGTCCCTGTGTTGCATCCATTCCCGTCTTGTGTGCAGACCAAGACATGAGCTCTCAGCAGTTTTTGCTGCCATGCCTTTTATCATGAACTCTGAAAACAAAAGCCTTATAAATTGCCTTGGTCATGGTGTTTGTCATAGTAATTAGAAAGTAGCTAAGACACTAATTAATGTGTTTTTGGCAACGAAGTTGCTAATGTGGTATAAATGTGTGAAGAAAGACCCAAATGGTTCAGGAAGAAGCGGTTTTGCTCTTCTATGCTGGGTGCTTCGGCTCACATGTGAAGAGGAAAGGGCAAAGGCTGAGGAACCCGAGCTAAGCTCTGAATACTGAGCCAGGAAATGCAGGCCCAGTTCCAGGTAGGGCTCTAGTGTCTCTAGTGTAGCTCAGAAACCCTCACCTGAGAAGAGCCCAGAGCAAACTACATACACATCCCAAGAAGGTATGGCGGAAAAGAGGGCTGGATCGTTCTTTTCAAGAATCACACAGCTTTTATGCAATGACACTGTATTGGCACTGGTTTGCCTCCAGAGTGTGGGCTCACATCCTACACTAGATGCCATCAGGGATAATTTAAAAGTCTGAGATGCACACATATTTCATAGAACTGCCGGAAGTGCCGACTCACATGAACTTCTAGGGAAGGAAGCAGAGTACCTAGCACTTAAACTCTTCCTTGAAAAGGAACCCCGGAATGAATGCTTCCTTCTGCTTGGGAACCCAGGTGGGTAGGGAAGAGGCCACAGTCAGGCAGCTAGCAACACTGAGAGATCCCAGTCCCCAATGCTCCCAGAAGCCTGTTCCAGACATTACCACTATGTCCTCGGGATAAAGGTTGTCACTGAAGGAGCCATCATCAAAGTTGACTTCGTAGAAGGTCTCGGTGGTGAGTCTGACCACCTCACACTGGTAGAAGCGCCCGTTCTTGTGCTTACTGATGACCTTCTGACCGGCAGTGATGCTCAGCGAGGCCCCCTTAGCACGCTGGAAGAGATGGCCTAGGTTACTCATGGGTTGCACTGACAGGGCCGATAAGCTCCCCTTCATGGCCCATTGGGGGCAATATGCCAGGGAAAAGTAAGACTGAGATGAATGGAAGCTGGAACAGGTCTTTCCGTCATTCCAGCCAGGGCCATGTTTCCTCTGTAAGCTTTGCTTACCTAAGCGCCAAGCCAACTGGTTCTTACATAACACTGTCTTTTTCTTTGGTTGTTTTGTTTTTGTTCTCAAATCTGCAGCAATCTCCTGCCTTAGCTTTCCAAGTGCTAATATTATAGGCATGCTCACCATGTCTACATACCACGGTATATCTTATCCAAAACTTCAGGAACCAACCTTCATGATTCCCCCAAAACCAACCAAGTAACACAGACTAAGGTGTACAGCTCAGGTATGTGTCAAGCATCTGGGCAGACACTTAATAGGAAGCTGGTGGCCCTAGATCCTGAGCAATACTCCCCAATGACATGGGCACTAGCTTGCCCCTCACAAGAAGGACGCAAGGACTGAGCTTCCCAGAGGTCCTCCACTCCAAACAAAGTGCCCCCCCCCCCACTATCAGGTCCTGCCATTGCGAGTATTCTACTTCACAGCCCTTTTCATTGAAGTGATGTGTGATGTAACAGCTCAAGTCCAGCCACTCTCAAACCCTCCCCAGACACTGCTGCAAACATGCCTCTTCACTAGTCTTTGAACACAAGTGCTACACATGCTCCTAACGCAGGGCCTCTGTACTGCTATTGCCTCTACCCAAGATGCTACAGTACGCATTTGCAAGCACCCTGGCTCTCTTAGCCCCCAGTGCCTGCTCACTGATGCCATTCCTCACAAGCCACTCTTCCACATCCCTGTCCTGCACTGATTTTGCCCACTGCACCATTTGTGCTCTGACACGCTGTGTATTTAACCATGGATCTTTCTTTTTTTTTTTTTTTGTTTTTTTGTTTTTTTGTTTTTTTTTTTTAACGAGACAGGGTTTCTCTGTATTGTTTTGGAGGGTGTCGGTCCAGCCCGGCCTCAAACTCACAGAGATCCGCCTGCCTCTGCCTCCCGAGTGCTGGGATTAAAGGCGTGCACCACCACCGCTCGGCATCCATGGATCTTTCAATACGACTATATATACACCTCACGATACTACACAAGGAGTAGCTGAGCCTGGGATGCGGCAGATGCTTAACACACATTTGAAGAGTGAGTTATAAAAAAATACTAACAGCACGAATTCCCTCATGATCCCAGCAGGCTGCAGGTATAGGAACTGCAGAGTAAAGTTAGTCATAAATCTGTCATCTTGTTCCATGACCAAGCTCATGTTTTCCAGACACCAAATGGGGCTCAGTGCTGTCTCAGGCTTTTACTCAAACACAGTCTCAGCCTCGCGTTTAAGATCGATCCACTGGTCTAAGGTCTCATGCACACCTTCTTGAGAAAAGCACCATGGGACCCACATGTAGTCTCAGTAACCAGACAAGTAGGAGGCCTGCCACAGGCTTGCAGTTAGAGCTGACTAAACAGCAAGCTGGAAGCATGAAGGGGCTACAGTGTGAAACCCAGGTCAACTCTACCAGAGATGATTTTTCTCAGATCCCAGATGGCATCAGGAAGAGCTCCCCGCTGTGTCCTGACTCACCATGCCACACTGCTGAGAGCCTGTGTCTTCCCCAGCTGCATTCTGGCTTGGGGTTGAGGGCGGGGGAGGGGGATGTCCTCTGGGACTCTCTCATCTTAGACACAAAGTAACTCAGGAGCAGCATGGTCGGCTCTTTACACTGGGGATCACCAGAGTCCAGTTTTCAAAGAAAACCGGGTTGAACTCTCCCCTGAAAGCTGCTGTAAACACCAAATCTTTCCTCTCATCCTGACCCCAGGCTGCCTACTGGTTACTCACCTGGATACTCTACAGATCTCAAGGATCTTCCCTGCCCTCTTTTCACCCCTTGCCCCGCCCCATCACGGAATGGCAGTTCCACCATATTAGCATCCTTCCTGGTCTCAAAGGAGTAATTCACGTACCTGCAGGCCACACCCCTCTCTCCTCCCTCCCTGGACCACAACAGTCAGCCAGCTGCCAACTCTCAGAAGACATGTATTCAAAGGTGCTTCTGTGTGTCCCCTCAGAGCACCCTTGCTCCTCAGGTAACTGACTCCTCTGCCTCAAGTTCTGATTCCTTCAACTAGTGTAACACTTAAAGTAGACTCAGGGCTGGTGAGGAGGCTCAGCATGCACTTACAGCCCAGGCCTGAAGATAGAGGTCACTCCTAGGAACTCATATTGAAAAAGTCAGCCAGGCAGTGATGGCACACACCTTAATCCCAGCACTCAGGAGGCAGAGGCAGACGGATCTCTGTGAGTTAGAGGTCAGTCTGGTCTACAGAGTGAGTTCCAGGACAGTAAGGACCACATAGAGAGACCCTGTCTCAAAAAGAAAAAAAGAAACAAAACAGAAGCTAGCGGCTGTGACAAGCACCTGGAATCGCAGCGCTCCTATTTCTAGATGAGAGGTGGAGCCAGAAGAACCACCTGGAAGCTCAGTAGCCAGCTAGCCTGGAGTACACAGCAAAGCAGGCATGGCAGAAGGGGAAAGCCGATCCCCAAAGCCGTCCTGACCTCCATATGCACTCCAATGCATGTGCACATCTGCACACAAGTGACTCAGAATCATGACATTCTGGAAGTTCTCGTTCAAAAAGAGAAGTAAGCGTAAATGTGGCTGGCGGTCCAGAATTTCCACCCTTGGGCACTGTTCACTTCCCATGACTACCTGCTGGGTTCCCAGAACCAATTCTAAATGTTCATCTTTTAAAAAACATTTATTTAATGTATCCCAACTGTAGTTTCCTCTCCCTCCTCTCCTGCCCATTCCTCTCCACATCTCCCCCACCCCCTCCATCCCACTCCACCTCCCACAAATGCCCATTCTTACAGGACTTGCTCCTCTATTTCTGAAGCCATGAATACTCTTACTTCCTTCTATTTCTGCTTGCCCACTCATGCCCTTTCAGGACTCCTATAGCTCATGTCCTACATGTCCTGCACATGTCCCTCCTATGAGGCAGGAAATGTCCAACTGTCAGAGACATCAGCTCTCAGTAGGCAGAGCTGCGGTGATGTCCCTGGCCCTAGGGTGAGGGAAAACGTGCTCAGATTAACAATACAAGAACCGCACGGAGATCACCTGGGACAAGCAAGCAAGGAAACAGATCAGATCGACCAAAGCAAAAGCCGCAGTTGGTTTAGTGCCACTGGACTGTGAAGGCCAAGGCAAAGCAGGGACAGACTGGGACCATCTCTTAATTGCTAACCCATTAACATTTCCCATCAAGGTGTGGGATGACACAGTAAGTTGGCAACGTGCAGAGAAAATGGTCCTGAGACCTGTCAAGGACTAGACCGCCACGCCCTCTCACCTCCAAATTGGGAATCTTGTGGCGAAAGCAGGTGATGAAGACAACAAAAGGCCAGTCATCGGGCTGCATCATCACCCCGGCAGCCTGGGCACAGCTTACATGAAAGGCGGTGGGGCAGCGGCCGTGAGAACACTGCACACAGCAGCCAGCGCTCCTTTTCCTTCGCTTCTTACAGAAGACACACTTCTGCAGAGAGGGAGCAAGCACGTGAGTCCATGGACTGGCAGCCTGCCTCTTGTGTTCCCTCCCAAATGCACGAGAACAACCCCTTCCCAAAACATGAGGACACCTAGGGCCTGCTCTATACTCAACGTAAAGTCCCCATTAGGCAATTTAGCCACAGGGTGAGAATCAAACTGATCAAAACAAAGGGACGAATGAAGGAAGCCATGAGCCAAGTAGAAATGCACTCAATTCCTCCCAGACTCATCAGTGGGGAAGTATGCAAATTCCATAAACCCCTCCCTGCTTACCAGTTTGAAGCGGGGCAGAGGTATTTTGCTCACGTCCACTGGACTTCTCTCAGCGATGTTGACAAACCTTGCTTCTAGAATTGCCACAGCACATGAAACATGGACCCATCTGCCAAAAAAGGAAGGGCTCAGTCTCCTCTTTCCACAGGCCTGGGGGCCTGCTGACTGAACTTCCTCCATCACCCAGTGAGGTCACCTGGTCAGCTCAGGTTCCAGGACTCGGTAGGGAAAGTGTCATTTACCACCACACCAAGTACTGCACCGCAGTACCACACTCTGCCCAAGGCTAATGCAGGATCAACCCCTTTACACCACCTTCTTAACCTGTGGTAAATAAGCAGAACCACAGTTGACCCAGTGTGGTGGGCTCAGGGGAGCACAAACCAGAGAGCACTCACTACTCTGGGCTTTTCCCACCCAGACACCTCTTGGGAAACAGACAGGTCCCAAGTGGACAAACCTAAGATCACAGAATCTCTTAATATCAGACCATGCTGGGGTTCCACTGGCAGTTGTGTGTTGAATATACAAGGTCCTGGGTTAAGGCCCAATTAGCTCCCTATGAAAACCTGCAACAACCATGGAAACGAAATAGTGTGCACTAGAGGCAGTGCCGTTGTTGGGTATGGGAACAGGTCTGTTTTTGTGGCCTTAGAGGGTAGACAGGGAGGGATTAAAGGGCAGAAAGAGGCTCAAGCGGAGCCATTTCCACCCTAAATAAGGAAATATTACCAGCCAGTCCAGCCTGCCTGAGAGAATTGTAATGACCACTGGTGACAGCGGCATGCCTTTAAAGGAGTGAGGCACAGCCAAGCAGCCACCCATCGCAAGAGCATGACTGGACCTCCATGAGGTTTCACTCAGAGGAAAGCTATTCACCACCAGCTGCTGTCAACCGATGTGTGCAACTCCCTAGACAGAAGCCCTTCAGGAGCAAACCCTCAGAGAAGGTATATCTGACGGAGCACACGATACAACTCAATGAGAGTCAGCTGTATGATGGCCAAGAAGTCCAGAAACTGCTGTAGATTTAACAGTGGGTGGCCTCTGTGGAAACCTGTGCACATGATATACATGCAGGCGAAACATCCATACACATAACTTTAAAAAAAGGAAAGAAAGGTGGGCACATTGGTACACACCTTTAATCCCAGCACTCAGGAAGCAGAGGCAGGTGGATCTCTGAGTTCACGGCTAGACTGATCTACAGAGTGAGTTCTAGGACAGCCAAGGCTACAGAGTGAGACCCTGCCTTGAAAAAGAAATAAAGGCAGGCAGGCAGGCAGGCTGGCTCACTGGCTCACTAGCCAGCGAACCGTATGTAACAAGGTCAGTGTCTTCACTTCTGGGCCACAAAATGTCTGTGTCATTTTCAAAGGGCCATCATCATCTCTCATGCACTTGCTGTCAGCTCCTCTAAAAGAAGGATGCTACTTACATCTCTGCCCCTGAGGGGAAAATGGAGTTAGGTGGGCAGTCTAGGGCTGCTATTCCAGCCTCATACCACGTCCTGCCCAAGTCCTCAGACTAACTCAGGAGCAGCTACTGCTCTCACAGCACTGTGCATGCTGCTTCAGAACTGGGCGTCACGAACCTCTGAGAACTAACTCACCTGTGGTGATACGTTATTTATGACTTATTAAAGCTTGCCTGAGGATTCAGAAAGCAAAGCTAGCCTCAAGCTATAGAGACTGGGCAGTGGTGATACACACCTTAAATCCCAGAACTCAGGAAAAGGCAGATAGATCTCTGAGTCCAAGACCCTGGGCTATTGGAGAGTGAATCAGAGCTCATCCCTTTAATGCCAGGATTTGAGAGGCATAAAAGGTAGTGGCATTCAGTCTTTAGTCACCTTGAGGAGAGCATAGCAGTCTGGGTCAATCTGAGGAGCAGTGAAGTTGGGAGCAGTCCCCCCTTTGGTTTGAGCATAGGTAGAGGCAAGAGCTAGTGACCAGCTGCTTTGCTTTTCTGTTCTTCAGTTGAAGCTTGAACCCCAATATCAGGCTTTGGGTCTTTTATTTATAGTGCTACACTCACCTGTCATCATTTGCTCTCTGAAGGGCCCCGCCACGCAATGAGCATAAACAGCAGTCCTGCCCAGAAAGCAGAAGGAAAATGGTTACCAGTAATTCATTCCCATACAGTCTGCCCTCCTGAGACTTCCTGCAGACAACTCCAAACTACACCAGAAAGCAGTGCAAAGGCAGGTGTGCCTTCAGATACATGCCCTGTAGCCAGGACTCCCCTATAAGAAACAGGCCATGATGCATAACTATAACCGCATAACGAATCATCTGAGCCCCATTCCAAGACTCCAGACCCAGAGCTGAATTCTTCACAGGGAGTGATGGCTCCTCCACAGGACAGCTACCTGGTCTTCCCCCACAGCACTGGCACAGCTTCCAAATACACACGGACATCATGGAGTATCAAATCCTAAGCCAACTGCTATGGGCATCAACTATGTCCAGTGTGAAAAGTGGCTAGCCCTGAAGCCACCCTAGTCTTCTGGAGAAGAATGGAAGAGTGTGGGAATACTCACTTCTTCCAGGGCATTGGCTGAACACCGAGAACACATCCATTCTTCAGAAGCCTTTGTGGGAGGCACCCCATAGCAACCTAGTAACAACATCAGGAAGAGAACATGAAACCCAGTCCAGGGGCTGGGGTCAGAATGGATGAACAATACTTTTCCAGATACCATTCCCAAAGGCCAGAAATCCTTGAAATCTGAGCCAGAGTCCCAGGCTCAGTCATACAGCATGGTCCATAACCCGGGAAAGTCAGAGACTAGCACATCTCCCTAATAAGTAGCCAGGGACTAATCTCCAGACACCCACAACCCAAGGGACTCCAAAGTTGACAGGCATTTGGGACCGGTACTGAAGCCACGAGGAAACTCATCCACCAGCCATCAACTTGCTAAGAATACATAACTGGGAAGGCCTAGGGACAACTTCCAGCAAGCAGGCCCATGCTGCTGCGACAGGAGGAGAGGAAGGTAAGAGGTACTCACTGGCATGGACCCGGACACTGCACTTCTTGCAGGACACTAGCATGCTGGTGCCATCCTCCTCCAGGTAAGGGGTAGACAGGTTGATGTCTGTGCTGCAGCCAGTCGTGGTAAAGCACATTTCTGGGATCAATGGCTTGGTCCTCTGAGTCTGAGTAGCTGGTTCCGAAGCTTTCCCACAGTTCTGATTAAAGCTTCCAAATTCCACCTAAGTGAAAGGCAGGGAGTGTGCCCCATAGTGAGCACACGCCTGTGCTCCCCGGCCATCCACCTGCTCCATCAGCAGAAAGCTGGGCCTCTTACTGCTGTGACTACAGCTATAGCTCCCGGGTGCACAGCCATTATCCTGAAGCTACTAATTGAAGTTACCTCTAATGACTCAAATTCAATTTCTCACAGCAGCATCAAACAAAGGCCCCTGGGGGACAACTGAGATGAGGGAGCAAGTAAGAGGCACCTGGGATTTCAGTCTTCCCAAACCAAGTGGTAATAAAATGCACCAAGACATTAGCAGCGAGGCACTGCCTGTCCCCAGGTGCTAGACACGGTGGCCCCACTAGGACACAGCACCCAGAGCACATGCTCCTTAATGGGCCAGCACTGATTGCCTCTGAGGGCCATGTCAGCAGGTCACCTGAACTGCAGTACTGTCACATGGCTAGATCCCCACCTGTGATTCCAGGCTTGGGGCCTCTCTAGGAAGAACATTATGTCACACACTGCCCTTGGCAAACTATACTCACTGCAAATATCATCTGGCCCTGCCGCTGGATGGCACCATTATCCCCATTCCAAGGACAGAGCCTGGAAACATGTCACCCTCTGAGCCTATGCCATTCAAGAAACTCTGGCCCCCAGCTTGTAGATCTGCTGACACTTAACAATCAGGCCAGTCATGTCCCTCACAAACAAAGGCACAAATAGTTCTTTGCTGATGCTTTCTGTCAATACAAAGTAGTGGGTTGTTTATCCAGTATGTGGGTCTAGGCTCCACCCTTCTGCAAGCATGAACCTGGGGCCCTGCCGAGCTCAGGGCAGCCGTACCACTTTAGCTGCTTACCCTGGGTAGGACCCCCAAGCCTGATTTATTTACCTGGCACCTGCTGCTGTGAATTCCTGCCTGACCTTCTAGAGCTTGACCCAAAGTGATCCATGATGGTGAGGTCATCAGTGCCCCAGCCTTCACTGTGTCACATCTTCTGCCTCTCCCATCCCTCGCCACCCAGCTACCTCCTGGCCACGCAACACTCACTATGACAGTGAGCAAGGAAAGAAGACGATGAGAGGACCTGGCTCACAGGTGGCTTTCAATGGAAAAGAAACTGTAGTCTTGGACCCCAGCTGACAAGGACCACAAAGCATCAGGCAGAAAGAGCCCCAGACTAAGAGGATAAACGTTAGGCTCCGCAAGCATCGAGGTCTGTCACGTGCAAGGGTCGTCACATGAAAGCCTTCTGAAGGGTAAGCTCGCACGGCTGGGTCACATGCCTGGCAGACCCTCACAAAGCACTGGTAGGGTGAGGATGCTAGAGGAAAAGGGTCCCTAAACACAAGCGGACACAAGCCTTGCACCCACAACCAAACCCAACTCCCTCTGCTTGCTGGCCCTGGATGCCCAGTGGCAGCAGAGCAGGCTTACCTGATTATAGGTCTGGAAGATCATACAGACAGCACAGTGAGGGGCCTGTTGGGCCATGATCTCATTGAACTCCTTTTCGGCCTCAAAGTTCGGGGGTCGGTTCTGCCACAGCTGGCTCAGAGGCTTGGCCCAAGCCTCTGTCTCCTCTGTCTCTTCCTCAGGGGTCAGTTGTTCAGAAGTCTCTAAAGGAAGAAAAAGAAACATGAGTTACAGCAGCCTTGCACACAGGAGGTCTACCTAGAGAGTGGAGGGGCTCAGCCAGGGCTCCTGGTCCCAAGTCAGAACTAAACTCAAGGTTTCAGAGGTGACAAAAGGCAAGGGCAGAACACTTAGCAAAAGACTCCTTTGGGGCCTGGATAACTGGGATGTGGGCAGGGGTGAGGGAGTAGGGGTAGCTGTTTGTGCTGCCTTTTCTGATCAGACTGACTCTCTATTCTTCCTCATGTTTCAGGCACTCAGCCCACTCTGTTCCCTGTAACAGCGGCCACATTCAACCCTCTGCCCTCTCTGAGGGCAGCAGAATAAAGTGCCATCCTACCAGAAACCGTGCCATTTGCTGCCTCCCAAATGCCAGCGTGTTTAAGTCCTTTCCCCCTAGGGCTTTCCCTTCAGCTGTGCTGGAGAAACGGAGAGAAAACAGAACTGCTAAAGCGTGAGAGATGTTACATCACGGCCTTGGTCAGGACTTTCCAGAGTGAGCTGGAAAGTCCAGGGGTAGGGGGTCTCCCCAACTGGGGAAGGACTCCCCAAGATCTCAGAGGATGAATCTTCCTGACCATAAAATAAAATGTTCATGTCACCTTTCAACCAGGAACTTGTGAGTGGAGAGCCTGCAGGCACAACCCAACCAGTCAGCAAATAAAAATTGCTATTGCATTTTCAAAGAATGGGGGTGAGGGAGAGAAATGACCCCAGAGACCATCAGGTACTATGAAGCCTGAACCTGTACCTTGCTGGCCCTCCTCAGAACCCTGAACCAAAGACTCCTCATCTCTCTTCAGTGTGCTGGACAACGGGTCCCACAACTCAGGCACCCTTAACCACAATGCAAGAAAAATCCCTCTCTGGGCTCATCTTCCCAGAAGAGTGAGGCTCACTACAGAATGGAAACAATGGAAGTCTTCACACAGAGCAATAAGGTGCAAGGCCCACTAGCTCCTGGGACACACCAAGTCAAGGAGCTGGGGAAAGGCTGGGAGGAGGGACCGGCTTTGGTGGAAGCAGGAGCAAACAGCAGAACAGACTGCTACAATAAGCAGGCATGGCGGCTCAAGCCTGTAAGGCCGGCTGCTTGACGTGAGAGGAGAAGCCCGTCGCTGTGTCTGACAGGAGGTTGGCTGTGACAGGGTACCTATCAGCTACTTCACAAAGCCACTGCATGCGGGACTGTGTGTGTTCTTGGAATCCAATGCAGTGATACTGAGCAAAGGCAAAAGCACTCCTTTCCTCAGAGGCCCTGAGATCTCTGCAAAGCAGCCCAGAGAAAGCAGTGGTGGGCACACCTGCACCAGGTGCCCATCTGCTCACTCCAGGCAACTCTAGAACAATGCAGATAAACCAGTGCTTCCTCCATGTTCAGTCACGTTTACTCTAAAGGGAACTGGCAGCTGCCACTGTGTACAGCCCCAGTGAAGGGCCACGGCAGCGGAAGGAGGTCAAATTAGCCTCTAAGAGAGCCCCATGGTTCAGATGGAGCCAGAGTGCCAGACCCAAACATAAGGGACCAAGATAGTACAGAAGAGACAGAAACAGACATGCTCACAGCCCCAGTCTTCACAGGCGGACATCTGTTCCACTTACAAAGCCAAAAGTGCCCAAATCATTGCATATGTGAATACGGAATGCCAAGGGGAAACGTTCACTGTGTTAAGTGAAAATTACAGGAATCAAAATCGTAACAGTTTACATATGTAAAGTTTCATTGAGCCTCATAGTCAAGACATGTGCATTTCACTAAAAATGCTGTACTTCAAATAAAAATGCTTTTGTAAAAAGGCGAGAGAGAGAGAGAGAGAGAGAGAGAGAGAGAGAGAGAGAGAGAGAGAGAGAGAGAGAGAGAGAGAGAGAACCGGGCGTTGGTGGCACATGCATTTAATCCCAGCACTTGGGAGGCAGAGGCAGGCAGATCTCTAAGAGTTCCAGGACAGCCTCCAAAACAATACAGAGAAACCAGTCTCGAAAAACCAAAAATAAAAAAGTGGAGAGAAGCAAAGCATATTGGTATAAGCTTGTAATTCCAGCACTTGTGAGGCTGAGGCAGAAGAACCACGAACTCAAACAGTTTGTCTACATAGCCAAGCCTACATCTAAATAAAGAGAAAAAAAAGGTGGAATAAAGATATATTAGACTAACAAGACCAAGAATTCTAAGTATAATGCATAGCCTTTGTTTGGTTTATATTAATTTCAAGAGGGAAAACCCTACTGAATACATTCTTAGGTCAAGCCAGGGAAGAAAGGCAAATCTAGACTAAGGCCCTCAATTAACAGCAGTGTGTTTACTTAGGGACAATCCTTAATGCCTAGTGTTGTACTAATGTTAAGTGATCTGGCTGGGCCTGGTAGGCAGGCCTGTAATCCCAATTACTCTGCGTGCTGAGGCAAGAGGACCAAAAGTTCCAGGTCAGCCTAGAAAAGGTAGTGAGACTTTGTCTCAAAATAGAAAGTGAAAAGAGGGAACTAGAGGGATGGCTTATCCGTTAAGAGGACTGACTGCAATTCCAGAGGACCTAGGTTCAACTGTCAGCCTCCATGTGGCTGCTCAAAACCTCCTACAACTCCAGTGCCAGAAGATCCAATACCCTCTTCTGTGGGGCACTCAAAGAAGTGTACAAACATACGCAAGAAAATACTCATCCACGTAAGTAGTAATTTAAGTAAAAAGAGGGCCAGATACAGGACAGTGGCAGGGGGCTGGTTGAACGTGTATGAGGTTCTGTAGTAGTTTCTAGAAAGGTTTGATTTTGTTTTAAATGAAACTGTTGGACATGGTGGCTGGGGAGGCAGAGGCAAGAAGAATTTGAATTTGAGGCTAGCCTGGTCTACAGAGCTAGTTCCAGGACAGCCAAGGCTACACAAAAAAACAACAAAAAGGAAAACAGTGACATGACCAGATAAACTCATCGTACTTTCTGGAATACAGCAAGTGTCCATGTGAAACTGAAGCTGCTTTGTGGAATATTTCCGTACACTGCGTGAATATATGTCACTGTGATTGGTTAATAAAGAAGCTGACTGGCCAATAGCTGGACAGGAAGAGGTTAGGCGGGACTTACAGAGCCGAGGGAAGAAAGAGGGCGGAGTCAGGAAGCTTGGAAAGAACGAGATGAACAGCCATGCTGAAAAAAAGGTATGCCACGTGGTAGTTTTGGTAAGAAGTGTAAGTTAATTTAAGTTTTAAGAGTTACTTAGTAGCAAGCCTAAGTTATTTGTAATTAACACTTGTAATTAACATCAAGTGTCTTGTGTGGTGTTACTAAGGCGTTGACCAGCAGGCAGGTCAGAGCTGTTTGGCGGGACAGAAAAGCCCAGCCTACATTGCTTGAGCCTCATGTAGTGGTAAATACCTATAACCCCAGCACCTGAAAAGTGGGAGACAAGAGGTTCAGGAGCTCAAAGCCAGACTGGACTATATTACACCCTGCCTCAATAATGGACTAGCAGAACGAAAGCAGACAAGCTCACAGCAAATGTTCTGATAAAAATTAACTAAAAATTAACACTCGAGGACCACACAAGAGTTCCCATCCTTAACTTTGTCATAACTGAACACTGCTCATCACACACACACACACACAAAAAAAAAAAGGGCCAGGCATTGGTGGCTCATGCCTTTAGTCCAGGAGGCAGAGGCAGGCGGATCTCCATGAGTTCCAGGCAAGCCTGGTCTACAGTCAGTTCCAGGACAGCCTCCAAAACAATACAGAAAAACCCAGTCTCGAAGAAGAAAAACAAAAAAGTTGAGGGAGAGTATATCAGTTACATTGTTTCAAAAAGACACACTCAGACACCTCAAAGTGTATGTATCCAGTATTAAATGTGCTCCTCTTTGGAAAACAGGCCTAAGGCTAATTTTTCTTTTGCCTCTTGAAAACTGTTTTTCCAGTTTTTTACAATATACATCTTTTTGTTTCTTTCTGGAGACAGGGTTTCTCTGCATAGCCCAGGCTGGCCTCACAGAGATCTGCCCACCCCGGCCTCCCCAGTGCTGAGATTAAGGGCAAGCGTCCCCCTCCCCCAATCTGTGTTATTTTAAAGCTCTGAAGGAAGCAATCATGCAACAGGCAGCAGCTCTCAGCAGCTCAGAGGCACTGCTGGGACCCATTCAGGGTCTTCTGACCCCAGGACCTCTAGGCTGTCCCCATGCATAGGCTGCTCATACATTCTAGAAAGAAAACTGAAGCACATGGAGGAGGGGAGAGGGAACAGAGTACCCAGCACCAGAGAGAGCATCACTGCTCAGGCAGCTCTGCTTCCACAAGAGTGCAGATGCCAGTACCCGCCCAGGCCTGCCAGCATCCTCTTTCTGCTCCAGGCAGCCGAGGTGACCACACCCTGCTGTTGTCAAGATGAGCTTCAGAGCCACACTTCCCATTTCTCCTTGTGTAAGTCTTTAGTTCCCTTTTCTGTCTCCTTCCCAGGCTCCTCTGCCCAGTCATCCCCAGCCTCTGCTCGCCCTTCTCTGCCTTCTCAAGGAGACCCCTATATTTAAAAATAACCCTACAAAACACATCTAAAAAACAAAACAAACAAACAAACAAAACCACATCTGTATCTTCCCATGTCAACATCCTCTATCCACATGAACCGGGTTTCCTAAGTCATCTAGAAGCCTTAAGACACCAAGGAGGCCATCAACTCATCGTTCTCCCTGGGGACCACCCTCACAGCTCTCCAGACTCTTCCCACTCCAGCTGACTCTCTGCGACACTTCCACTTCTCCAATCCCTGTCACCAGCATCCTAGCCTAGCTGGTCTAGGAGCAGCCCTCCTAATACCAACTTGACTGTGTTGCTACCCTGCTTCAAACACACTTCCATGGCTCTAAGCTGCCCGTGAGAAAACGCTCATGTAGGCTCATGAGTAGGGCTGAACACCCAGCCTCACTGCCACTTTGCTCCTCCAGCTCGTTTCAATCTGTAGCCGTGCCCTTGAACTTGATGAGCCAGGCTGCCCCGATGACAGTTCCTCTGCACTGGTGCTCCCATTCCTCCTGTTTACTCATTCTGTCCCCTCAGCCTAGATGTGAGTCTTTTCTTCAATCTCTTTACCAGTCTGTCTCACTACTCTCCAAGCATTGTGAGGGCACGGGCATATCTTAGCCAGCTTTGTATGCACATATCCAGCACAGGGCTTGGCATCACTGACAGAATGAACTATCCCGGAAAAAAAATCAGCCTTATACATTCTAGTTGAAGAAAGGAAAGAACCTACATACAATTACCCTGTAATGTAACACAGTCCACCAATCTCGAACGAATAAGTAAAGAAAACTCATTCACAAGCCAGACACAAAAGACAGTGCTGTCCTCTGCCTGAAGAGCTAAAGCCTCGGGCCCTGGCTCACCCCTGACCTCTGTTGCCCTGTGAGAACAAGCCTCACCGTAGTGAACTGCTTTCCTTCTCGTGAGAGGGAGAGATTAAGACTTACCGTCATCACTGCCGCACTCCTGCAGCACGAGCGGGTGATGGCGCGGGAGCTTGCTTAAGGGCTGGCGGCGACCCTTGGTCTTCTTATTCTCCTCCAGGGAAAGCATGTACTCATCGGCAACCTGAGCAAACCAGGGAAATCAGCTCAGTGATGAAACCGGAGGGAGTTATGATGACACACACCTGGAAACACCTGTAAGTCTTACCACTCGGGAGGCTGAAGTGTTAGGACAAAGAATAAAAGGCAGCATGGGCTACATACGTAGTACATCATCTCAAAAATGAGAGGGAGGGAAGCAGGGCATTCAAGAGAACTGGAGGGAAACGGGAGCGGAGGGGAAGAGGGACATTGGAAACAAGAAAATGTAAAGTCGAACACACACACACACACACACACACACACACACTGTCTTGGGGTTGGAGAGATGGCTCAATAGTTAAGAACACTAGCTGCTCTTCCAAAGGACCTGGGTTCTATTCCTGACACCTACACGGCAGCTCACAATCATCTTAAGCTCCAGTTCCAGGGAACTCAGTATCTCTTCTGTACTCTGAGGCACTGTACACACGTGGTGCACAGACATATATGGAGGCCAAACACTCACACGTGTAAAATGAAAAAAATGAAAATTTAAAGCCATTAAAAAAAACATATCTTAGAAAAGCATATGCCACAGTACCAAGCAAACTATACTAGTGTATTTTAGTATTTAAGAGCAAAAATCTGCTTATGTCTTGCTTCCTGGCCTTCCCAGAAGATGCCTGAACAAGAGGACAAGCCAGGAACCCTCCCACCTTAAGGTCGCTGCCATGAAACACAGCGCCCCTTTCCCTGGGAGGTCAGCACCTGTTACACTGCATGTGCAGGGCGCAGGGCCATCCATACGAGAACCTACCAGACAAAGGATGAGGGCACCGAAGCCACTGCAAGGACAACAGCCCAGCTCAAGCTGCACCTTCCACCCTTGAGACCTGCAGTCTTGTGGCCACTGCCAACACCCGAGAGGAAAGTTTCCTCTGCTCCAAGGAGGAAACAGAGTCTGCCCTCTGGACGAAGGTGCTAAGGGAAGGTTGATTTCACACCGCACACCATCCCCGAGCAAACATAATTAGGTCTAAGAAGTACAGGACTGACGAATACTCCGTAAGTTCCTTTTTAATCAACATACTTCAAAATTGGTTGTACTGACATTACGAGACACGGGCTTGGCGAAACCATTAAACGAGGAAATGAGGCCTAGAAGTCGGCCACTTTCCAACACTAACTAAACTAATGCTTCCGATCTACAAAAAAGTGGTGGCACTACAGGGCCACTTTAGAGGTGAGGTGTCCTGGGCCGTAGAATACAGAGCATATTCCGAGCCTGAGAACACCACTTGAGCTCTCAAGAGAAAACAATTCTTTACAGGCCACATTCAGACAGAGTAACACCTGTTTCTGCAAACACAAGTTTACCAACAGGTTAGTGTCCAACAAACATTGACTGGACCCTTTCTATGTGCAGAGACCTCTTAGGAATGGAGGTGTAGAGCAATGGGCTGACAGGACAGGATCTAGTCTCCCTGCGTGAAAGGTACATGGCATACACAGGAATGAGGAGAAGAGTGAGGGTGTTTAGAAGGCATTACCTCTGACACACAATCAATCTTCCAAACAGATCCCAACTACAGTGTGCCCAAAGTAGTGGGTTTCTAGTGTACAAAGGGCACGGACAGAGCCAGACTTAACCCTCTGCATCATAAAACCACGTGTGTGAGGAAGGCCTCTCCATAGCCACCACTGCGGTGAGCAGGAGGGGCTCTGGGTACCATTTCCCTTCTACCCAAGCAGCTTTCTCTTGGATTCGCATGCTTCTTTTGGGGCTTTTGTTTGTTCTGTTTAGTTTGAGACGAAGCCCTTATGTATCCCAGGCTGAGGATAACGTTGAATTCCTGTTCTTCTTACCTTCACCTCCTAAATGTTGGGGTTACACAGTACACACCACTGTACATGTTTAAGCAGAGCTAGGGATAGAATTCTGGACACACTGCCAACAGAGCCGCATCCCCGTCTCATGATTCACAATTTTCAAGTGAGTAGGATTTCACTATTTTTTGATATTTATTTTGTTTTATGTATATGAATGTCTGCTGCCTTTATGACTGTGTACCATGTGCCCAGAGATCAGAAGAGAGCATCAGATCCTCTGGAACTGAAATTACAGATGATTGGGAGCCACCATGTGGTTGCTAGGAATTGAACTGGTCCTCTGCAAGAGCAGCCAGTGATCTTAACCACTGAGCCATCCCTCCAGCACCAGATTTTACTTTTTTTCTTTTTGGGTTTTTCGAGACAGGGTTTCTCTGTATTGTTTTGGAGGCTGTCCTGGAACTCGCTCTATAGACCAGGCTGGTCTTGAACTCATAGATCCACTTGCCTCTGCTTCCCAAGTGCTGGGATTAAATGCGTGTACTACCAATGCCCGGCCAGATTTCACTTTTTTAGAGAGATTCTAGCCTCATTTCCTAAAAACAACTATTTCCCTGTGGCTGACCTAATTCTGCACATTTTAAATTGCCTATAAAGGGATAAAATAAAGGCAAAAATCATTAAAAATTAAATGTATAACTAATCATAAAATTTATAATATTCTGGTACTTCCTACTTTGAGCACACCTCAGTGACAGGCTTAAACCTGGCCTGTGGCAGATACTAGGGGAAATGCAATGAGAGCAGTGAAGAATCTAGACTGGGTTAGAACGGGTAGAGGAGCTAAGACGGCTCACTGGGATAAAGTCAGTGACAACAGAATCAGTTAAACAAGCAGCATGGCACAATGCTTGTGAATCCAAGTGTGGCGGTAAGAAATGTTGGAAAAGAAGTCAGAGCAGGAACCGTGCACCCGAGACTCCTCAGCATAGGTTCATATTCAGGTTATGGCTATGTTTTGTGGCATGTACTTGTCATCCCACTTGGGAGACTGAGGCAGAAGGATCGTTTAAAGCCACAAGTCAGCTGGGCAATGCTGTGACACTCCCATCTCAAGTGAAAACCAAACCACAGAACTACAATGGGAGTGGATGGGACCCTGGCAGGAGGTCAGCTGACCGAGGAGCAGACTTCGGCAGTAGACAAGGAGGCGGCGCACGAGGGCCATGCAGCTGCAGAGAGCTGGGAAGGCTCACAGGAGCGACCCGCAAACAGTAAGTATGGAGTCCCAGACTTCAGAAGGCTCACAGAGCAGAGGGGAGCCCAGAACACACGGCCACCGGGATGTCTAGACCTGCTGTCTGCTCATCCCAGCAGACAGTAAGAACAGGAAGGACTCATGCCTCAGCCCATCTTGGAGAGGAACAACGAAAGCAAGGGAGCGGCCTCTAGGATGGGGACCTAAGCATGGTCTGGAGCAAGGGAGAAAAGCAGCTGCTAAAATGGAGATAGTAAGACATATGGCGGCCATGCAGTGGCAGTGAACACCATTAATCTCAGCAGGGAGGCAGAGGCAGGCAAATCTCCAGGTTCAAGGCCAGCAAGTTCCATGACAGCCAGGGCTACACAGAGAAACCCCGCCTCAAAAAAAAAAAAAAGTGACAAGCAGAATGTCCACAACCCTAACCCTGTAAGCATGTTAATATGACAAAGGAGAATTAAGACTGATAATCAGGTGACTGTAAAGCAGGGGAATTATTCCAGATCATCTGGATAGGACCAACATAATCACCTTAAGGCACACACAGCAACAGCAACAGTCAAAAAGGGGCCAGGAACCTTGTGCAGAATTTTCCAGACCCCTGCCGGCAATAAACCTGGGCCCCAGGTTCCAGAAATTTCTGTGTCCTCTTCTAACACGCAACACAGAGTTGTAGACAGTGTTGCCAAAGAGGCCTGTTCTGCACAGAAGCTGCCACCATTGCCAGCCTTGTCTGAGCAAGCACTTCTGCAGCAGACATACCCCCATGGCTCCTGGAGCTGTGGGGACCCTACTGCTCTGGTGCTTCAGCAGGATGCTGTCACCAAAACTAGCTTACCAGATAACTCTGGATAGAGCCTGGATGTGGGTGTCAGCAAGTGGCCCAGTTATGTAACTTGAGAACACCAGGAGAGCGGTGCTCTCAGGAACCCCGATATTCCCAAATACACAGACAGTGCTTTCAGTTCTTCAGGGATGGGCAAAGCTGTTGAGCCTCCTTGCCAACCTCATCAGACGTGATGCTGGCTTCTCACTAAAACAAGCCTGACCTTCAATCTCCTAGTGACTCCCTACATGCCTGCAGGCCAAATATACTCTACATCTTCAGCACACCTCACAAACATTCCCAAACATTAAACACTAAAACACTATACACCAAACACTAAAAACCCTCCAGTTTTCTCTGAATCTCTATTTTTCACAGATAACAACACCCTTGCCTCTCCAGGAAATCAAGCCAAAGTCTGAGGTGCCTGAGCTGTACTACATGGCAGGCCAACTTGTCTCCCAGTCCTGGGTTCCTATGTTCCAGAAACTCAGGTGCATCTCCTGCCCCGACCCTGTCACCACAGTCCAGCTCTATTCTTACTATCTCTCAAACCAAAGGAGCAGCTTCCCAAGGGGCTTTTTTTTTCTTTTGGTTGGCTTTTTGGAGACAAGGTTTCTCTATGTAGCCCTGGCTGCCTGGAACACACTTGAGATCTACCTGTCTCTACCTCCTAAGTGCTGGGATTAAAGGTGAGCGCCACCATCGAGGGCTTTTCTTCTTTAAATTGTGTTTCCTCCTTTCTTGGTGTAAAATAAATAAATATAAGCTGGATGTAGTGGCACAGTTCTTTAATCTCAGCACTAGGGAGGCAGAAGCAGGTGGATCTTTGTGTATTCAATGACAGCCTGGTCTACACAGTGAGTTCCAGGCTAGCCAGTGATACACAGTGAGACCAAAAAGAAAATAAAAATATTAAAGAAAGAAGTGATATGAGGACGGGCGTTGGTGGTGCACTCCTTTAATCCCAGCACTTGGGAGGCAGAGGCAGGCAAATCTCTGTGAGTTTCAAGGCCAGCCTGGTCTACCTACAGATCAAGTTCCAGGACAGCCAGGGCTACACAGAGAAACCCTGTCTGGGGGGTGAGGGAGAAGGGAGAGGATGAGGAGGGGGTGGAGGGAAGAGAGAAGTGATATGGCACCTGGTTTTAAAGCAGTAAAAGCGGATGGAGCAGGTCCAGCAGGAACTTGAGGTCCGACCTGCACGGCAGCACCCTCATGCATGCTCACAACAGCACTCACGCTCCATCTTTGTGCACTTCCAAGCAGATTGCAGATTTCCAGTCTCCAGGCAGAGCATGCAGAGCAGACCCCATGATGCTCTGACGTTAGTGTGGCTATCAGTACATGAAGAAGAGATGACCCTCCTCTCCCAGATTCTTGCTCCAATCTTGTTCTGTCTACCACCTGTTATATTCCTCCAAACTTCCCCCTTCTTGACATCCTGAACTCCTTCAGCCCAGCTAGGCTGCCAGCTCTTCCAATGGGAGTTGGTCACTCAGTGTCACCCAGTGCTGAAACCACATGCAACTCTCTGTCCACACTCAATTCTCAAGGAGCTCCGGAGGTCCTGGAAGGCAGTGCTGGCCCACAGAACATGGGCCCTACTGACTACAAGGGTTAGGCAAGCAGGTGAGTAGGACAACACCTTTTGGAGAACTTTAAGCGGCTCAAAGCTGCCAGCACACACTGCCAGCGCAGAGAAAGGAATTATTGTGAGAGTCCACAAAGAAAAGAGACAAGCTGAAAGCACGCAGCAGGCTTTCAGCAGGCCTGAGAGGGAGGCATCTAAGGAGAAGCCTCCCTACCCTGTGGATCACGATGGCAAAGGCATCTTGGCCGCTGTCCACGTCATGGATGCAGAGTATGCATCAATGAGTTGCAATCTGCCTTCTGCAGTACACGCTAGTCTGCAACCTCACCATGTGGTGAGGCAATACAGCCTGTGGACATCCAGGACTGCCTGTCCCTAGTTCATCCATCTATTTGAAAGTGAAAGAAGAGCAGGACCATTTGCCCACAGGTTAAAAAAGTCATTTTGTTCAATCATATTAGCTAGCAACAAGATGACATCTAACCCATTTTTTTAATCCATCACTTAATTGATATCAAATACAGGAAAAAAAGGAGATGACTAGTATTTATTGGCTTGCTGCAGGCTCTCCAAAAATAAACATGAAAAACACACCAAAAAACTCCAGTAGAATTAATTTACAGTAATACCTGAATGATGTTCATAAAATATTTAGTATCTATTACATCTTTGCTATTTGCTAGCTACTCTTTGGACAGTGACCAGCCAGAAGTCAGAATTCTGCAAGCAGAGGACAGACGAGGTGAACTGCTGTGTCACAGCAGGGTGGGTTGGCACCTGAGGACTTGTGAGGAAATACAAGGTGGCAGCTGCAGGGGTTAAGAAAGTTCCCTAGGTGAAAAGCGTTCTCTTGTGGGTACTGCATTAGGGGGTATAGAGAGCACTGGCCAAGGCAGCCAGAAGGAAGCATGGTGGTTATTAATTCATTAGCCTGCAATCACTATGAGATGCACGCACGAAGTATACCGAAACTGAGTCACGACACTTAGAGGAAGTGGAGAAAATTATCTGGGCACTGAAAGACAAGATGAGGGAGGGCTGTGAAATGACTCAGAGGGCAGGGGTGCTACCCACCATGCCCAACAACCTGTGAGTTTGATCCATGGGATCCATACAATGGGAGAAGAGAAGAGAACCGACTCCCAAAAGTTTTCTCACCTCCACTTGTGCGCCACGGCTCACGTGCTCCCAAATGTACACAAAGTTACCCACAAAATGAATAACTAACTGAAAAAACAATTTTAGTTTTGTGAGACGGATTTCTCTGTGTAGCTCGGCTCACAACCCAAACAAATATTAATAAAAAGCAGAGCGTTCCTTAAAAAAAAACAAACAGAAGATAAGATACACAGGAGATGGTGAAAACTATAATTCCAAGCCAGGGCTAGAGAATCTCAAGAAAAAGACTACATAGTGAGTTCCAGGTCAGCTTATGCAACTTAGTGAGAACCTTAATGATGTCTGTCTGAGTTTTAAAAAGAAGGGGTGATACATAAGCAGCAGAAGCAGGAGTCAGGGAGTAGAGAAGTTCAAGGTCAGACTGAGCTGTATCAAATAGCAAGATCCAGGGCCAGAGATGACCCGTCAGGTAAAAAATACTTGCCACAAAAACCTGATGACTTGAGTTCCATCCTACAACCCATTGGGACCCGATGTGGTGGCAGGTATTTGTAACCACAACACTCCTAAGGCAAGACGGGAGGCATCAACAGACCTACCCAGAAGTTCTCAGGCCATGTAGCATGAAGAGCAGCAGCAAGAGAACCCACCCTGCTTGAAGGCACAATGGCATATGTACAGGGAGCGTGTGGTGTACTTCTCCCAGATGTTCAGTACTTGGCTCCTGAAACTTGGTTTTAACTAATTAAACTTCACTGCTTTTACTGAGAGAAAAAGAGAGAGAGAGAGAGAACCCACCCTAACAGGGTAGAAGGAGACCTGATTCCTGAAAGTTGTCCTCTGACCCCTACACAAGTATCACAGTATACAGGCCCCCACTCATCACATTCATACATACACATGCAACCCTCCCCTCAAATCTTGAAAAAATGTGCATGACAAGATCCTATCAAAAAGAAAAAGAAAAGAACAAGGCGCTGGAGATATGACTCTGCAGCTAAGAGCACAGCTGCTGTGTTAGAGTGGACTAAATTCAGCTCCTAGCACCATGTGGACTACTCACTCACCTGTGTGCAGCTCCAGGGCAACTCAACACCTCTGGCCTCTCGAGGCACCTGCCGTCACTTGCACAAACCCACAAATACACACAATTTAAAATAAATAATATTTTTAAAAGGATAAGGTGCAAAGAAAGCTTAAATAGAAGCAAAAGGCAAAACTAGGGAAACCTGGACCATATGGAAGATCAACATGGCCCACATGGAAGGATGACAGCAAACTCACAAGCATTCCTATTTTTCAAAGATATCCAACCAAACAACTTACTTAATATGAAGGTAGAACAGAAAGCCAGGTGGTCTGTGAGTTCAAGGCCGGCTAGGGCTACATGGTGAGCTCTCACTCTATTATGCAAGCACAGGGAAAGGAATGTAGCCCCTCAGGCGGGCAGGCGGATGTTCATTTACCACAGCACACATGCGGACAGAGGTCAGAAACATCAGCAGTTGGCCCTATCCTTCTGTGTGGGCTCAGAAACAGACTTTCGATCTTTGTGGCAGGCATCTTTGCCTATTAACCAATCTCACTAGCCTCTTCTTATTGTTTTTCTAAGACAAGGCCTATTGAGCCCCAAGCTGGCCTCAAATGCATCATGTAGCCAAGGACAACCATGAGCTACTGCTCCTACCTCCACCTCTCAAAGCTGGGACTACAAGTGTGCACCATCATCCCAGCTCGCCACCCTTTACCCTTACTGTAATCAACCATGCAAGCTATGAGGCTAGGGAAAAGAGGTTACTGGGAGAGATGAATCCGTTGTAGCCAATAGGAATCCTCTCAGCGTGGCAGACCTGCCAGGAGCCACAGTACACAAAAGGAAGAAAGAAAAAAAAAGCCTCTGGTGAAACAGTGGGTACTAGGAAGAGACCCAAACATTTCCATGTAGAGTTTTAGGAATCTGTCCTGGTCTCCAAAAGGAGTATCTATCAACGACAAGCTAGGATTCCATATAGCAGTGAAATTTCCCCTGAATATCAGGGTGAGAAAGGCCACTGTGACGGTTTGGATGAAAAAGCCCCCAATAGGAGCATATATTTGAATGCTTTGTCACCAGGCAGTGGAACTGTTTGAAAGGATTAGGGGTGTGGCCTGGAGGAAGTGTGTCACTGGGAGTGGGCTTTCAGGTTTCAAAAGCCCAGGCCAAGACCAGTTGTCTCCCTTTCTGCCTGCAGATCAGGATGAAGTCCACGCCATCACACCCATTGCCATGCTTCCTGGCATGATGAAGGACCAAATCTCTGAAACTATAAGTCTCAAATGCTTTTTTTGTAAGTACTTGTAAGAGTTGCCTTGGTCACGGTGTCTCTTCACAGCAATAAAAGTGACTAAGATGCCACCTCATCTCGAACCCCAAACACCTGGGCTGCAACCACTGCCATCCATCCAAATCTTTCTGCTCTAGGCAAGTAGTCAGAGGAAGGGCTCCCAGCACATCCAACCAAGCTTAGGATTTGCACTGCTCTGTCCCTGTTGCTGCTGCTGAGATGCGGTCCTCTGGATCAACAGTCACACACAGAGAAAGAGGAAGACAGGGACTGTCACCTGGCATTCTGACACAACCACTGCAGGCAGTAGATGTAAGGTGAGACAGAGGGGGGCCTCTCCCCTGCCCTCCCCCACACCTGCAGCACCTTCCCCCTCACAGGCCCCCTCGGGCACAGGCTGCCTCTCGGGGCAGTGGCCTCCCACAGCACTGCAGAGCCTGTACCTCTGCCAGCTCCTGCTCGCTGATGCTCCGGGGGGGCACTACGCTTCTTCTTCACACTCGGCTCTCCTGTGGCAGCCCTGCCATCCCCTCTGGCATAGCTGTGCACGGTGAGAACTCCTGTTTTCTCCTGGCCTTGACAAGAGACAGACTCGCTGGTTTCAGAATCGGAAGAAACTGAATCCTGGGATGAACTGGAGCCCAGGCTGGAAGAGGACTTCTTGTTGGAACCTGAGAAGACAATGCGTCCTCCTACGGATGCAGGATTCACAGAAAGGTCCAAGGCGGCTGCTTCGGGCTCATCCTCCTCATCCTCCTCTTCTAGTTTGACATTCTTCAGCTCTTCAAATTTGACTTCAGTGGAGTCAGAGTAATCTGAAACACAGGTGCATATCATATCAGACAGAGCCAGCTTCCTTGTTGGAAGCAGGATGGCAAAGACTGACAACCAACCAGGCCACTGTGTGATCAAGACTCAGTGCTCACCGCTAGAGCCCCCAACTGCTTTCTCTCCGTGCTAGCTGAGGATCTTACCATTTCTTCTTAGGGGCTTCAATCCAAGTCCTGGGCATAAGCTATCACAACTCAACATGACAGGGTTATGAGCAAGTGGCTGCTGCTGTTCCTCACAGGTGTGTGCTCAGCAGCAGTCCAGCTGCCAGAGTCAAAAGAAACTCTACAAAGCGCAAGTCCACAGTGCTCTCCAGCCACCAGACACTCCGCACAGTAACACAGTGCTCTCCAGCCATCAGACACTCCGCACAGTAACACAGTGCTCTCCAGCCATCAGACAAACCTCGGCATAGAGTAAGCAGATTTCTTCAAGCCCAAGATAAGCCTAGCCCTAATAAATTTAGACTTGGTGCCTGTTGGGAGTTACCTGCTCCAAAAACACGTGGTCCTCCAGCCTCTAAGTGAACAAATGCTACAGTGGCAGGCACCTGATTTGGTGAAGACACTGTACTTCTCCAACACATATAGTTATATTTAGTTAAGACTTTTAGGCTGGGCATGGTGGTGTTTGCCTAGAATCCCAGCATTTGAGAGGCAGGAGGAAAGCCATTGAGTTGAAGGCCAGTCAGGGTACAGAGGAAGACAATTACTAAAAACAAACCAAGATCAGTGGCACATGCCTATAACCCCAACACTCAGGAGCCTGAGGCAAGAGGGTCTTCAGTTCAAAGCTAGGCTGGGCTACACAGTGAGGCCTTGCTTCAAAAATCAATAAGCCAAGTGTGGTGGTACATACCTTTAATACCAGCACTTAGGAGGCTGAGACAGATCTTGTGGGCTACACAGAGAGTTCCAAGATAGGCAGGGATACATAGAGCCTATCTCAAAATATTAAAGATAAAAATGAATAAATAATAAAATAAGAGCCAGTGAGATGGCACAGCAGGTAAAAGCACAAGCCTGGCAAACCTAGGTTCAATCTGGGAACTCACATAAAGGTGAAAGGAGAACACACCCCACCCAGCTTTCCTCTGTGGTGCACGCATGCACACACGTGTGAGCGCACATACATGCAAACCACACGCAATAATAAGTAAAATTTTCTTTCCCCTTTTTGGATGGAGACAGATTCTCACTATGTAGTCCCAACTCGTTTCAAACTCTGAGAGATCCACCTGCCCCTGGCTAAGTGCTGTGATTACCTGGCCCCATAACTAAAGTTTTTAAAAATACAAAAAAAAAAAAAAAAAAAAAAAAAAGCCGAGCATTGGTGGCGCACGCCTTTATTCCAGCATTCGGGAGGCAGAGGCAGGCGGATCTCTGTGAGTTCCAGGACAGCCTGGTCTACAAGAGCTAGTTCCAGGACAGCCTCCAAAGCCACAGGGAAACCATGTCTCGAAAACCCAAAACAAATAAATAAATGAAGTATCTAAGTAAAAGGGCAGCACCCTCCAGCATCTCACCCCTCTTATTTAGCCTGGTCACACCCTGCACTCACCCTTCCTAACCCAGTATCAGATTTAGAGGGAAGCACCCAAAGCTCCAGACAGTACTTTCCATCAGCAGGGCTGGCTGGCTCCTGTGACATCTGCCTACCTCATATTACTAAAATGACCTTCATGGAAGTCTTTGGTGTTTCCCTGAGTCTTTTCCCGTGTCTGGCCTGCCCTGCATGTCCCCAAGCAAAATACTTCTCGCATTCCAGTGCAGGTCTGCTCACGAACCAGCCTCTCACATTTGTTTCTTCTGACTCTGCAACTCAATACAACATTGACCCCACAACAGACAGCTGTCAGTTAGGGCTGTGGACAAACCAGCACTGTCAGCTCACCTGGGAAGGGAAGGCCATCCTCGACTTGCCGCACGGAGCTGTGGGTGGGCCTCACTGGGGCGAGGGTGGCCTGGCACTCCGTCAGCTCATACTGTCCAGAATTCAGCTCTTCCTTGGGGAAGAGTTCGCTCTGGCTCACCTCCTGTGGTATTTCAAGACAGACTCGGTGTCGCTTTGTCCCTATTCGGTGCTTGGCCAGGCTGCAAGGAGAAGGCAAACCTAAGAGCCCATCTGTACACCCATTCCCCCAAATGCATTCACTCATGCCGACACAACCCAAAGCAAAGCCCATCCCACCGTCTGAAAGTGCAGATACTGCTGTCTACCTTGGACATCTACTGTGAGGACCGAGATGGGGCATGCAGGATACCTGGTGGGGCACCTGGACTAGACCTAGACGAGACAGCCCCACAGTGTCCCTCCCATCTTTCCCTATGTGCACAGATCCTCTGGCCAGGACCCTGATGAAGTCAGATGCCACTCCGTATTCCTGAGCTGGTGTCTAGCTTCCACCACATGTTTCTTTCAGAAGACACTTAGTGATGCTGAGGAAAACTGACTCTGGGCACAGCACAGGCTCACCACCCTCATTCCTTAGCAAGAACCACAAGGAAGTACTGTAGTCCAAACAACAATCAAACTGTGGCAGCCATCCCCCCCCCAAGGCCAAGCTTGCCCAGTACCTTCTCTTTACATCTCCCTCCTCTCCCTGCTCGACCCCTTCCATGTCCTCTTCTGGGCACTCCTCATTCCCAGCTCTTGGGGGTAGTCCACTGTCCTTCAGAAACTCAGCAGCTTCTGGTGTGGGCAGAGTATGGTCGATAACAGTGCTGTCCTTCCCCGCTTTCCACAGTTTGTAGCGCTCGGGCTGGAACCTCCGCACAAACACATCCATGGAGATCTTCACCATATCTTTTCTGCAGGAGCACTGCCACGGGAGAGCGAACATGAGAGCACACTGTCAGATCCACCTCTCCATGTCCCACCCCCACCTACCCAGACTAAAGCGTTAGAAGGTTTAAAGCCACACTGCTGGGGGTGGGACACAAGAGCAGGCAATGGGAGGAATAGGACCAAGTACATTTTTAACATATATAAGAATGACATGGTAAAGCAGGGTGTAATAATGCATGTTTTTAATCCTAGCACTCAAGAGGCACAGACAGGTGGATTTCTCTGAGTTTGAAGCCAGCCTGGTATACATAGTGAGTTCCAGTTCAAACAGGGCTATATAGTGAAATCCTGTCTCTAAAAAGAAAAAGTGACAAGGTGAAATCCATTATCTGTACAATAATATGACAAATTTAATAGTCCAATTTTAGCCAACACTGAAGCTTATGTTTTGGTTCCCAGGGTGAGGGTTCATTGTCCTGCAGAGTCTTCAAGTTTCAGCAAACAGGAAAACAAAAGCAGAATGCATAGCACTAGGCTCAGCCAACCAAACTGAATGGGTCTAAAAAGAACGGTAAAGACAAAATCTGCAGACATTTCCCCAATGGTGAACAGCCACTTGCCTCTGAACATCTATCCAAGCTGGGACCAAACAGGCAAGCTTACTATTTTGGGCCAACAGTCTAGACCCCACTGCTGGTCTATAATAAAGCAAGCCCCTAAGGACTGTGCAGGAGAGAAGTCTAACTCAGTAGTGGTGCTTGCAAGAAAGCAAGCTGTCTGGGAGGGAGGCTTAGGCAGGAGAATCACAAGTTTAAGGAAGCAAGACAAGACCCGATACATAAAAAAGAAAGCCTTTAACCTATTTCTTTATCTTCTGTGTGCATTGGTGTTTTGTCTGCATGTGTATCTGTTTGAAGGTGTCAGAACTCCTGGAGTTGGAGTGACAGACAGTGGTGAGCTTCCATGTGGGTGCTGGGACTTGAACCCAGTTCCCTCGCTTTTAATCACTGAGCCATCTCTCCAGGCCCCCAAATAAAACTTAAGGGGGGCTGAGGCTGGGAGTGGTGGTGCATGTCTTTGATCACAGTACTCTAGACAGAGACAGGAAGATCTCCTGTGAGCTCAAGGGCAACCTGGTGTAGTGAGACCCTGTCTTTTTTTTTTTTTTCCAAAACAGCGTTTTTCTGTAGACCAGGTTGGTCTCACAGAGAGTCACCTGCCTCTGTCTCCCAAATGCCGCCCAAAAAGGCCCTGTCTTTAAAAAGCTACAAAAATGGCTGAGGATATAGTTTAGTGGTAAACACTTGTTTAACATGCAAATAGCCTAGGATATTAACAGTTAACAACACATACTCTACATGCTCATAGAGTGAAAAAAATTCAGCTAATTAAGGTAACCAGGTCATGGTATGCAGTGGTTACAAATAGCAGCCTCCTTGGAAGTGGTTCTTATATGGGTTGCCCTAACTCAATGTTGTCCCCAGGCTCTTGATAGGTATGCTGGGTACCTTTGGGAAGCCTCAGAGCACAGTGGCCAGGCTTCATATTGGCCAGGTTTTCCTGTCCATCTCACCAAGCTGCAGAATACGAAACACTTGATTGAAGCCCTGCCTAGAGTCAGGTTTAAGTTCCCTGGTCACCAGAAGATCCGTATCTTAAAGAAGTGGGGTTTCACCAAGTTAAATGGGGATTAATTTGAAGACATGGTGGCTGAGAAGTCACTCATCCATGATAGCCAAGGGTCAAATACATCCCCAATCATGGTGCCCTGGACAAGTGGAAGGCCCTACACTCTTGGGGGCTTACACTGTGCTGCCTTACACCCCACCAAATTATGTTTAGTAATAAATGCCCCATCCAGCCTGCTAAAAATATAATTTTTTTAAATTAAAAAAAAAGCCACAAATGATGACATGCACCTATAATCCAATACACAGGAGACTGCCTAGAGTTTGAAGCAAGCCCGGACTACAATGTTTCAGGGCTATAGAATGAGAGACAACAAAAAATGAGCTTTTATGGACACACAATGCTGGCACCCCCACATTCCCAGCAACTGTTCCAGGTTCCAACAGTTCAAAAAAAAGTTCGGACAAGAAGTTCTTCAACCAGACGCTTTTGCCGATCTTGTTACGGAACAAATGAAGTAGGCTTACCAGTACAGCTTGCTTGCCATACTCAATCCATCGGCGGGTAGCGAAATTGGTAGACTCGGCACAGTTGAAGCCGTGGTTGAAGCCAGCGTGGTAACCATATGGGAAAGTGATCATAAACTCTCCAGCTTCCTGGGTCACCTGAACAAAAAGTGGGCTTAAAGCAACTGCCACACATGGCAGAGGATAGAGCTGGGCTCCTGAGTGTCTCTTTGCCACCACTTAGCTGATCAGCCAAGGCTAAGTCAAAACCGCCAGGTCTTGAATCACTAAGAGCCCAACTACTCATTCTTCCCAATTAATGCCGCCCTGCCCTCAGCAGCAGGAGAGCACATGAGCCACCGTTATCAACCTCCACCCTAGAGATGGGAACTACTCCGCCCACCACTTCTCTGAGAACCACAGGCAGGTCACCTTGTCAAAGGGAATGCCATACTTCTTCAGCATTAATGGGGAAATCAGGGTCATCTTGTGGCGGAGAAAGGCCTCACAGCTTTGAGCACTTCCTGGGAAAAAGCCTGTGTGAAAGGATGGAGGTCTGTATTAAGAGGAGGCTCTGCCCAGCTCTGGGATCCTGAAGTCACTTCACAGCTGCACATCTCAGGAATGATAAAGACAGTCATCAGAGAGATGCTGAGAACAGCTCAGCAGTTAAGAGCATTTACTGCTCTTATAGAGTACTGGGATTGGTTACCAGTACTCATGGAAGACAGCTCACAAGCACCTAGAACTCTCGCTTCAAGGAATCCAACACCCTCTCCTGGCCTCCACAAACACAGACACACAACACACTCAAGCATGTAAATTAAAATTATAGCAAACAAACAAACAAAAAATGCGGTCACTGTGTAGCCAGGGACTCACAGCAATCAGTCTGCCTTTACTAGAATTAAAGGCATCAACTACCATACCTGGCCAAAAAAGAGAGAGGGAGGGGAGGGAGGGGTGCCACTGCTCATTCTAAGCAGAGTGAGACCTCTGGAGAGCTAGCTGCCAGCTCTCCCAGGAGGAGGTTACCTGGGTAATCAGTCTGGCAGCGCTTAGACACTCAAAGCCACCTTTGTTCTTACAGAGCTGAGAACTACTTACAACCTTCTCCAGGCCCTGAAGACCAAGTCTTCTGTACCCCTAACCTTTGAAAGGGAGCACACCACATGGACAGTTTGATATTCTCTCTCTCTCTCTCTCTCTCTCTCTCTCTCTCTCTCTCTCTCTCTCTCTCTCTCTCTCTCTCCACACCCCTACACCTAAATAGTAACTCAATTTGGGCTTTCACATTTGGAACTTGGTGAGGAGAACCTGACCAAGTCACTTCATGGTTGAGGTTTAGAGAATTGGCAGCAGAGAGTACAAAAAGGACCAACCAAGTCCTCCTCAGATGACTAAGAAAGCCTCAGACTGGGCCTGTTTCACTACAGTGTGCGATATAGCAGCTGAGCTCATACACCCATCCCACCTACAGGCCTGTAAAAGGTCACAGGTCATCTATCTGACCACAGAGAATGGACATTTCATGGCAGGGAGTTAATCTGGAAAAGGCTGACCCTGTCTCCAGAGGGAATACAGTACCTTTGGCAAGACGTTCCAGGCGTTTCCCATGCTCAGGTGGAACAGAGTACCTGTAATCACATTGTAACATCAGACACCAGCAGAGGACAAGGGGAAGAGGCTGCACTCACTCACAAACACCTTGAAGGAACAGACAGGATCCTGAAGGCTCCCAGGTCAGAGAAACAACAAATGTCTGAGGTGATGTTTGTCAAATCCCCCAACCTACATGTACTGAAATATGGTACTACAGCCCATAAATATGTATAATCACTATGTGCCAGCTACAAATAGTTTTGCAGGGGAAGGGGTTGAGTCCTGTCTTGCCTGAAACTCAATATATAGACCAGGCTAGCCTCAAATTCAGATATCTGCCAGTCTCAGCCTCCCTAGTGCTGGGATTAAAGGTGTGCTCCACCATGCCAAGCTTAAAATATATTTTTCCTCAGAACACCTCAAGCAAAGAAAAACTAAAAGGCTGAGATAGGAAGATAAAGAATTCAAGGCCAGCTTGAGTTACACTGGGGACACTAAAAAACAATCTATGGAAATGAGGTATCTGACTTTAAGACAAAGGAGTAGTGAACCCACATAGAAGTATGAACTTATTTCTTCTATGTTCACTTAACAAGACATGCACTGGCTAAGAATTCACAGAACACGACGTTTCCCTCCTTACTAAAGTACCCCATAATAAAACTGTTTCATGGATGTTGGGGAGGGGCCATGACATTGCTGTGAAGGTTTTCACAATGCTCCTGGAAAGGCCTGATGGAGAGGCTGGAGGAATGGGAAACATGGCGACCAAGGACTGGGCACCTTGAGACTTGGCCCTGTCCTGCGGATGAACCCATTTCTCTACCATACACTGATTACCCAGTGATTAATTACTCCTCCATGCGATGTGGTGTCTAGACATCACAGAGTTGCTCTTTATGGAAAAACAAAGAAAATAAAACCACCCAAGACTATTTAAAACTCCCAGCACTAGGGAGGCAGAGGCAGGCAAATGCCTTTGAGTTTGAGACCAGCCTGGTCTACAGAGTGAGTTCAAGGACAGCCTCCAAAGCAACACAGAGAAACCCTGTCTCGAAACCAAAAAAAAAATAAATAAAAATAAAAAGACTATTTAGTATGTAAAACTTCTACAACACTGCTAAACTTCCTATTCCGTTACCTTATTTTACCCTTCACAATTTGTACTGAGGACTATTTCAGTTCAGCACGGTGGGACACAGCATCAGTGGACTTCTAAGCGCACGTGTCCTCTGTCAATCAAAGCTCTGCACTTGCAGTTCAAGCCTGGGCAGTGTTCCCCTCATCCCCTCCTCCCTGCCTACCACCATTCCATCCAGCTGTCACCTCCTTCCCAGGTCCCAGCCTATTCTCACTTCAAAAGCCATCTCTTGTCCTCAGCCCACCTGCGAGTCCTTCCTCAGCCTTTCCTTCACCATGCTGTCACTTTTGTGCTTCCTGGTGTATCCTGACCAGCCTCCTATCTGTAGGCCGAGTGCCTCACATGTGCTGCTCACTGCTGTCACAGGCAGAGCCTCCACTAAAGGCAGACAGCGAGAGACAGGGCAGTATGCGGTCTCCCCTAATATGTGGAAAGTGGGAACATGTTCAGCATAGCTGCATTTGCTGCACACCAAATCACTTTTCCATAAGCAAAGAAATAGTCCTAACATATGAAGAGTAAATTTAATAAATGTCCCAGGAACTGGGCACAGCGGTGTACGCCTTAGATCCCAGCCCTTGGGAGGTAGATGCAGGTGGATCTTTTGAGTTTGAGGCCAGCCTAATCTACACAGTTCCAGGACAACCAGGTAATATATAAATATAAATAAATATATATATATAAATAAATAATAATAATAAAAAAAGCCTCAGGCCAATGAGAAGAGAGAATCGAAAAACATCAGCAAGCCTGGAACAGCCCCATGACTTTGAGTAACTCCACCATCATATTAAGCATGGTTTTGTACATATTTAAACACTCTGTTCTCTAAATCCCTCTGTTCAGCCATGCACGGAGGCAAATACCTATTCATTCCAACCCATGGGAAGCTGAAGCAGAACGACCTCAACTTTAAGGCCAACCCGGGCCACAAGGTTGAGACCCTGTCCCGAACAAAGAACAAAAATAGAACTTGCTACTCAAAGGCATTCTGGGCTCCCAAAGCATAACTCAATGCAGAATGCCAGCTCCATCCCAAAGCTGGTACCCAGAATCCACACTTCCCATGTGTATGAAGACTCAGAAGCCACGTGTTGACAGAAGTGTGGTGACTTTACCAAGACTTTGGCTCTCCGAAGTGCAGGTAGTTGATGCTGTACAAGTCCATGTCTTCTGTATGCCAGGCAAACGATGTCTTCCACATGCCGAAGTACAGGTATGGGGTGTTAACCCCCTCGATGGTGATCCCACTCTCCTTCTCTACCAGGTCCAGGATAGTCTTCAGTCGGCCAATATTCCACTCATCAACATGCTGCCAAGGAAATAGCAGCTCAGGACACATACTTAAATGCAGGGGTCTTGGGGGACCTGTCACTGCTGACTAAAATGTGGATTATCAAAACCACCACATTCAAAATAAATAAATAGCCAGGCATGGAAGCACACACCTTTAATTCCTGCATAAGAGTCAGAGGCAGGTGGATCTCTATGAGTTCAAGACCAGTCTGGTCTACATAGCAAGTTCTAGGCAGCCAGGTCTACACAGTTAGACCCTGTCACAAAAAAAAAGGGGGGGAAGGGGATGATGGACACACAGATGGATGGAAGGTATGTAGGTAAAATTAGAAAATAAAAAAGTTGGAAAAAATACGAAGTAAAATTTAAAAATAATTAAGGGCCAGTGAAATGGCCATCAACCCTGACGGAACCCACATCCTTTCCCTAAGTTCTAATGTCATTTCAGAACCCAAGCAGGTTCCAGAATGCTGCTCCCTGCTGCTCTACCTCCACCTCAGGGACTTGCAGCCGTCACCTTCCCCACCCTCCACCCCACCAGGTGTCCCTCCACGTGGACCTTGGCACCCACTTCTTTCTGGACCTGTCCCTGCACCATCCTGTCACCTTCCACATGTGACATCAACAAACTTAACATTAAAATCAATCCGAGAGACAACCCCTGAAAAGCATTATAGGTTTTTTATTTACCATAAAGACAGACCCAAATATTCACCCTTCTACCATAGTAAAGCAATTTGTTAGCCCAAAAAAGCCAAGCCAGTAAAAGCAGTTAAAATAGCTGTTACAGAATCTCACTGGAGAAAGCTCTTCAATTCCCACCCTTCCATCTGATTAGTCAGAGCCTATTCCTGCAGAAACCACGCTGCTCCTTCTCCCCCGCCCTTTCGAGAGCTCATCACCTACCACCCACAGACTATGCACAAGCCTTGAAAAGGACACCACAGCACCCAATTCATATGCAGTGTGGGAGACACAAAATTCAGTCACATGCAGAGCTGCAACAAGGAAGAGAGGACCACAAATCGGTGGAAGAGAACTGGTCTGTTCATCTGCCCATTCACCAGCTTTCAAGCACCTACTGAATGCCAGGCAAAGTACCTACTGTGTGCCGGGCAAAAACTGTAGGGTTCTTAGTGGCCTCACCTTTTCATAGAGCGTACCATTCACATCTGCACCATAGATGGGAGGATTGAACGTGAGGTTTTTCCAGTATTTACGCTCAAGTTCTTCAAATTCACTGTACCGTGGGGTACAGTACCTTCCAAAAATAAAATAAAGATGTTAGCCATTTACAGGTCCCACAAAACCGTGTTTGAATACTGGCCCTCAGTTGGTAGAACTGGGAAGGGTTAGGAAGTGCGGCCTCCTGGAGGAGGTGTGTCCCTGGGGAACAGCCTGAGAGCTTCAGAAGCCTCTGTTCATCCTTCAGTGTGCTCTGACCCCTCTTGCCATCTGAGATGGGCACTACCAGCTGTCCCTGCCACCATGCCTTGCTCTGTCATCACCGACTCTAACCCTCTGACACCATAAGCCCAATTAAACACTTTTTATAAGTTACCTTGGTCACAGTGCTTTATTACAGCAACAGAAAGGTAACTAAGACAACAGGAGAATAAGTTTATTAGCTATTATGAGTCATACAAGCCACTGGGGCTGGAGAGATGGCTCAGAGGTTAAGAGCACTGACTGCTCTTCTAGAGGTCCTGAGTTCAATTCGCAGCAACCACATGGTGACTCACAACCATCTACAATGAGACCTGGTGCCCCCTTCTGGCCAGCAGGCATACATGTAGAATACTGTATACATAATAAATAAATAAATCCTTAAAAAAAAAAAAGATACAAGCCACTATTCCAGGGACAACTAAACATGGCAAAAGAACAATATGCAAGGTTGGGAATGTGGCTCAGTTGATAACAGTGTTTCCCTAGCACGCATAAAGCTCTGTTTCAAACCAAGCATGGTTTGAACATGCCTGCAACCCCAGTACTTGGGAGGCATGTAAAAAATCAGAATGCGGTCAGCCTCTGCTACACAAGACACTGTCTCATAGAAACAAAACAGGGGCTGAAGAGATGGCTCAGCAGTTAAGAGTATGCACTGCTTGCCAGGCAGTGGCAGAGGTGGGCAGATCTCTCAGTTTGAAGCCAGCCTGGTTTAAAGAAGTTCTAGGCCAGCCAAAGCTTCAGAGAAACCCTGTCTTGAAAAATTGGAAAAACAAAAATCAAAAGCACAACCCTCCAAGGCTGGAGAGATAAGTGGTCCAGAGCACCTACATGGTAGCTCACAACCATCCATAACACTAGTTCCGGGACCTGACACCTCTTCTGGCCTAAGTTAGTACTTGGTATGCAAACAAACATGTGGGCAAACACCCTTACACATAAAATAAAAAGTTTAAACTTAGAAAATATTCCTTCCTTTGGACCTCTCATTCTGAAGCTGTTTTCTTCCCTTTTCTTTAATAGATCTGTATTTGTTCTGCTTTACAAAACAAAACAAGCAAACAATCTTGGCCTTCTAAGCCCTAATACGGTCCCATCTGCACACTCAGGAGATCAGACAGAATCACCACATGAGTAAAAGCCAGCCTGGGTTACCTGGGTTACAGTCTATTCCAGGCCAGTCTAATACACAGCATCTCCCTCTGGAGGCCATGGACAGGAGGAAGCTGGGGAAAGGTCACAGGCACAGATGTGACCCACTGTGTCTTAGGAACATGATATCCTCACCTCTCTGGAGAGGCTGTCATACCCTGCAGAGTCTAGAGTGACAGGGGAGGACAGGCTCACAAACACAAAAACCAAAGACACAAATCCAGCTACATCCACACACCAAACCCTCCAGGATGTGGAGAGCAGAGGCCATGGAACAACGCCAGCGTGTCTACACTAATGGCAAGGAAACTGCTCCTAATAGCTCACTAGTCACTGCTGTATTCCCAGAGTCTAACAGATAATCAAAGGGACTGAAAGCAGTACTCGGGTAAAAGTACTTAGCAACAATAGAAATTAGAGGCAAAAAAGTTTTTTTATCAGGGTGGATGGTGAAAATGTAGCTCAGCGGTAAAAGCTTGCTTTAGGCCCTAGCAACACACACAAAAAAGTAAATAAAATTTTTAAAAAATGTAAAAGCACACTGGAGTGAAGGTGGTAAGCTGGGTAATTTAACATTAAAAAGTGCAGGAAGAAGGAAAAAACTGACATGTAATGACAAGCAGAGATGGCAGGAGGCTGGAGAGATGGCTCAGCAATTAAGAGCACTGGCTGCTCTTCTAGGACCCGGATTAGATTCCCAGCACCCACATGGTGGCTCACAGCCATGTGTAACTCTAGTCCCGAGCATTCTGATGTCCTCTTCTGGCATGTGGTGCACATATATACATCAGGCAACACAAATACACACACACAGTTTTGTTTTCTTTTTTTTAAAAAAAGATGACAGAGAGGAGCATGAAGTCTTGATGGGCCCTGTGTGGAAAAAAAGCAGGTAAGTTTGGCCCAGGACACAGCTGAGAGTAGACATGAGGGGTGGTTCAGACTTCAATCCACGGCACCGTACACTTCAGACTTTTGCCTAAATTCACTCACTAGCCAAAAAGCTGGCCAGCGATGTAGATGTTTTAGGAGTTCAACAAACCCAAGATGAAAAAGCAAAGAGTCAAAGGCACCTGAGGTGGGAGGGAGGGTGATGATAAGGTGCCCTAATTGTGCCCAGTGTGAAGGTGGCAAACTCAAGACTTAAAACTGGCCTTGCTCAGTGAAGGTACAGCTCCAACTGCCAGACTGAAATCAAGGCCAACAAGACTCAGGGAATAAAGAAAGGGAGGGAGAAGGGATCCCCGTGGGTCCTCAGGGTTGAGCCAAGTGGCAAGTGAGAAGTTCAAGAAGGAGAGCAGAGTGCAAGGCCCGTAACAGAGCTCATCTCTGGGAGTGTGAGTGAGATTGAGAGCTGAACCGTAAAAGCAGCCATGGAAAAGAATGCCTGCAAACAGCAAGCAGAGTAAGCAAAGACACTGGGAAGAAAATACAGCAAGAGGAGTTAAGGAGGGCTAGTGAACAGTAACCAGAGTGGTAATTATTCTCTCACATGTTCTGTGCGGGTATCCAAGCAGTGGGACACAGAGCTGGCTACACATGACAGACAGAAGAGGAATGGAAATGACCAAAGTAGGTGCAATGGATATATCCAGAAAAAGTTCCTTTTGCCTCACCTCCAACTTTCTCCTCTACAACTATGCAATTTTCCAGAGTCAAAGACCCACCACACTGCTGGGGCTGGATCTCTAGATAATGTGTAAGAGGCCTTGGGTTCCATCTTCAGCAGTAACGGAAAACAAACCAGCCAAAAACCCTACTGCAACTGGGGCAGAGAGATGGCTCAGCAATTAAGAGCCTCACTGATCCTGCTGGGGACTTGAGTTCAGTTCCCAGCACCCACACTGGATGGCCTCCAACAGCCTCATTCTTCAGTTCCACAGGATGTGCCTGACACCCTGTTTTTGAGGGTAGCTATATGAGTGCAGACACAGAAACACACAAAAATAAGATAAAAAATTTTTTGGATGCATGAGACACATAGCTCTGGCTGTCCTGAACTTGCTGTATAGACCAGAGGGACCTCAAACTCAGAGATCTGCTTGAGTCTGCCTCCCAAGTGGCATGATTAAAAGCATGCACCACCATGCTGGTACAATAAAATCTTTTTTGTTTTTTTTGGGTTTAGGGGGGTGGTTTTGAAACAGGGTTTCTCTGTGTAACAGCCCTGGCTGTCCTGAACTCACTTTGTAGACCAGGCTGGCATTAGAGGTGTGTGCTACCATGCCTGGCTTTAAAATAAAGTACTGGTAGGGGAGAAATGGTTCAGTGGTTAAGAACACTTGTTGCTCTTGCAGAGGACACTGGGCCAATTTCCAGCATCTGAATGGTGCCTTACACACACATACATGAAGACAAAATACCTACACACTGAAATAAAAACTGAAAAGAAAACAATTGACTGCTATGGAGGAGAAAACAGCAGGACCACTTTATATAAGAACAAGGGCCAGCAAGACGCTTCAGTGGATATAAAGTGACTACCTCCAAGCTAGATGACTTGAGTTTGATCCCTGGGACCCATGTCAGAATGGGTCTATAACTCTCACAGTTGTTCTTCAGATTTCCACACAAGTGCCATAGCATGCATGCTCACATACTCCCACAATAAATTAATTAGAAAGAGAACATGGACAGCCAGGCAGTGGTGGCACATGCCTTTAATCGCAACACCCAGAAGTCAGAGACAGGCTGATGTCTATGAGTTTGAGGCCAGCCTTGTCTACAGAGAGAGTTCCAAGACAGTCTCAAAACAAACAAACAAACAAACAAAAGAGCAGAAAGGGAACCTGATGCCTGAACCAAGGTAAGTGTTCTTCAGTAATACAGCTATGAAGAAGCAATCCCAGGACCAGAGAGATGGCTAGCGGGCAAAAGTACTTTGACAAGCCTGACTACCTGACTTTGATTCCTGTAACCCATGGAAAAGTGGAAGGAGAGAACTGACTCCTGAAAGTTGTCCTCTGAGTTCTGTATTCATGTATGGCATGCATATACTTACACATATTTGCCCATAAATAAAATAAAATAGAAACAGCCAGATGTGGTGGTGTGTGCCTTTAATCCTAAGGCTTGGAGGCAGCAGCAGGAGGATCTCTTTTGAGTTCAAAGCCAGTCTAGTCTGCTTTACATAACCAGTTTCAGGCTACCCAGGGCTACAAAGTAAGACCCTGTCTCAAAATTAAATAAAGTTTAAAATTCTTTTAAAAGAAGCAATACTAGGGCTGGAGAGATGGCTCAGAGGTTAAGAGCACTGGCTACTCTTCCAGAGGTCCTGAGTTCAATTCCCAGCAACCACATGATGGCTCACAACCATCTGTAATAGGATCTGATACCCTCTTCTAATGTGCAAGCCAACATGCAGATAGAACACTGTATACATAATAAATAAATCTAAAAAAAAAAAAAGAAGAAGAAGAAGAAGCAATACTAGGCCTAGATGTTAAGACAGGAAAAAAAGTATTTTTATTTGCTGAGCCTAAAGCACATGCCTATATAACTGCTGCACTTGGAGGATGAGGCCAGGCTAGGCTACACAGCAAAATGGGTCTCAAAAACAAAGTAGAACAAAATGGAAAAACAACCAAAAAAGGTATTCCCACTCACTTATCACTATTGGCGATCTTGCGGAACTCTCGAACAGTCATGGCTTTTTTCTGTATGTTATACTGAGTGAAGAGTCCAGACTGACCGGTCACTAGCTGCTGGATGGGTGCAGGGATGACGAGATCATCAATATCATCATAGGATGTTCGTGGCTTCCATTCTTTGGGAGGAACGACCTACAGGGAACATAGAGATTGAGGCAGATGAGAATCTAACAAGCCAGACTCTAGCAAGTGTGTAAGCCACCATTCAAACTAGCCATCCAAGCCGGGCGTTGGTGGCTCACGCCTTTAATCCCAGCACTTGGGAGGCAGAAGCAGGCGAATCTCTGTGAGTTTGAGGCCAGCCTGGTCTACAGAGTGAGTCCAGGACAGGCTCCAAAACAATATAGAGAAACCCTGTCTCGAAAAAAAAAAACAAAAAACAAAAAAACAAACAAACAAAAAAACAAACTAGCCATCCATTTTATCAGAAAATAACTGACTGACCTATGTTCCTCCAAACCCAGGAAATCACACTGTGGACCTAACACTGATCATCCTATAATCTAGCTCAGTGACCAAAGCAAAACAAACTTGTAAACCTAGACACCTTATCAGGTTGAAGAGTTGATTCTTGAACAGCCTAGGGCTCTTAAGCAAACAGTCACATAAATAGTTGTGCTGGCAGATGCCTGTCAGTGCAGTACTTCAGGCTGTCTCCTGTTTGAGACCAGCATAACTACCTAGTCTACTCTTAGCTAGCCTATGCTACCAGTAAGACCCTGTCTCAACCAAGAAAAGTAACTAACATGACTTTTATGAAAGAAAATAATGGATACGCATCTTAAGAATCCGAACAGCTTTTATATAAAATCTAGTAAGTACTCTCTGAACCTCAAAGGAGTCAAGATAGCTTTTGGGCATCTCAGAGAAGACACCAAGGTCCAAGACTAGTCCTCAGCTTTGTAACTCAATTTCTTCTTTTTTCCATATCAAAAAGGGCTGGAAAAGCCAGGCATTGGTGGCGCACGCCTTTAATCTCAGCACTCGGAAGGCAGAGGCAGGCGGATCTCTGTGAGTTCGAGGCAAGCCTGGTCTACAGAGCGAGTTCCAGGACAGCCTCCAAAACAATACAGAGAAACCCTGTCTTGAAAAAAAAAATAATAAAAATAAAAAAAATTTTTAAAGGGCTGGAAAAGCAGTCCTAAGGTGCTGGGTGTAGTGGTGCACACCTTTAATCCCAGCCTGGTCTACAAGAGCTAGTTCCAGGACAGCCTCCAAAGCCACAGAGAAACCCTGTCTCAACCCCCCCCCAAAAAAAGAAATGCAATGTCCTTACTGTGGTGGACTCAGAAAACCTTGACTGTGACTGAAAAGGGCTAATTTGACTAGGGATGGGGAGGATGGCCCTAATTCAGTACATAGGGGAAAGGAAGTACAAACCAGAAACCAATTACAAATTACAAAGGCCAGGATACTCATGGGGTCTGGCCAATGCTTTCTCTCCCTCGAAGAAAGTCCCCATGGGAAACCAAATTCTATCAAGTGTATAATGAGACTGCAACGAGAGAAGATGGGTGGCGAAACAACTGGCAGTAGATAAAATCCTATAAAGCACCCAGCCCCCACAAGGGTCCTGAAGCCCCAGGCCAGGACTGGAGACACTGGCTGCTCCCTTTCCTGCCCCTCACCCTAATTGTCCACTGTGCACAGTGACCTTAGCAAGGATTAGCAACACCCTGACTCTCAGTACAACTCAGTTCAGGTCTTCATTGGGGGTATATATATATGTATATATGTGTGTGTGTGTGTGTGTGTGTGTGTGTATGTATCTGCTGCCCATTTCATCTTTAGGGACCCAAAAACATGACTGCAACATCCTGTGTGAAAGGATGAGTTGGTGAGGGGATGGGGGGGATGGGGAGACGAGGATGGACAACATTAATTCAATACACAGAGAAAATGAGTGCAAATCAGAAACTAATTTCCAATTACAAAGACCAGAAATGGTCTTGTAATGGCTGCCTAAGCAGGTTAGCTCCCCAGCTCCTTACCTTGGCTAGCCCAGCCCGATGAGCTCCTTGGGATTCTATGTAGGCAATGTATCTACTGAAGTTCCGGAACTCTTCCATGGTGGGGTAAAAGGTCATTATCCGAGCACTGGGGTTCAAGGTTTCCGATTCAGAAGCCATTTTTTTTTCTCTTTTTTAATGTTGAATTGGATAAAAACCTGAAGTAATTAATAAGGGAACAAAATTAAACAAGGAAACAGTCTCTAGGATAGTTATTGAAATGACCTGGTTAGAAAGAACCAGAGGAAGCCAAAAGGTGAATAGAAGCCTACAATCCCAGCACTAAGGAGGAGGCAAGATCAAGAGTTTGGAAATCAATCTCCACAAGACATTTTGTCAAACAAACAAACAAAAAAACCCAACTGATATGCCAGGTGGGTGGGGGCCCACCCCCTTTAGTCCCAGCACTCAGGAGGCAGAGGCAGATGGATCTCTGAGTTTGGGCGAGCCTGGTCTAGAGAGTGAGTTCCAGGACAGCCAGGACTACACAGAGAAACCCTCTCTCAGAAAAGCAAAAACCAAAACAAAACAAAAATCTGATGTATCAAAACTGCACATAGCCAGGCGTTGGTGGCACGTGCCTTTATCTCAGCACTCGGAAGGCAGAGGCAGGCGGATCTCTGTGAGTTCGAGGCCAGCCTGTCTACAAAGCAAGTTCTAAGACAGCTTCCAAAACAATACAGAGAAACCCTGTCTTGAGAAAAAAAAAAGGAAAAACAAACAAACAAAAAAGTACCTTAATATTAACTGTATGCTGTGAGTTTAAAATACTACAGTCAGCCAGTGGTAATAGCACACACCTTTGATGAGGGGGGGGGGGCAGGTGCAGACAGAGGCAGGCAATCTCTCTGAGTCCCAAGACCAGGGCTAGAGAAACCCTGTCTAGAAGAAAAAAAAAAAAAACCCATACATATAAAACACTACACTGAAACTGTTCTATCTATATCAAAACAGTTTCAGCAGTATTCAGTGAAGTCAAGCTCAGCTTATCTGCACTGAAACCAGAATTCACAAGACAAATTTAAACAGGCAATGAGCTGGAATACAGGGCAAACTTCCTAACTGCAGAGGGAAAAGACATAATTATTTTTGGATGAGAACCTCAAATAAGAGGGCAGACCCTGAGCAGGGAGGTGGTGTCGCACGCCTTTAATCCCAGCACTTGGGAGGCAGAGGCAGGCGGATCTCTGTGAGTTCGAGGCTGGGCTGGACTGATAGCCTCCAAAACAATACAGAGAAACCCTGTCTCGTAAAACAAAAAACAACAACAACAACAACAAAAGAAGAGGGCAGACCCTACTCCCATTGTTGGAAATATAACATATCACCACAACTGGAAAAATAATGCACACTAAAAATGAGCCAGTTTAGAAGCAAAACTAGTATATCCTTTACTGGACCTCCTCACCCACAGCCCAAGAATTCTGCTTCCCCGAAACCACTGACACTCCTACTATATGCAAGCAAACTTACAAACCTACAACCTTCCAGCATCGAGTAAAACCATCCAAGATAGCAGACAAACAATGCCACAGAAACTCTTTAGGGTAGTTCTTGTTAGGCGTTTTTCATGAACTTTGCATGACAGGAATACTGTTATCCCTGTTTTACATACCCGGAAATATGCCCACAGTCCCCTCCCTAAAGCACCTTTCACCACCTTCTGCTACCTCAGCCCTAATACCTACCTGAACTTTGCAACAGAGTATTCAAGTGTGGAGGAACCTGACGCCTACTTAACCTGGGAGCTTTCCTTCTAAAAGAAAAACTTCAAAAGATTCTACTTTTGAAATTTTTACAAAAATATAACATAGATACCAAACTGGGCCCCCTCCCCTGGGCGTCAAAGGGGCCATAAATGGTGCTTCATTCGCTTCTGGTCCGATTTATCTTTGTGTGCCCAGAACCCAGAACAATGCATGCCACACAGTAGGCACTTAGTAACTGCTGAATAACTCATTTCCTCTGCTCACTTCAGCGGATCATGCCGTTTCTTTAACCCTAGGGTTCCCTTCCTGCAATATATTCCCTAGGGGAAATCTGGCCCGGGACACCTTCCCACCCGCATTCAGCAACAAAGCAAGAGTCCAGGGTTCTAGAGTGAAAACTCCGAATACTGACCCGGTCTCTGCCACCTTTTAACTACGTGACCTTGGCTATGTGAGCAGGCTGGATGAGCCTCAGTTTCTCTACCTGCAAAATGGGGATCCCAAACCCCTGCCTTGCAGATTGATATTATTAACTCAGATGATGCAAGCGAAACCTAGACGCTAGGCCTGGTACTTATGCACTCCATAAAGGCAGCTGTTGCTAACAGTGACCTGAAACTCCCGCACTCTCCGCCCCCGCAGCCACCCCCGCGGCATCCATCCCAAAGCAGCCCAGGTTCCCAGTGTCCCCACACCTCAACACTTACACACACAGCCCCTCCCGGCCCCACCGCCTTGGCAAGGGAGGCCCGGCCGCAGGAAGAAGAAAATAAGGCCCAGTGGGCCCGCCCCCCTCTCCCGACGACCATTGGCCACTAGAGATTGGAAAGGGCCAATCACAGAACTCACTTTAGGAACTCCATTTTCTATTGGCTAAGAGACATGTCGATCACTTAGCAGAGGAAAGACCCCCCCCCGCCATCCTCCCCCACCGAAGATTGGGATCACGGTTTGTGGCAGCATCAAACCCAAAGAAATCCAAAGCCCCATGGCTCTCACCAAAAGCCTAAAGCCCTGGCAGGGCTCAGGCTCCGTTTCTGCTGTCGCCACTCGCCGATCCCACTGTCTTTCTTGAGGACGAAAGACAAAGCTCCGCCTCCTTTAAAGTCAGACTCTGCGCAGCCTCACAGACCCCCATAATCAACCAATCCGAGGGTGACTTCAAGCCCTCACCCAGCCAATGAGTGTTCACTACAGCTGCTCAGCGCCTGGGACCATGAGTCCGTTTAGCCTATGAGAGCCCGCTCGGGCTGTTGCCAGGAGAAAACGCTGAACCTCTCGGGACTGCGGCCACTGAGCATCTGAGCTGGATCCGGAGTTAGCCAATCAGAAGCTGACTCAGACCTCCATAGCTAATCAGGGTGGAAAGAGGCGAGTACTCCAAAATGGGCCGGCCGGTTAAATGAGGAAGGGTGAGCAGGTGGTTATAGGATGTTTCTAGCGAAAGGGTAAGCGTGTTTTCTTGCAGTAACCCCTTTGCCTAAGATGTAAAGACGATGGAGGACCTCCAGGAAAGTTTCAAAAGTCAGGGAATCCCGAGAACGTGACCAGCCTATCCGGGTTTGTCCAGGACTCTCAGTTCTAAAAGTCCTGCGTTCTCAGAAGCCAGCTGGCAAGGCGGGGGAGTTGCTCCAAGGGGAGCTGCTCCAAGAGAAGGAGCCCTTGAGGGTCATTAGGACAGAACCTAGAGGATGGTATCTCTGGGGTTCTTAAAAAACAGTTCCCCTAGAGCAAGGATTTTGGGGTTATTAGCAGCTCTGGGGCAAAAAGGGTGATTCTAGGAATCATTAGGCATTTTAGGAGGGCGAAAAGGATCCCTAGAAGTCATTAAGAGCAATTCCTGAGAGGCTCTGGGCTGCCAAGGGATGTTAACAGGACACCCTTGTAGATCATATAAGGAAGAGAACTCACATGAACAAAATTCCTAATAGCAAGCTGGGCGTTGGTGGCGCACGCCTTTAATCCCAGCACTTTGGAGGCAGAGGCAGTCGGATCTCTGTGAGTTTGAGGTCACTCCTGGTCTACAGAGAAAGTGCCAGGACAGGTTCCAAAGCCACACAGAGAAACTTTGTTTTGAAACATGCTCCTACCCCCTGCCTCACCCCCACCCCCGCCCGCAAAAAAAAAAAAAAAGTCTTTTTGTTTCGTTTTTTCAAGACATGGTTTCTAGGTGTAGCCCTGGCTGTCCTTGGAACTAGCTAGCTCTGTAGACCAGGTTAACTTTAAACTCACACCGGACTGGTCTCAAACATAGAGATCGGCCCGTCTCTGCCTCCCAAGTGCTGGGATTAAAGGTGCGTGCCACCACTGCCTGTCTTAAAGGCGTGTGCTACCAATGCCCTGCCTTGAATCCTTGAATATAAGATTATCCTGCTCCTGCTCCCTGGGGCTGGGAAGATGGTTCAGTGGTTAGGAGCGTATACTTCTCTGGCAGATGGACCCAAGAGTTCAGCTCCCAGCACCCCAACTGCCTGTAATTCCAGCTTGGGAGGCTATAACTTCCATCAGCAACTGCCCTCACATGCACATGCCCTTGCACACACATGCATATACATAATTTGAAATGATAAACCTTAAAATACAGTTACCAAAATACCTTGTCTAATTTTGGGACATTTTTATCCCTTCAGTAAGAGCCTCCACCATTTCTAGTGCCTACTTACAACTGGTTTGAGCTCCCACCCCAGCTGAGGGAACCAGACCCTGTGTGGATTTGCCTCTCTTCTGGTTGTTTCCTGTAAATAGAGCCATACTGTTTGGTTGGTCTTTTGTGTCTAGCTTCTCTCACTGAGCATAATGTCTTTTGGAGAGTCACCCATGTTGCACTTGCATCAGTGTTTCCTTCCTTTCTGCTGTTGAATAGCATCCCATTGTGGTATTGATTGACATCTGGATTGTCTCCACTTTGGGGCTGTTATGAATAGGGCTGCTATGAACATTTATGCACAAGCCTTTGTGCGAATGTGTTTGCATTTCTCTTGGGTAGATAACTAGAGTGGAATAATTGCTGGGTTGTATAGGAAATTTGTGTTTATCTTTTTAAAGAAACTGAAGAAAATATTTTCAAAAATGTTCATTCCCATTAACAATATATGAGGGTTCCCATTTCTGCACACCCTTGCCAACATTTGGTATTGTTTGTCTTTCTGATTACAACCATTCTAGTAGGCTTGAAGTAGTATCATGTTGTGGTCATGATTTGCATTTTCCTGATGACTAATGAAGTAGAGCATCTTTTATGTGCGTATTAGCTGTGTTCATATGTACATGGGGGCATCATTCAAATCTTTTGTCTGATTTTGAATTGGGTTGTTTGAATTGTTATCTAGTTGAGAGAGTTCTTTGTATATTCTAGATTCAAATTCTTTACCAAATGTAGACTTTATAAATATTGTCTCTGACTCTGTGGCTTGTCTTTTTCATCTTCTTTATAGAGTCTCTTGAAGCATGTGAGTTTTGGATATGGATGAGGTTTCAGTTCTTCTCAATTTGTTTTAGGAATTGTGCTTTGGCATTGACATGGACTTGGTTCTGATTTACATCTAAAAAACATCCGAGAAGGGAGCATTTCCCTTGGCCTCTACTGCACCCTGGTCCCACCATGTGTAACTTGACCAGGGTAACGGCTTCGGCCCTGGCCTCTTGCAGTCTCTGCACCACTGCAGACTGAGGGATTATTTCCTAGAAGCTAGAACATGTTTCTCCTCTGCAAGCCATCAAAAGACATCCCAGCTCTTGTGGAGAAAAGCCAAGTCCCTGAGGAGACCAGGACAACCCCTTCCTGTCTCCTCCAGTTCTCCATTCCCTGGTGTGCGGCTTGCTCCCTCAGCTACATGATGAAATGTTAGTGAAGTCCTCCCTGGCCACCACTATATGCTTGCTGTCTTCTGCTTTAGTTCTGACCTATTGGAGAGGCTGAGGCAGGAGTATCACAAGTTCAAGATCATTGGCTACAGTGATTTTAGGACCAACCTGAGTGACTTAGCGACTTAGTGGGTCCCTATAGCAAAAGTGATGGGGGAGGGGCGCTTAACCGTTAAGAGCACATACACACATGAAAGAAAACACTCATACTCATAAAACACAATCATTTTTTAAAAAGTGAATTGGTGCCGGGCGTTAGTGGCACACGCCTTTAATCCCAGCACTCAGGAGGCAGAGGCAGGTGGATCTCTGTGAGTTCAAGGCCAGCCTGGTCTACAAAGTGAGTTCCAGGACAGCCTCCAAAGCTACAGAGAAACCCTGTCTCGAAAAACCAAAAAAAAAAAAAAAGTGAATTGGTGACAAGCCAGCCTGAAGACCTGAGTTCAACTACTGGGACTGAGACAGTAGGAGAGACCCAATTCCTGCAAGCTGTTCTCTGACCTTCACACGTGCACAGTGGCATACATGCACTCACATAAGAACACATAATAAATAAATAAATGTTATTTTAGCACACATTTAAGTCCAGCCAGCACTCGGGAGACTTAGGAGGCAGAGGCGAGCAGAGCTCTGTGAATTCCAAGCAAGCCAGGACTACATAGTGAGACCTTGTCTAAAGAAGAGGGGGAGGGGTCACGTAACACATGCCTTTAATGCCTTGGGAGGTAAAGGCAGGCAGATAGGGGCCAGCCTGCTCTACATATCTAGTTCCAGACTAGCCAAGACTACATAGTGAGGCACTGTCTTAATTAGTTACTTAGTTAAGTAATTCAAAATTAAAAGTTAAGAAGTGAATACTGACTGAAGGAAACAGATGTAGAGACCCACAGCCAAACATGTTGAGCTTGGGGGATCCTGTGGAAAACCCAGAGGAAGGATTGTAGGAGGCAGAGGGGTCAAGGACACCACAAGAAAACCCACAGAATCAACTGACCTGGGCTCTAGGGGCTCAGAGAGCCTGAACCAACAACCAGGGAGACTGCATGGGAACTGCCTAAGCCCTCTGCATGTATGTTATGCAGCTTGATCTTCTTGTGGGACCACTAACAGTGAGAGCAGGGGCTATCTCTGACTCTGTTACCTGCTTTTGGGCCCTTTTCCTCATACTGGGTTGCGAGGTCCAACCTTAATAGGATGGGAGGTGTCTAGCCTTACTACAACTTGATCTGTTTGGTTGATATCCATGGGAGACCTGCATTTTGTTTGTTGGTTTGGTTTGGTTTTTTGAGACTGGGTTTCTCTGCCTAACAGCCCTGGCTGTACTGGAACTTGCTTTGTATACCAAGCTGGCCTGGAACTCACAGAGATCCCTTTGCCTCTGGTTCTCAAATGTGTACACCACTAACTGCCCTTTTCTGAAAGAAACGAGGGGCAAAGGGGCAGGAGGGAGGACTTGGAGGAGATAAGGGAGGGGAAACAGTGGTATATAAATTTAAAAAATAAGAAAAAAAGTGAATGCAGGGTGTGGTGGCACATGCCTTTAATCCCAGCACTCAGGAGGCAGAGGAAGGAGGATCTCTGTGAGTTTGAGCCAGTGAATTCCAGAACCAGGGCTGCTACACAGAGAAACCTTGTCTCAAAGCTAAACTAAAATAAAAAGTGAAAAGAAAGCTGTGGATGTAATTGAATAGCAGAGCACTTTGCCTAGCATGTGTGAGGCCCTGGTTGAGTACTGCAAGATAAATTAAAAATACCTATCGAGTGAAGGAGTGATATTCTTTTTGCCTGCATAATGAATTTCAAATCTGAAAGTCAGCATTATTACTCATTTACCCTCATTGTGTAACTAGTGGTATACTAGTGACTTTGACCCTCACCTCTGGTTCAGTCACACCTAACCCTTGCCTGTGGTGTTAGCTGGTGAAAGTGAACCCTTTTTCCAGGTACTGCTGAGGCTTGGGGCACAAGAATAATAAGCACTGGGGTCTGATACAGCCTCTCCTGTCAGCCGGTTCACGGGTTAGGGGCTTCCATAGTCAGCCTAGTCACGTAAATGAGGCATCTGGCCTAAACTTTACCCTGCAGACTAGAGCTGGTGCTGGAGACCGGCAGAGAAAAGCAGTTTGTCCTTGAAAAGTGGATGTGAGCTGTGGGATCTGGGAAGTTGCTCTGGGAGCTGCGGGAAGTGTGTGCTCACTGTGGGAGCTAGAGGACTGGCCCTGAGGAGGAAGAGGAAGATTCTGAGCACTCAAATCCAGTCGCAATCCTGACAACTGATTCCTCTCCTCCTTGAAGGCCAGACAAGCATGCCTCCTTCATCCATTTAGCAGACACGGTCTGCTTTGGGTCAGGCTCTAAACCGGAGGCGATCAAGTCTTGGTCTTGGCTCCAAGTCCACAGCATAGTAGACAGAGTAGCCAAGCACTAATTATCATGCCAGCCTGCATCTCATTTGTGCCCTGCAACCTGGATAATTTCCTTGGTATTTTTTCACGTGTTACTATTTGAACAGCCGAAGAAGCAAGGATAATGATTTTTAACACAGTGCTCTGGTCACTGGACTAACAACACAGCTAGACATGGACTGTCTGGTGAGGATAGGAAGGCCTTGAGGGGCTCCAAAGGACATGATCTTGCATAAGGCGAGCCAGGAAAGGCACCCAGGAAGTGGGAATGACGGATGCAAGGACAGTGCTGAGCTTTTCTACCTCAGACACTCATCAAGAGTGCACATCAGCTGGGCTTTGGTGGCACACACCTTTAATCCTAGCACTTGAGAGGCAGAGGCAGGTGGATCTCTGTGAGTTCGAGGCCAGCCTGTTCTACAGAACTAGTTCCAGGACAGCCAGAGCTACACTAAGAAACCGTCTTGAAAAAACAAAAACAAACAACAATAATAACAAAAAACCAACAACAAAACCGTCAAAGGTAGAAAAGCTAGAAAACTTTGAAATAGATAGGGAACATCACCACTGGATCATGCACATCTTTGTCAGCCAGTCTCTAATCTTAACAGTTGTACAGATACCATAAGGAATTGTCAAAGTACAAGTTCTGCATCAGCAGGAGTATGGCAGGGTCTAAGATTCTGCATTTAAGAGTACCAGGAGATAAGGATCCTATCTATATATGTGTGTATCTCTAGTTTGGGTTGTTTCCAAATTATCAGTACTATGAATATTGCTGCAGTGTTTAAATTATTTGTCTGTTACCCTTATGTAAATTCCTAAATATGTATAGCTGTGTCAATGATGAAACACATTTAAATTTCTTACTTTATTTTTGTGTACGGGTATTTTGTCTGAATACATGCCTGGTGCAGAGGTCAGAAGAGGGCACTGGATCCCTTGGAAATGGAGTTACAGCTGGTTGTAAGCTGTCTGACCCAGTGCTAAGAACAGAACAGGGGTCCTCTGGAAGATCAATCAGTGCTCTTAACTACTGAGCCATCTCTCCAATCTGATTTTTTTGCATAGTTGACTTTTAAAATATTTTTATTCATTCTTTGAAAAATCCATACATGTACACATGTATTTTGATCAAAGTCAATCCTAACTCTATTCCTCTGTTTGGCTGGGTTTTTGTTTTGTTTTAATGAGGTTTCGTGTATCCCTGGCTGGATTTAAACTTAACTGTATGTAGCTCAGACTGGTCTTGAACACCTGATTTTCCTACCTGTAAGCATTACAGCTCAGATGGAAAAGTATTGTGCCCCTCGGGAGCCGAGGAATACCACAGGCCTCAGTAAGCATAGCAGCTTACAGCTCTGCTCCAAGGAAAAGGCGTCCCCAATGTAACAGCTTCTCCTGCAGGAGAGGACTTCCCCTGTGAGAAGTTGTTACAGGTTGGCTCCAGCCCACCTGAGTGTGGAGTATAACAACTCGGCTTGGCTAGAGGAAAATTCTACATCCCTGCTCTGTTCCTGCTCTGCTCTGCCCAGGCTCAGTATCCCTGGGGCAAAAGAAGGTCGTACCCAAACCTCATTCAAGAAATTTACTGGAAGAATCCAGGAGAGTGGCTTCCTCTGCCAGGGTGGGAAAAGCCACAAGCTGACCAGGCACAGGATTTACATGGGGTTTTTTTGTTTGTTTGTTTGTTTGTTTGAGACAGGGTTTCTCTGTGGCTTTGGAGGCTGTCCTGGAACTAGCTCTTGTAGACCAGGTTGGTCTCGAACTCACAGAGATCCGCCTGCCTCTGCCTCTCAAGTGCTGGGATTAAAGGCGTGTGCCCCGCCGCAGCCACCACAACCACCACCAGCTACGTAGTGCTTTTTTTTTTTTTTTAAGATTTATTACATATACAGTATTCTGCCAGAAGAGGGCACCAGATTGAATTGTAGATGGTTGTGAGCCACCATGTGGTTGCTGGGACCTCTGGAAGAACAGTCAGTGCTCTTAACCTCGGAGCTACCTCTCCAGCCCCTACATAGGGCTTCTTAGGGATGGAGTTTTTCTAATGAGATGTCCATGGTGGGGATTGGTCAGATTTCAGTCCTTGAACTCTGATTGGCTAGATCTCATGCTCAGGGTTTGGTTGGTTTTGTACTCAGGTTCAGGGTCAGATTTGGCTCTGGTTTCAGGGCCAAAGTGTGTTTCTTTGGCACTAGTTTTGGGGTCAGGGTGCATTTCTTTGGCTCTGTTCAGGGTGCCTTTCTTAGGCTGGCCCTTTTCCCCTACACTACCTCCATGTCCCAAGCACCAGGATTACAGACAGGTGTGGTGTGACACTATTCCTGGGGGGGACGATATACAAATGTCTACATACCATAGACAGGGAACCAACAACAGTCCCAAGTGTGGATACCAAAAGAGTCCAACTTAGTAAACAATGAGTTTTATTGGGGTTACTTCTAGGAACGTGGGTGAAGGGTTACTACAGGCGCAGAAATGACTCAAAGGTAGCTGCATCACTAAAACCCCACCCAGTACGATCGAGGACTTACAGAAGCTGAAACCTGGGCAGTACACAGCCTGCATGCAGCTCAACGGGCTAGGAAATCTCTATTCAAGGCAGCTGGAAAAGCAAGAATAACAAATTTTACACAGTGCTACGGTCACTAGATGGACAACACAGGGTCTCAGGGTATCTCTTAGCAGTCCTACTGCTTACATATACATGGGGGGGTGGACGGACAACTGCTGCTTCTGGTCAGTTTCAGGGACTTCATGAAGTGTTGAAAGATTCCCTGGAGGACTTTTTTTTTTAAACCTCCCTTTAGGATATCCTTAGTCAGTTGGCTGTGAGGGTGAAAGCCTTTGACTCCAGCACTTGGAGGTAGAGGCAGGGGAAATCTATTGAGTTCAAGGCCAGACTGGTCTACAGAGTGAGTTCCAGGACAGCCAGGGCTACACAGAGAAACCCTGTCTCAGAAAACGACAACAAAGAAATATGTTGTCTTCTTTCATGTTTTTTTTTTTAAGATTTATTTATTTACTACATATACAGTGTTCTGCCAGAAGAGGGCACCAGACTGAATTGTAGATGGTTGTGAGCAACCATGTGGTTGCTGGGAATTGAACTCAGGACCTCTGGAAGAGCAGTAAGAGCTCTTAACCTCTGAGCCATCTCTCCAGCCCCTGTGTATGAGTTTTTGCCTGCAGGTATGTATGTGAACCACATGTGTACCTGGTGTCCTCATAGGTTAGAAGAGGGTGTTAAACCTCTTGGAACTAGAGTTTTAGATGGTTTGAGCTACTATGTGGCTGTTAGGAACCGAACCTGGGTCCTCTGCAAAAGCAAGAGGTGCTCTTAACTGTGGAGCCACCTCTCCAGTCCTGGGACATCCTTAGGCACAATGAGCTCTGGAAGATTTTGTTGTTTTTGTTTGGTTTTTGTGATGGGTCTCCCTATGTGGCACTATGTAGCTCTGGCTGTCCTGAAACTCAGAGATTCACCTGCCTCTGCCTCCCAAGTGCTGGGATGGAACGTTTTACCTGGGAGGAAGTTCTTTTTTTGTTGTGTTTTTGTTTTTCAAGACAGGGTTTCTCTGTATTGTTTTGGAGGCTGTCCTGGAACTCGCCTGCCTCTGTCTCCCCAATGCTGGGATTAAAGCGTGCACCACCAACACACAGCTTTGGAAGTTCTTATAAAACAGCATGTGTAACAGTATGTCTGGTGCCAGGCAGTGGTGGCGCACGCCTTTAATCCCAGCACTCAGGAGGCAGAGACAGGTGGATCTCTGTGAGTTTGAAGGCAGCCTGGTCTACAGATTGAGTTCCAGTATAGGCTCCAAAGCTACAGAGAAACCTTGTTTCAAAATCAACAACAAAAAGGTTATTTATTATGTGTTTTTTGCCTGCATGTATGTCTGTGTGACAGTGTTGGAACCTCTGGAACAGACAGTTGTGACCTGCCATTTGGATGCTGGGAGTTGAACCCAGATCCTCTGGAAGAACAGTCAGTGCTCTTAATCACTGAACCATTCCCTAACCCAGCTTCAAAGTATTTTTAGAAAACAAGAATCTGGGATAGTGAAACGGCTCAGTGGGTAAAGCATGCAAACCTGATGGGCTGAGTTTGATCCCTGGAACCTAAGTAAAGGTGGGAGACCAACCCCACCTTTGTTGTCCTCTGACATCTGCATGCACGCTGGGCTCATTTGCCTATACACATCATATATACATAATAAATATATATATAACAAATAAGCGAAAATTTAAGGCAACATATGCATGCTTTTAATCTCAGCACTCGAGTGTTAGACACAGGCAGATTTCTGAATTCAAGGCCAGCCTGGACTACATAGCGAATTCTAGAAGCAAGTAAACTCACTTCCTTTTTTTTTTTTTTTTTGGTTTTTACGAGACAGGGTTTCTCTGTATTGTTTTGGAGGCTGTCGGTCCAGCCCGGCCTTGAACTCACAGAAATCTGCCTGCCTCTGCCTCCCAAGTGCTGGGATTAAAGGCATGCACCACCATCGCCCGGCATAAACTCACTTCTGAGTGCAGGTACAGAAAATATTCTCAGGCATGCAAGCATCAGAAAGTTTACAATCCTGTGTGAAAAGTCTATGAGGGACAACACTCCACAGACCGGGAACTAGTGCGAAAGGACTGACAAGCCCGAGCAACAGTGGTAGCTGAGAGCAACCCTAACGTCATCAGATGGACTTGTTTGAAATGGATGCCTGAAGCCGGATGGTGGTGGTGGTGCTCTGGGGAGGCAGAGGCAGGTGGATCTACAAAGTGAGTTCCAGGACAGCCAGGGATACACAGAGAAACACTGTCTCACACCCCCCCCAAAAGAGAGAAAGAAATGGATGCTTGAAACATACAATTAAATATGCTATTTGCTGGCTTTTAGTTTTTAGAATGAGAGCCTTCGTTGTATTAACGGAACAGAAAGCACTATAAACACCAACAACATGAAATCACAGGGGAGGCAAAGGTAGTGGAGGAGGAGGGGGAAATAGGCACACTGGCTTCCTCATTTTCTCTGAGGGTAATCAATAGGGACCATCCACAGGCGATAAATCAGCAAACAGAGGCTTAAATAGTACCTTTAAAGCCGTGCAGGGAGCGCAAGACGAATTAAAAATAGTAATATATCTTACAGAATCAGGAGGTAGAAAGAAGGTAGAGGCAAGGGGTCAAGTAAATTTGCTAAACCTGTCACATTTATAGCCAAGGAGTCAACAGACATTAATCTGCTAAAGACATAATAAGCCTACCATCAGAAGAGCTGGGCACAAAGAGGAGGCTCACCTTCAGTCTGGACCCTTCGAGAGCTGGTGTAGCAGCTTAGAGAATTCTTGCCTAGCAGGTGCACAACACGCGCACACACAGGCACACACATGCAAGGACACACACTAAACTGTGCATAGTTTGTTTCTCTGGCTGGGCATTTGGAGAAGGTAAGAACTGGAGCTTCAACATGTTATATACCTACACTATGCAGACAGGCCTTTAACTCAAATCCTCCTGCCTCGGCCTCCTGAGTAGCTGAGATTACAAGTCCGTACCAGCAGGCCTAGGGGTTTTCTGGCTACTAATGACAGCTGTATTTGTGCCTCTTTTCCATTTGACTTCATCTCCTGCTACTCTCTGGCCCTTGCTCAGGGTGTTGAAGATACAGCAGTTTCAACACTCTTCTACCCCTTTACTCCAGTGTTCCAACTCTGTTTGGATATGTGTGCGAGTACTCTGCCTGCTTGTACTGCTGCATACCTGTTACCCTCAAAAGTCAAAAGCGGGCACATAGCAGCATGGATTCACCGAGCCCTGCAGCCAGGGTCTGACCCAGGAGACTTGCAGAGAAGAGACTGTGAGTGAGAAGAGACATGCCTAAGTCACACACATGAGAGAGTTGTCACAGACTAGCTGGGGTGTGCCCTGAGGGTGGTATCTGGCCCTGGGGAATGCCCGGAGAAGGTGACATCTGAATTGGGCGGTTTTAGAGGGTGAGCAGAGGTTAGTTATAAGAGGTAGGAAGAGTTACTAGGAGGGAATGACAGCAAGCGCACTGTGACAAGGTTGGTGAGATGGGGACTGGACAGGGGGTGGGTGGAGACAGATCATTGGGATCAAAGGGATGCAGATGACATGCCTTGCATTGTCCTGGGTCAGCAGGATGGGAATCCCCAGCACATTCCAGGATCAGCAGCAGTCAGTGGCCTCCTGGGGACTGTAACCTAGGCCTGAATTTGGTCTCTCCTTAGTATTCCACACATCAAGTCTAGTGCCTAACCTATTTGTATTTGTTCAGAGAAGGGTAGCCATCGTGCCATGATGTCTGATGGGGTGAAACTTGAATAATGGCTTGCTAAATCAAAGACTGATCCATGAAACACTGTCAAGAGAAGAGTGCCGGGTGTCGGTGGCACATGCCTTTAATACCAGTATTCGGGAGGCAGAGGCAGGCGGATCTGTTTGTGTGTCCAGTACCCACATGGCAAGAATTACAATATGTCTCACCAATCAACTTCCTTGTGGTCATTTTCTAAGTCCACAGGTTATCCCATTCCTTAGAACATGGGAGAAGACGAAGGAGGTGGTGGGGGTGGAGCTTTAGACCCTTCCTTTGGCAGCCGACAGCCTCACAAGGGCAAGAAGAGATGAAGAGGCTGAGAGCACTGGGCGTTCTCTGCAGCTGCGGCTCAGGCCTACCTCGGTGGTTCTGCTCTCATGCAGGCAGCTAGGGCCTGTCACAAGCACCCAGGTTGGCCACAGTGTCCTCTCAGAATGGACTCTACAGAACCCACCAAGCCACCAAGTTAGACACCACACTCTAGACCAGAAGGAGATGAGGCAGAGGCCCAGTGTGTAAGAAATCTGATTATTCAAATTTATTACCATCAAGAAGTATGCAATGATGCTGTAGTTTTTCTTAACAAATAGAAAACAGACTGTGTACAACAGTGAACTCTACAGCACTAGCATCCACAAGGTAAAAATGAATGTTTCATCCAACACCACCAACCCTGGATTGTTGATCTTGACTTAGCCTAGCTAGATCCGGGGACATCTGCATCGAGTCCCTAGGCTAAAACAGCTATGCACCCTTCCCCGCCCCCACTTACCTATCTAGATAGTGCTGCCCAGAGGAAGAGGCCCTCTCCCTGCCCCTCAGCAAGCTGAGATAATAAGACTGAGTATAGTACCATGGATACAAGTCCAGTAGTCTTGCCACATTGGTTTATGAGGGCAACTTGGAGCGGAAAAGAGCGAGTCTTGGGGATCTGAAGACAGCTGCAAACCAGGAGAGAAGTCATCTGGCCCCTGCTGAGGACAGACATGTGCTACCAGGCCCACTGGCCTAGACCTGAAGAGCCAGCCACGCCCCCGCTTGGCCCTGAGGTGTGTGGGGCGTGGCACAAGCCCCTCACCTGTGCCATTCATTCACTGAGGTGGCCAGAACCCAGTCTACAAACACCTGCCACACTGCAATGCTGGGGATGATAGCGAGACTCTGTGGGCCCATGGCGAGCCCCAGGCACATTGAGTCGCCCTCCCACTTCGGGATCTGAAGTAGAGGCCAGGGGATGAATATTTCTTTAAAAAAAAAAACAAAACAGATTTTATTTTTGTGGGTTTTTAAAATTCTTGCTTTTTGAACCTTTGCAAACACGATGGTGATGAGGAACGCCTTGCCAGGATCCCCCGACATGTCTGTGGCTGTGGGCTATGAATGTTAAATGCACACTGGGGATGTGTTTCCTATCGCCTCCCCGCCCACCACTGTCTGTGGGGCCTAAAAAAAGGCTCTCAAGGAAAAACAAAACCTAAACCAGAACAACAGAAATAAACGTTTCCCTGCATTTGGCTGGAGTAGGATCTCTGAAAGGCTGGAGGACAACAGGCTTGGTGCTGCCTCCTGGGCCACAGCTGACTGGCTCAGGCAGGGCCCTAGCTCTGCACAAGGAAGGCATGTGCCGTCCTTCAGCGTAAGTTGTACAGGAAAGGATCCAACGTGAACTCAAAAACAAAAACAAAATAAGCCCCAACTCCCACAGCAGCCCAGTCTGCAGTGAAAGATTTGCAAAAGGAAAGTTGGAGGGAAGAGGCTAGGATCCCTCAGTCTACCCCGCCTAATGTATAAAAAGTGGAGGCTTTGCCCCCTCCCCACCCCATGAGAAGCATGAGAAACGCGGAGCTGAACAGAGAGCTTGAAGCAGGGCTCCACTTGGGCCCGATGGACAGGGGCCCAGAGCCAGGCTGCCAGTCCGCCTACTCGCCCAGGTGTTCTGGGCTCTCTGACTGGTGTGGCAATGTTCCCGAAATGCTGTGATCCCAGTGGGCTGTGCTCTGCTGGCAACAGCATCCGTGCAGGAGGGCTGGACGATGGTCGGTATGGCTCAGAGGAGCTGGGTCTCCCCCCGGAGCCCCTCAGGGGAGCAGCGGAGGAGAGGGGAGCAGTAGTTACGTTGCATAGTGGTCAAAGCTGCCGAGGTATTCCAGGGCCGCACGGTAGCACAGCTGGTATTGGTCCTGTGAGGGAGGCAAAGGGGGTTGTTGAGTGTGGACAGAGGGGAGGGCACTCATGCTGTAGCCGTGACCACAGAACTGGCCAGGAGCAGATGCTGGACTCAGAGCTGCCCGGGTACTCTCCAGATGGAAGGGAAAAAGCCTCAAAGGCCCATCTGCCCTTTTCCCTCTCCCAGGCCTGTATTCACCTCTGCTACTCCAACCGCATTTGTCTGTGCCCAGACTTATGCATCCTACACAGACTGGGGACAGAGTTACTGAATGAACACAGCTCTCTCTCCTCTCCCCTGCAAGTTAGGCAGGACAAGGAACACCATGTGGCTGTATCATGAACAAATAAATACATGTGGGCCAGCTGCATGTGCAGCTGGGGATTGGAGGGCTGTTGTAGGGAAACACGTGGGTCCCGCACTCTGGTCTGCATACCTCTGTCTGCACCATTGCAGGGCGCTGTGTTCGAAGGGTCTTCACGGTCTGGAACATGTCAACCACACCCTCGTACCGCATGCGCTCCAGGGCAATGCTCAGAGTGATGAACACTCCGGTGCGGCCCACACCAGCACTGTCAGAGAATGGCTGTGTCAGGAGTCGGGTTCACCCACATGCCGGGCTTCCCAGGACTTCCCAGGACCACCCTCCAGCCCTTGCCCTACACGGGGACCGCCCTACCTGCAATGCACTGTGATGGGCCCATCCTGCCCAAATTGCTCCTTAGTCTTGTGCACCTGCCCGATGAAGTCGATGAAGCCTTCACCCGTTTTGGGCACTCCTTGCTCTGGCCAGTCTGTAAACTGGAACTGTCGGATTGTCCTCGACTGCCCATCCTGGGAGAGACGGTCAGGGGCCAGAATTAAGGTTTAGACCTCTGGCAGCAGGTCCCCTGGGGCGGGCGGGGTGGTGGGGTGGGAGGGGGGAAGACCCAGACCCACATGTGCTCAGGCAGTGTGAGGTATATGCTTTTGTGCACATTCTTTGGCCAACACTCACCCGGGCATCTGTGACCTTGAACTCACGAAGGATGTACTGGGGCATGTTGTACTCAGCCATCGGATCAACAACAAAGTATTGATAACGAGCAGAGCGCTCTGCTGGCCAGTACTGGTGACACTTCTCCTGCGGACAGAACACCAGGCACCCCCACGGTTAGGTGGGAAGGTAGGGGAAGACAATGCCATGTTTCACAGGACTTTGGGACAGGATGCCTCCCTTGGGTGTTGGCAGGAGAGCCCAAGGCTATGTTGATGGGAAGCTGGGGTATGAGAGCAGAACGTCACAGAAGGAGCACACTTCCCAGGGGTGCCTGGTGTCCTCCCTGACAGCACAGGGGCCCTGGGGAAGGGGTGGGCTCACCCTGCCCATCTCCCGAAGCTTGGTCAGCATGACGATGATGGTGGAATTGTGCTCCCATAACATGCGCCAGAAGTCCTCGGTGCTCTCTGCCAGAGGCCCCTGCGTAGCTATGTAGGCCTTCTGCTGTCTGGGTGACAGAAGACTTGACATGCTGGAGGTGCTGCTGCTCCCATCTATCCCGAAACTGCCTAGATCCTTAGGACCCTGCTCACAGAGCAGCCCTCCTCTAGGAAGCCCTCACTTCTGTACCCAGCTCACTCTGATCTTCTGGGCTAGCTCCTACTCCCCCAACCAGGAGCAGACCAAGGTACCGAAAGGCACGGTGGGGCGGGGAGAAGCATTCCGACCTGTAGCCATCTAGAAAGCTGGCATTGATGTAGTCAGAGCCTTCCACACCACGGATGGGTTGCAGACACACTCGGGTCAGCTCATAGGGCATGATATTCACCAGGCGGTTTTTGAACTTGTTACAGGGCAGGTTGGCACTAATGAAGCGAGATGTGTGAGCCTTGGAGTTGGCCAATAACTGTGAAGAGGAAGAGGTTTGTCAGGCCCGGCTCCCTGCAAAGAGGCCTTCCCAGGACCCAGTCCAGGACCCTGGAGTCAAGCAGGCCCACTGGAGTCCCACCTTGAACTCAAGCTCCATGGCAGTCACACTCTCCCCGGGAGGCACTTGGCCTAGCTTCTGGATGTGGGCATAGAGGTTGCGAGCAGGCACCTCGGTGTGTCCGCACATGGCAGCCTCCAGCAGCGCCTCATGGATGAACACATACTGGTCCTCTGTCTGCACCATGTAGTTCCTCTGTGAGCGCATGCACGTCACGTGGCCATAGATGTCAACCGTCTTCTCGTGCTTCATCCGCTCCAGCATCGCATCGATGACGATAAAGCAGCCCGTGCGGCCCACACCAGCACTGGGGACAAGGGCACAGCTCGGGCCGTGGTCTCCAGTCCCACCCCTCCCCTTTGGCGGTTCTGTACTCTCTCACCTGCAGTGTACCACCATGGGCCCTGCGTCTAGTGGGTTGCAGGCCTTGACTCTTCTCAGGAAGGCCAGGATGGGAGTCGGGTACTCAGGAACCCCATGGTCTGGCCAAGCCATGAACTGGAACTGGCGCAGCTCACGCTTCTCACTGGAACCACTCTGGGGAACAGAGTCAGAGATGGGGAGGCTTGGGGTTTGCGTGCCACAGACCCACTACCCCCAGGTGATAATTCAGAAGCCACACCAGATATAGTCACGTAACACAGGCTGACAACCCTTCAGGCCCCCGGGCCCTGAGTAGCCTGCCCATCACACTCAGGCCGCTGTCCCTACAATCTAAGTGGTGGATGAGCGCTAGGGCATGCTGGGCCATACCTTATGGAGTGCGAAGGTGCGCATGGTGTATGTGGCCAACTCCACAGTGTCCACCAGGGTCACCTGAATGAGGCCATAGGTCTCAGTGCCTCGGGCGGGCCAATACTGATCACACTTCACCTGGAGGGGGGATGGGCAGGACAGGGAACAAGGTACAGGTGACAGTGTTATAAGGATGCCCAAAGGCTTGAACAGGCAGAAGCTGAGTGAGGCCCAGCTTGCCTGGCTACAGAGGCCCTGAACTCTCTCCCACCTTCTCTCTCCTCACCAAGCCACCATTCCTGCCCTCACTGGCGGAAGGAGGACCATAATTGAAAATTATTTATTCAACACCAGATAGCACCAGGCACATTTTCTGCCAAATTTACCCATAACGTTTATGCCCCATTTTCAAGCTCTGTAAATTTTATGTTCCAGTCAATGCTTTGCAGTACAAAGGCAGACATCAGCAGCTCCCTCCACTAATTAACTTAGACATGTGAATGCCCCAGGAACACTCTGACATCTGGGGAACATGTGAACATCCTGGGAACACGCCGGAAACTGGGGAATACATTGACATTCCAGAAAATGACAGCATTTGGTGAAACATATTAACATCCCGGAACCCATAAACACCTGGGGAACATGCTACATTGCACTGCAGTAGTTCCCCAGTATCTAGGGAATGAGACAATACTCCTGGAAAACCACAGCCCTTGGGGAATCCCTTGACAAACTTCACAGGAGGTGGTACCCAGCCTCACTGAGTCATTTCCCATCCCCCCTTCTCACCCGGGATTTCTCCTCTAGCCTGGTCATCATGACCACTGTGGCTGTTCGCTGTTCCCACACCATCCGCCAGAAGTCGCCCATGGTCTCGGGCAGTGGACCCTGTGTAGCGATGTAGGCATTCTGCTTCCGGTAGCCATCGATGTAGTTGGCATTGATGTAGTCACTCCCAGGAACACCTACAGATGGAAAGGGATTCATGGGAGCGTTATTCTGGGAGACCCAGGCCAGCCACTGTGCTTCAGAGCATTCTGGGGAGCCGAGCAAGAGGGGTAAGAGGGCAATCTGCCCTGGGCTCACCATCGATGGAGGTGAGGAGGACTCGAGAATGGTCATAGGCAATGACATTTGCATAGCGGTTCTTGGGTTTGTTCACTTCTGAGTTGGAATTCTCCCATGTGAACTGTTGTCCAGGGTCAATGGACTGTCAGAGATGGAAGAAACAGGTAGAGTGAGGGCCAAGTCAAAGAAGATCTCTGCAGGTGAGTACCCCCTCCAGTCCCCAGCCACAGAGCGGACACATCCCAAGTCCAGAAAGTGGCAAACTGAGGACTCAAGTCTACACCAAATCCCTTGTCAGGGACAGTGGTTAAGGATGGGGTGAGGTGTGGAACAGGCTCCTGAATCCAACTATTGAAATAAGCATTGATGATGAAAGCAACTGCAGCCTCTGGGACACACTGGAAACTGCCCAAGGTTCCAGACCCGCGTACCATGCTGCCCAGTTCTCTTCCACAACTCTGGCTTTTCCTAGTCTTGCTCTGCCCTCCCTGCAGGTAGGACCTAGGCTCCTCCTACGAAGCCTTCTTATCTATATTCTTTCCTGGTTCACCTTCATTGCTCAGGAAACACCTTTTTTTTTTTTTTTTAAACAGGGTCTCATGTACACCTGGGTAGTCTTAAATTTGCTATGCAGCTAGGATGACCCTGAATTTCTTGTCTTCCTGCTTCCGTGTTGTGAGTAGTGGAATTGTAGTATGTGTGCTGCCCCGTTTCATGGTACTGAGTGTCAAACCTAGGGCTTTGCAAATGTGAGACAATCACTCTGCCAAATTAGTTAGATCCATAGCCCATGCACAAGGCTTTTTTCTTCTCTCTCTCTCTCTCTCTCTCTCTCTCTCTCTCTCTCTCTCTCTCTCTCTCTCTCTCTCTCTCTCTCTCTCTCTCTCTCTCTCTCTCTCTCTCTCTCTCTCTCTCTCAATGCATATGTGTACATTCATGTGTTTGTACCATCTGTGTGGTGGACAGACTGGAGGACAACCTTAGTAGCAGCCTCCATCTTCTTTGAGCTAGGAACTCTCTATAGCTTAACAACTAGTCTGGGCTAGCCAGTGAGGACCATGGATGTTCTGTTTCTACTTCCCCACACTGGGATTACAAGCGTACATTTTACACATTCAGACCTGCCAGGTTTACATGGGTTCTAGGGATGGAATTCAGGACTTTGTAAGTGCTTCAGTGACTGAGCCACTCCCATCAGTACCCCCCCCACAGGATTGTTAAGCTTAGATGCCAGAGCTACTCAGCAGCCCCCCCCCCCCCGACATCTCTATGCTTAAGTCTCACTTCTGCCTCAGTCCTTTCAAAGGCCAATTCATCACTCTGCTGTGAGACTCCCTTTCGGTGGACAGCAGCGTCACCCACTTCCCCTGGAAGCCTAGCCAGCTTCTTGGGTGCACCTTGGAAATTCTCAAGGCTCCTCTCATAGCTAACCACATCCCCATACTCCCTCCCCCTGCTGCTGCCCTCAGCTAGGCATCTCGCTCTGCCTGGCACCTCCACACCTCCTCTCTTGACCTACTCCAACCCACTCTGTCCTTCAACAAGAACAGTCTTTCAAAAAATGCAGATCTGAGTATTGACTTCCTGCTTAAACACCTCCCGTGTTCTTTACTGGCTCAGGGCACAAATATGCTACATCCCTGTCGAGACTCAGGGTGTGCCCAGCATGTTCTAAGCAGCCATGTGCATTTCTGCACCTCTTTCTTTATTCAAGACAGGTTCGGTTATTATCTTTATTTTGCAGATGGACAGAATCAACACCCACAGCCCAAAGTCTCCTCTATTTTGGTCCCAGCCTCATTATTCTCCAAGGACATTGGCTCATCACATCTGTGAGACCTCATCCCTGGGACACACCCGCCGTCATGCTTGCTATATGTAATTTCAGTGCATATTATCAGCATTGTTTACCTGTCTGCCTGTGTTTCTCAGTGACTATGTCCCAAGGCCATTTGTCTCTATATCCCGGCACCCAGCACAGGGATTGGCACACAGGGAGATGCTAGCAACAGTATGGCAAGTGACTGAGAGACTGTGAAAGAGAAAGAGTTGCAGGAGAACCCACAATCGCTTTGGGTAGTCAGGAAAGGGTTCTAGGACAAAGGTCCTTTAAAGAAAGCCCAGACGAGAGGAATGGGCAGCAGGTGGCAAGGTGACTGCTGTGAGCAGGGGCCTGGGGAGCCAAGGTGGGCAGAGCCTTATTAGAAGGACGGGTAAGTGCGGGGCAGGACAAGGGTGAATACTGGGGAAAACAAGGAGGCTTCTTGGTCAGAAGCCAAGCTGAATGTGGGATGCCTGGCTTATGCCCGCCACTGCAGTAAGGCAGCAGCAGGGCAGTCGGTGGGCACTGACAGCGGAGACAGAGTTGCTGTGAGGAGACACGCTCATCCTTCCACCCGCCGAGCTCTATTTTCTTCTTTGGAAGCCTGGCCTACTGCCCTTGGGATCTACCTGGCCCATGGCCTTTAGAAGGGAATTCCAGTATCTGGGTATATGTCTCCCAAACATAACTCAGAGTGGACACCGGACTTAAGAGCAAACTCCTGGGTCCAGCTGAACCAACCCATCCATCCGCCTTCTTCTGAGGCCTATGCCAAGTGCTGGAGAAAGAATGGCAGATACAGCAGAAAGACGTCGCCACTGTGCTTCCCCAAGAAAGCAGGCATCTCCTTGCTGCTTCCTTCCTCATAAGGCCCCACGTGGATGGCCTGGGGACACTCAGTTACTCCTGTAGGGGGTTAGGGAGAAGCTCACTGACCCTGAAATCTGAGCTCCTAGCACAGCAGCCATGGCCAGAGCTTGGAGGGCTCCCCATCTATGAGCTGTCATCTCTGAGTGTGCACGCAATCGCAGGTGCCTTGGCAGCTTAGTTACAAGGACAGAAGCCGGGGTGAGGACAGCCTTCCTGTCCTTTACTGCCAATGGCCACCACGAGTGAACTCAGTAACACTTATCTGAGCCCAGCCTGAGATATGGATGGTATGGTCATAAAGCCAGGCACAGGCCAGGTCCAGGTTGGAATCTTGGCTCCTCTATGCCTCAGCTGTCTGACTCTGGGCAACTCACTCACCTGTCTTGAGTCCTGCTTCCTAGACTGTAAGACAACACAGTACCATTTCACCAGGCCATGGGGAATCAACTGAGAGGATGATGCCCAGTGACCGGTCAGTGCTGACCTATTTTTGTTAGAGACCGGATATTGTGACCGTTGTTACTAAGGTCAGTGTCTGTTTCTGGGGCATGGGGACATTTGCCTGAGCACTTAGCAGAGCCTTCTGAAGCATTTCCGGGGGTGACCACCAGAGGGCTGTAGTGAGTCTGTGGGCCTGGCCCAACACCTAGGGGGTATGCTCCCAAGTTGAACTTTGCTGTTGACCTCTCTGGCTATTCCAGGAAAGTCTACATTCTTCCTAGCCCTAGCTGGGACCCAGAACAAGACAAACACTGACAGGGAGACTGGGGCCACACGGTGGGGTGGTGCGCGTTGTCTCACCTCATACTCCTGGGAGAACTTGAGCCCATCGTTGGCTTTGAGTCGCTCGATATTGTCTGCCAGGTCGGTGATGGGAATGGGAGGGTGGTCTCGCATACCTGGGGGAGGTAAAGCGCACATACACACGGAATCAGCGTGAGTTCTAAACAGGGTGGCAGACACAGCCCAAGGCATGTATGTGAACATGTGTGATCATGGAGTACTTGGCACTGGTGGCATGGAGAGACATCAGCGCATGCGGCGACAGGGATGGCAGAACACAGTGGTTGGGGAAGCCAGAGAGGGAGGTGTGTGTACTGTGAGCACACAGGCATGTTCAGGTGATCTGGTGCTGCATGGGGACAACAGGGCTCTCTGCCTGGCAGGGCAGGGAAGTCGCAACAGTAGACACCTGTTTCAGACAGACCCCTGCCCCTCATCGATGCCAGTCACCCTGGGAGATCTGGTGACCCTGTCATCCCAGGCACCAAGTGCGTGGACAGAATGGTCATGGAGTACAAAGACAATGGCAGAGTGACACAGAAGAAGAGAGAGAAGCAGGGACCAGGGGGAAGGTGTGAAGACAGAGGCAAGGGAACAGGACGCAGGGGCACCAGATGGTGTCAGACCAGAAGTGGCAGGGACAGGGAGACAGGGTGGGACAGAGGACACTGGAGGAAGCAAGGTGGGCAGGAGAGGGGAGGGCGAGACTCGAGACAGTTAGGAGAAGAGGAAACAGAGGACGGGGGAGGGAGGGAGGGAGGGAGGGAGGGAGGGAGGGAGGGAGGGAGGGAGGGAGGGAGGGAGAGTGGAGACAGACACAGAAGCCAAGTGTCCCCAGACATGGAAACTTTGAAAACTAACTTGAGATATTCGGGCAGCTGGGGGCACTGGAACCTGCAGAGAAACAATGGGGAGAGAGCAGAGCTCAGTGACCCTCTCTGGTCACCCGGTTCTGCAGGGAGGCAGGTGAAGGGCAAGAGGAAGGGACATAGATGGGGCAGTAAGAGACCAGGAAGTATGGGGTAGGTCCCACTACAAGCTCCCTTGTCTCCCCATGACGCAGATGTCCCACCTCCAGGGGTGAGTGCTTCCAAACACCACAGTCTGGTCTGAGTGACCTCTGGGGGCTCTATGAGCAGACACTCAGTTCTACCCAGTCCTCAGCCCCTCACATCTGACCGTGGTACTTTCAGATGGTCTCCACACTGGAAATGGAAAACCTCTTCTACTCTCACTCCCTTCTCTTCTTGAGGTTGTCATGAAGCCATGGTATCCTTCACACTCTGACATCTGAATGGGCTCTGAATGTCACCTTTGCTGTTCTTCAAGCCACAGAAAAACCTCTGCTGGGTATTCTGCTGGAAATGTGGCTGGCTGGGTCCCACAACCTAAGACCTCCCCAAACAAAGCTACTGGCCCTGCCTCCTCATTACCCTAGCACCTGAGACAGGGCCCCTTCCTGCCAGGCACCTCTGCACGCATCCTCTCCTAACACTACGCCAGCCTGCCTCCGTGGGTCCCTTTCCCTTTCTACTTGTCCTGGGAGTCTGTCCACTCTGGGCTAGGAGCACGGCACGATCCTGGGCACCACTTACACTGGTGGCTTCAGTGCTGAGGTCAGCACAAAGGTCCAGATCCACAAGCCTACTGCCACTTGGACAGCCTCCGTGGCAGCAGCCATAGCACCACCGCTGCGCCTGCGTGGGCTCAAGCTGAAACCCTTCTGCCTCAGCTACCCTCAGCTTGAGCCTCCGTCCCCCTGACACTCTGCTATTGCTAAAGTGCCCTGCTCCAATTTCTTCCCCATCAGCTCACTCTCCACACAAGCGGTCACAGGCATTTCTCCAGCAGCCCTGCTGCTCCCCAAATGAAGACCTTCAACAACTCCTGGGCCCCTTAGGATGAGTGTAAGCATAGCTAGTCGAGGAGACCTCTGCCTAGTCCCAGTTTCCCCTTGGTAGAACACTCCAAGGCTGCAGAAAGACTAAGGGTTTCCACTCGATGTACACACTGCTTCCACTTAGGGCCACCTCCATGGCCTGGATGTGGCCTACGAGGTTTGGCACCCCAAGAGCCGTCTTCTCTGCTCTCTACCACGCCACTCTGGTGCTTGCATTCCCTACATATTCAGTCACCAATTACAACAGCTTGCAACAGGGCATACGCTTTCAAGACACGTGTCTGTGGAACCCAGTCACCATGTTGTGAGGAAGCCCAGGCTACACAAAGAGGCTAGCTCATCAACTACCCACCACCTGAGCAACCCCCCCCGCCCCGGGGTTGGCAAACGTTCACTACAAAAGGGCAGAAAACAAGAATTTTAGGCCTGCTTTCAGACACCCAGGATCTGTTCCACTTTCTATCTGTAAATTGACTTCTGGAGTGCAAATGTCCCCAGAAATGAATGGCTGCAGTGGACTGTCCCCTGAAGACCTTATTTACAAAAGCAGGTGGTGGGTCCTATCTGGCTCCAGCCCCCCTTTAAATGATTCTAGATCCCAGCCTTCACGTCTTTCGGCTGAGGGCCCGGACATTCTACAGTAGGTACTGATCCTGCCAGGCCCTGCCTGACTTACTGACTCATAAAAATTCTGAGAGAATCCATAATTACTGTTGTTTTAAGCCTCCGAGTTTAGGGGTAATTTGATGTGCAGTGATAACTGGCTCCCGCATACACACACGCTCTGTGTGCACACATTAGCTCACTCATTTGTTCCATTGTGTGTTCACAGGCATCTGAGGACAATCCACTGCACGATAAATACGAGGATGGGGATGGACGAGACAGGTCCTGGAGCTATAGCTACAGAGACTGTCACTGAGGCAATTCCAGCTCTCTTTAAGAGACATCCTTTTTTTGTTTGTTTGTTTTTTCGAGACAGGTTTCTCTGCACTGTTCTGTAGGCTGTCCTGGTAAGAGACATCTTGATGGGAGCCGAGGCCTGAGGTCTCTGGGGTGTAGTGAAGGAGTGATATTCCAGATGAACAGAACAGTTGGAAGGCACAAGAGAGAGAGCTGGGCTGGAGCTGGGACACCACGTCCCTGCACAGTGAACCTAAAACAGCCTCCAAGAAGGGTCAGGTATAAGCCCCTCATCCACCAGGCTGTCAGCTGCAGCTACATAGGCTGTGTGTGTGTGTGTGAGGTATAAGCCCCTCATCTACCAGGCTGTCGGCTGCAGCTTCTCAGTTCTAACATAGGGGTGTATGTGTGTGAAGATGTGCGCATGCGTTTGTGTGCCTGCTCAAGGGAGCAGATACAGAGACTGGCCACCTATGCCAGAGATGTGGGCTCCAAGAGGCTCCTTCTAGTTCACATTCAGAGACTGGAGCCCCTTGTTGTCTCAGGAAGTCCCCTTGCCCCAGAGTGCCTGTCTACCTGTTGGCTACGGAAGCCTCACTCAGTAATGTCAATCCAAAGGGAACAAAGATTAAAAAAAAAGAAGAGAAGCAATGAGAAATCAGCCTGCACGGGGCCTTTTTGTGGAGAACCCTATGCCTGCAGGACAGAGCTGGAGGGCAGACCTACCTGGGGTCTGGTAGTTGAGCCTTCGCATCTCCACAGGGTCGGAAGAGTGGGCCAACAGGGAGTCCTTCAGCCCAATTGACTGCTCATCCTTTGACGATGGGGAGTGTGTTCTCTTCCTAAAGAAGCAAGGGGAGGCTAGTGAAAACCTGGGGTACAGGCAGCCCCGTGGCCACAGCTGTCTTGCCACTACCCCGCCTTATCCTGGGATCTTCGGGCACGAGCCAGGGGCAGAGCCGTGTCAACATGAGAGAACACAGGGCAGGGATGGGCTGGGAGACAGCAGGTGTGGAGTGGGCAGCAAGGGAGCGGTGCAGCAAGGGAGGAAAGTTACAGAGGCAGGCGGTTCCTCCAGACAGGAGGCAAGTCACCGCTGGCCAGGGCCACTGTCTTAAGACTACCTACCACAGCTGAGGCGTCAGAAGCCACCAGGAAAAAAACAAAACATGCAATGACACATAAAATACACAATGTACATACAAGGGACTGGCTCCCAGCTGCCTGGCTCTCAGGGTATCAGGGTCAATGCCCAAAACAACAGGGGAGGGGCAGAAAAGGCGTGTCCCTAGCCAGGCAGAGTCCTCTCATGGACCTCAACTTGCCCACCTAAAAGGACAGGGTCAGAGACAGACTACCCAGGAACCAGCTGCAGTTCCTGTACAGGAGTCTCTGGGAGAACTTGGAAGCACGCCTGCGCATGTGTGCATCAGGACACCTTTCCCTGCTGCTCGGCAGAGTGTAGAGAGGCGGTCTCTTGTAGGAATTAGGTTGGAGAAATGGGAGCCTAGGGAGGGTTCTGGAGAGCTCTGTGGACTCAGGGAAGCAGTGAGGGCTGCAGCGTGCACATGCCCCAGGGAGGAGCATCTGTGGAAGGGACTAACAGAAGCGAGACAGAGCCTGCCCCTCATGCCAATGAGGACTCATTCCCAACCAGCCAGCCTACTATGCTGGCCGGACAGCTTGCTGATTAAAGCCACAGGTTAAGAGGGTACTGGTCAGAGCTCCACCCCTCCCTGCAGGCCCAAGATGTGCACAGGGATAAGTAGAGGGGGAAGCGTGTAAAGAGAGAAGGAACGACGACTCCTACCTTTCTTGTTTACTAGGTCCCGAGAGACAGGCAAGCACAGAAGAAAGGAACGGTCACTGTTTCTGCAGAGCACTTAGCCCTCACATGACAAGGGAGCTGGGTACCTGGTAAGGTACCTGTGTGACAACCTCAGGGAGGGAGTTCACCTCTATGTGTACACACCACAGCCCAGGTGGGAACGGGAAGGAGCACGGGATCCAGACCAGGGCGGGGTGATGACAGGGCACAGGAGTTGGGCACCTCCATGAGGTGACTATCACACATGGACGGCACATGTTCTACCACCATCCATGTTCCAGTTGCTGGGGCTCAGCATAAACATAGCTGTAGGCACAGCACATGTCCAGTGGGGCATCCTGGGGGGGATGTTGGGACCAGGAGTCAAGAGAGGTTTCTCAAACACCAGAGACTAGAATCGACTGTGAGGGATGAAGGGACAGCGGCCAGGTGAGGAGGTTCTGGGCGGTAGGGGTGGGGCTGCTGGAGAGCAGGAGCCCAGGGACCAAGCAACAACATAATTCGGAATAATGATGTCAAGGGTGATGCTAAAGACACAATTAGCCAGGCCAGGCATTTCAACTGTCAAGCTCAAAGGTTGGGCTTAGGAAAAAAAAAACCCAAACAAACAAACAAAAAAAACACAAGTTTTTGTGGTACCAGGGATTGAACCCCAGGCTTTATATATGTGAAGGCAGGCACTCTACACTGAGTAATAGCTCCAGACCTTAAAAACAAAACAAAAAACATTTTTTTCTTCTGAGATTAGATCTAGCTAAGTTATCCAGATTAGTCCTGAATCCTGCTACATCAATCCCCTGAGTAGCTGGTATTTCAGGCCTGAACCACACAGGTCCAGTTCATCCAAAGACTTTATATCAGCTAACCAGGCGGTGGTGGTGCACACCTTAATCCCAACACTTGAGAGATAGGCAGATCTCTGTGAGTTTGAAACCAGCCTGGTCTACACACTGAGTTCTAGGGAAGTCAAGGCTACATAGAGTGACCCTGTCTCAAAACAAAAAACAAAAAAAGATTTTAAATTGGGGGTGGTCAAGTCAAATCCCTGGAAACAGCTTGGGAACTGGGAGGGCAGGATACCTCCAGGGACAGTGCTACAGCTACCCAGGAGAGCAAGTGTTAAGAGACAGCTATGGGTATAATCGATCTTTAATAAGCAGCTGCTATGCAAATACTCATGGGACATGGGCTACAACTCAGTCTGGACCTCTGTGGGCCTAAGCAGGAAAGGCGGCCAGGGAACCACCCAGGAATTAGCAGAAGAGAAGTGCTTACAGCAGGAGACCAGTGGCTACTGAAAGGAGACAGACACGCTCACATGCACAGACACAGACAGACAGATGGACACGACTGGGGACATATGAGGTTCACCTCAGTCCTTCTTCATAAAGGTGGGCCGCACAGAAGTGCACACACACAGAGCTGTTTCTATCCATCCTGGCTTCCCATGGCACCCAGGGGCCAGGCTGAGATGGCCAACTTAATACTACACCAGAGAGTGTCTGAGAGGCCAGCGGTAGGCTCTGTCCCCCAGATCCAGGTATAGCACTCACCTCTTGAACAGGAGGATAGCGATGACAATGAGTATGATGAGAATGACTGCCAGGACAGGGCCTGTCACCCACAGCATCTCAGGCTCCTCCTGCTGCTGGGCTGGTGTCACTTGGACGACAATCTCATCCGAGTAGGGGCTGGAGGCATAGCGCTTCTGTGGGTCAATAAAGCAACAGCACAGGCTGTGAGGACAGCATTAAACCCCACCCTCACTGGTCAACCCCGGAAAGATCGGGATACACTGGGCTCTAAACCCTGTAAAACTGACTTCCAGCAGGCCAGCAGCACTGGGTTACTCAAGCCAAGTTAGGCCTGGTCTTCTAGGGCCCGAGACCCAGTGTCATGGGAAACCTAGGATAGGTCTTGGTCCTCAGGGTTGTCCTAGTTCTAGGACGTTGGGGTCTCAGGGATAATGCGGACCTGGGGTCTCCCAAGGTCTGAGACTGGACTAGTGTTAGATTAAGGCCAGGGTCTCGGGGTCTCAGGGTTCGGAGAGTCATGTCAGCTCAGGCCAACCTGGTCCATGGGTTCCTTGAGGGAAGCGAGCACAAAGCACTGGTAACTCAGGTCTGGAGACAGGGGCCGGTTGTAGAAGCCCCGGTAATTCTTCTTGTCCCCGAGGGTGAAGGTGTCAGGGAGCACATCCACCTGAGCTGCCACATAGGGCTTGAGTCGCTCTGCTTGGCGCCGGCGCCTCCTCCGTTCCTCCCCGCCCTGCTCGATGGCCTCTAGAAGCTGGCAGGGCAGAGCACGGTCACACAAGGCCTGATAGCACACTGACCCTGACATGGGGGTTCCCTCTCCCTAAGGGACCCCTCGGGACCTGGCCAGGCCACGGCCCTTATAGGATACTGCCTGACATCACAGCGTGACCCTTCTGGTAGTCTACGAGGAAGGGCCTCATGAATAACCTCACCCTAACCAGAGATGCAGTTTCCACATGGGTTTCGAGGAGGAAACAGGAGATTTCATGTGTTCAAGAGAACTTAGGCTTAAGGTTCCCACCAGCCCTGCATGAGCTGCTCTATACCCCAGGCCTCTCTGAGGTCCACAGGGCTCAGGACACTCTTTCGTTTTTGTTTTTTTTTTTTGAGACAGGGTTTCTCTGTATGGCTTTGGAGGCTGTCCTGGAACACACTTCGTAGACCAGGCTAGCCTCCAACTCCCAGAGATCTACCTGCCTCTACCTCCTGGGATTAAAGGCGTGTGCCCGGCGGCTCAGGACACTCTTAGAGGTGCAGAGATGTCTCCACTGTCTCCTATACCATGGAATTCTTACCAAATGCCTCTGGGAAGTCTCTGTAAGCCCTCCTTGAGTTCAAAACACCCCCGCCCCATGGGGTGTCCCCTCAAGAGTCCCTCTCTCCAGAGAGTGGCCGACTGCCGACCACACAGGGCTGCCCTCAGTGTCGGTCCTTCCCTAGGCACCTACCTCATCCAGCTCCAGCTCCTCTGGGGTGTTCCACCTTGGTGTCAGCAAGTTCCCGCCCACACGGTCAATGGGCACCACCACGATGTAGAACCACCTGTGTGGACAGAGCAACAGTCAGAGCCTTCGCTGCCAGGAGCTATGGCCCTGCTCCATACCAGCCTCTGACCTCTTCTGCACACCTGACTAGCGAGGGCTCCTGGACTTGAGGCATGGAGAGGGAGAAGCGGCCATCCTCTATAAAGGCAGAGGCAGGCAGTGGCTTGTTCGGCAGGAGGTCTGGAGCGGTGCGGATAGACACCAGGTGCTGCAGGCCCCCAGCGCTACTGCCACGATTCATCAGCACAAAGGAGTACTCTGTGTTGGGCTGCAAGTCTGCAATCAGCTTCCTCATCGAGTGCCCGTCCACCTCCACACTCTGCCCATTGTACAGAATCTGTGGGGGGAAGAGAAGGGGCAGCTAGTGACTCTGGGTGACAACCCACCCTACGTCTACAGGGCACGGTGGCTGCACAGGGATCCGGTCTGACAGGCCCACGCCCGTGGGCACTGGGATGCTGTGACAGTGCAGAGCAGAGGCGGGTGTCCTGGGCCAGCAGTGGTCCTTACCCACCTTGAAGGGCACAGCTGACTTATAGGAGTCGGGGACTTCCCAACTGAGCAGCACAGATGTCTTCATTGCAGCCGCCACACGGAAGTTCTTGGCAAACACTGTGGAGGCATGAGGAGGGAGTCAGCTCTGCAGATAGCTGGGGTGGGGTGAACGGGCCAGAGACCGTGACAATGGCTAAAGCACAGAGGAGTGGGGAGAGAGGGAAAGAGTAGGGGACTAAAGGTGACAGCCAAGTACCCCGAGTCAACTTTACAAGGCATAGTCCAACTCCTGACCCGGGTTCTTCCACAGTGAGCACTGGACTGGCTGGGGGGTGCCACAGCAGTTGTGACCACATCTCCAAAAGAGCATGAGTAAAGCCTGAGCTCAGACACCAGATCAGAGTAGCCAGGGATCACTGGGTTGTGGTCACGAGAAGCATGCGGCTACATAGCAGGGCATGGTCTCTGGATGTAAGTAGGTTAGGCCCCACAAGATTAGTGCTACAAACCACAGTACAGTAAGCTGCACAGCCCAGAATGGTGACAGCAAAAAGAGATCAGTGGTTCAAGATCACAAGAGACTGGAAGGTCACGCAGCACAGGTCAGTAGGTCAAGGACAGCAGAGGTCAGGGTCACACACCCAAGAATGTGGTGCCTGTTCATTAGAGGTTAGCGATCAAGTGTCACACAGCAGAAGCTGGTGCATCAGTTGAGACAGGTCAGTGGGTCAAGGACAGCACAGGTCCCTAGGAGCAGTCACGCTTGGGCAGCCATTGCCATGACCGCAGCACACACCTTGCTCCATGGGCATGGTCCGGGACTGGATGCTGGGGCTGAGTGGGCCGGCGCCTTTGCTGGTATGTGCACGGACCTTGATGTCATAAGTGGTGTCTGGTTTGAGGCCAAACAGTGTAAGGTGCATATCATCAGTGACATTCTGCAGTTCATGCTGGCTGTTGATGTCACGGTAGACCACAGTATAGTTGGTGATGCGCCCGTTCCTCTCTGCCAGCACAGGTGGGTCCCAGGCCAGTTCCGTAGTAGATGTAGTCAGTCCTATCACTCGAAGGTTTTGAGGAAAGCCACTGGGCACATCCTCAGGGGTTGTGATTTCCTTCTCAAACTCTTCACCTGGGCCAGCCCGGTTCTTGGCAGCAAGCCGGAAGATGTAGGTAGCTCCTTTGTGCAGACCAGTGACTGTAAAATGCTGGTCATCCTTGCCAAAATCTATGGTGTTGGGCCGCGCCTCATCAGCCCGCCGGTATTGTAGACGGTAGCCCAGCAGCTCTCCGGGCAGCTCCTTGGGTGGGTGCCACTGCAGCAGCGCGGTGTGCATGGCTGTGGTGCTGACCATCATGGTGGGCCGGCCTGGGACTGAACAGCACGCACTGGGCTCTGGTGCTGCCCTCCCTGCTACCCACCCGGCTTTGTCCCTGACCCCTAACTCACCTGCCCCAGCTGTGGTAACCACTTTGGGCTTGCTTCGGGCGCCATCCCCCTTGGTGGTGTAGGCAGCAACAGTAATGGAGTAGGTGGTCTCAGGGGTGAGGCCACTGATGGTGGTTTCCTGAAGGAGAAGGGGGAAGGGCAGGTCCCATCACAATGTGCGAGAAGAGGCTTGACTATCAGTCACCTGCAGACTGTAGCCAAGGTTGCCCCCAGGTACACAGGACCACGGTCTTGGGAGGTGGAGCTATATAAATCCTTACTTGGCTGGAGGCAGGACAGCCAGGTGGGATGTGGGCTAGGAGCATGCCACCCACCCCAGAAGCCCCATGCCTGGGGCAGACAGCTCATTCTTCCTTTCAGAGAAGAACAAAGGGCCACACTGTTTCTTTCACTCCATTGTGCTGTGAGTGACACCTCCTGAGGTCCCCACACACGCACCAGGACAGAGCCTTGCACGCACCCAGCACCTTGCATGTCTCTTGGCACGCACATGCATAGACTACAGTCCCTCCTGAATTAGCAGGTGCAAGGCCACTTATAGACACTAATACAAACATAGGGGGAGGGGAGAGAGAGGGAGAGGAAGAGAGACAGAGAGAGAGCGCTCACAGGGTAGAGGAGACGGCCAAGGCACAACACTGTAAGTTGGATGGATCCCATCTAGTTCAGTGACTGTGACACCCAATCCCTCCTGAGACCACATTAAGAGTGGGAAAGACAGGACACAGAACTCCCCATTCCCAAGAACACATTCCCATTTCCACTGATGCCGAGAAGTCAGCCACTCCATTTCCTTCTGCCCTGGTGGATCCTACCCACACACCCCATCCAGCAAAGGCATCATTTCCGGACATGGGGAGAAATACCATAGGAGACCAAGCCACGCCACACAGAGAACAGGAAGGGAGAGAGGGTACCACCGTGGAGTAGGAATAGGGCTGTCATCACCAGCCCTGGTATCCCTCCAGCTCTAAGCCTCAGGTGGAGCCAACTGCAGATGCCAACAACCTTTGCAGGGTCCTGCCTGCCCAAGCTGGAGGGTCTTCCAGGACTTGGGCTCCCCAGTGCTTCTCCCAGCCTGGGCCTGAGCAGGTGATTTTTCACTCCAAGGATCAATAAGGCCTAATGATCAGGATTGGATTTAACTCCATTCCTGTCTGGCCAGAGCAGAGGCCAGGTCCTGGTCGATTGTGAACATTGGCCTCAAATTGCCGCTCGACAGGCGAGGAGTACGGATTAGAGGAAACGCCAATCACTGCTCAGCCTGATGCTCATGTCTACACGCCAATTTTCTCTGGATGTGGCTGGTGCCCTGTGGATCTTGGCAACACAGGCTGGGAGAGGGGGAGTGTCCCATGAGCCCAGCCTGACCCAGTCTTGCCCGTGCTTGCACACCTGTTACTTACATAGTCCTCGGACTCCTCTGGTCTCCACTGACCCACGGGAGAGGGAAAGAAAGGGAGACAAGATGGTGAAGGATTTTGACTTGGAGAGGACTTGGCCCATGGAGGACTGATAAGACAGCTCTGATGTGCCCACTGAGAGCCCAGGACCACTCCCCATTCACACACAAGTGTCTGCATCACCGAGCACCAGCTGTGTGTACCAGGCCTAACAAGGGCAGGGAGACATGGACCATGTCACATATGAAATAGGTTTGACACTAAGGGTACCTGAAGTCCTAACCTATGCACACTTGCTATAGCTGTTCAGCCTCATTTATTTTTCTCACTCTCATTATCTCAGCTGAAACAACAAAATTAAGAGTCACCGAAGCTAAGGTGACACTCTGAGGAATGTCACAGAACATAACTGCTGGCATTATGGCTAGAGTGGGCCAAGAGTCAGGCTTGTCAGCAAGATCATAAAGACTGCTGAGTAGCCGGCTCAGAGTCTGGACATTACCCCATAGCCACAAGGAGACCTCACACCCCGAGTTCCATTCTACAGGTGCCTGGGGTCAAAGTAGGAAAACTACCTTCATGGCTAGCAATGGTAAATTCTAATGCTGATGTATCTGGGTATGCTAGATGTAGGCAAATGGACTGAAGCCTCTAATCCAAGGACCCCGTGGTCCGAACTAGGGGTTGGCCAGTGAAGGACAGACCCTGCTTTGAGCCCTCCAGCCAGACCACCCTCATGTAGCTGGCCTGGCCTCTGTCCACTGGCCTGGTGCTGGAGTGGCCGAGCACCTGCTGCTGTGGTAAGCTCAGTCACAGTCTTTGAGACAGAATATGGAAAAGGCTGGAAAGACTCCCTAAAGACCACGTTTACTTTGCAGAGTGAGCAGGGACTAACTCTATTTAGGCTGCCTCATTTGAGAGGAGACCTGGGCTTCCCAAGCCAGGCCCTAGTGTGGAGTTATCACATGTGGCCTCTCCTATGTCAGGCGGTGAAAAGGGAGAAGACAGCAGGGTGGAGCAGCATGGAGAGGGGTGGGCAGGACAAGGACGAGGCTGGAGGAGTAGGGAGATGAGGAGAACGAAGAAAAACCACAACAGTGGGAGGAAAAGCATGAAAAAGGAACGAAAGGAAGCGGAGAGTCTCATAGGGAGGGAGCACGGGGGGGGGGGCAGGCTAGCCTACACACTCAAAGTGGGGATACCCATCACGTGTTTCCTTCTGATCCTACTGGGGCCCTGGGCTGCACAGATGGTTTTATTAGGTGGAGAAGGGCAGACTAGGATGTCCTTGACAAGAGTCACACAGGGGACAGCGAGGCCCTGGGGCCAGGCTGGGTAAGTGCTCCAGATGGTCTCCCACTGGCCCAAAGCAGGATGACCCAGTCTCAGGGGGCATGGGGCTACAAGGGCGGGCCTTGTCTACCAGGGCCTCCCCGAAGTCTGCTTGAGTATATTACACATAAAGGACACAAATATGGTGACCATGTCCCTGATCTTACTGCCTACCCCCCTCCAAACTGCTGGGGATCAGTAAAGTATATGAAGAGGCTTTCCTGGGACCCCAGTGGCTGCAGCTGTGGCGCCAGACTACTAGGATGGGAGGGGCAGGATCGAGTCATTCTCTGGATGTTTCTGGGCGGGTGTGTCTGCTGAGACTTTGTAAGGAGCCCTCAACCTGCCCCAGGAATGCAGGCTGGTGAACACACCCACTGCCACCACCCCTGGGTCCCCTCAGCACAGGCAGGTTGGGAGAAGAAAGAGGGCACCCTCTAGGCAGAGAAGAATTTTGGCTGAGAGGGTAGAGCCCAGCCAAAAGCATGAAGGTTGTTTGTCTGTGTGGGAGCCCATCCCTCAGCACAGCCTGCAGAATATGGGGTTCACGCTGGGAGGGAAGGGAATCTAAGCTCTTCCCATGGGGACTTAGTGCTGGCCTGAGAATCCTCAGGATCTGCTTCTGGATAGGGAGACCCTGAGGGCAGATAAGACAGGCTTGATTAGTCCTTTCCCTGTGTAGAGAGACTTGGCCTCCTAGCCAAGTCCCTGTCATCCACTTGCTGGCTCATTTTGGCTATATGTATGTATAACCAACCTCAAAACACTTCATGATCCTAACAGCAAGTCAGGGGTCAGAATATTGAGGGACCTCACTGTAAGTTGGGGGGCAAATCCCCCAAGAAGACAGAAGCTTACAAGAGGAAAGGGCTGGCTGGCAGGCTCAGACTTGGAGATAAACATCAGGGTTCAATCACTCAGGTGATTATTTGCACAGCTTTGGCTCAGTCTCTCGCTTGAGGCCAAAGAGGATAGAGAAGCCTTGGAGTCCCTGTCTGTCTCTGGCTGTGTGTCACAGGGAATACTGAGACCAGCCCTGCCAGGGACAACAGCACAGCTCAAAGCCACAGCAAATGTGCTTCCTGGGAACCACAAGGCTGAGGCCAGGACAGTGTGCAAGGAGCCTGGGGGCATTGTAGGCAGCCCTTGAACATGGGTGACTAAGACTGCTACCAGGGCGGAGGGGGTGGCAGAGCCTAGGTTGACAACTTGAGCAATCCTAACACACAAAAGAAGTATCCTTGGAACCTGGGCCTCACCTGATCTCAATACCTCCCTATCTGACAGACTAAGGCAGCTCCAATATGACCATAAAACGCATAAACACCTCCAAGGGCAGGAAGGGGAGGGAATAAGTCTGGGTTCTGGGGAGTAATGTGACACACTGATCACTGCTTACCCTGCCACCCAGCACTATCAGTGACATACCTGAGCCTCAGCCAGCATGACATCCTGGATGATGGGTTGGCCTCGGGGTTCACCATTCTCCAACCGCACATAGGTGACCTGGTAGCCACGAATCTGTCCGTGCTGCTTGTTGGGGACAGGCAGCTTCCAGGAGACATGTACAGCAGTAGAGTTCAGAGGCTCAACCTCCACCTTCCGTGGTGGTCCGCTGGGCACTGGAGGCCAGGTAGAGAGGGAAGTCAGACACGGGAACTGAGCCTGGCTTAGGGTATGTACAATTAACTTCATGGCTGTGACTCTGCACCCAACCCCCTGGGAAAGGCTCCAATGTTGTTTCTTTGGCTAACTGATCTGATGAGAAAACCCTTTGCCTGACCTGGGTCATCTGGTAGGGGAAAGGAGATGTGGCAAACAGCCAGAGGTGAGATACCATGCCTTCAACTACCCAGGCTCACACCATCTGTCACAGATTTCATCAATATTCAGCCAAAGCCCATTGGCTCTACTAGTCTTCTGCACGCATCTTCCTAATCCTGACTCTCAGATTGGGTGGGGCTGCTTCTTCTGCCACAGCCCTTTAAGGTTCTTAAGGTTATCTTGGAGATGGCCCAGAAGCCAGGACCCGGACATGAGCTACCCCACCAATTACATGTCCCTGGAGTCTAGACCATTAAGCTAAGTTTAGGAAATGAGTCTGTCAGGTCCCTCCCACCCCTCATGACGACGCTACCCAGTGCAGCCTACCGTCCTCATCGGTGCGCACCAGCACCGGGCTGCTCTCGGGGCCAGGGCCCACATCTGTGTGTGCCCGCACCCACACCCGGTACTCCGTCCACTTCTCCAGGCCCAACAGGTCCCAGCTGGAGTGCTCACGGCTGATGCCATCCACCACATGCCGCTTACGGTCCTCGCCGTCCACTGCCTCATAGGCCACCGAGTATTGGGTGATAATGCCGTTGCGGCTGTCAGCTGGCGGTGGCACCCAACTTACCCGGACCGTGGTGGAGCCCGTGCTCACACATGTCACCTTCTGGGGAGGGGCGGATGGGGCTGGGGAAGACAAATGGGGGGAAAGCAGGCAAATGGAGGGTGGGGATCACAGGCACAGTGACCAAGTTACAAGGGACCGGAGATTCACCCAGCTATCCTGTGGCCCTCTAGGCATACTGCTGCTGAGATAGCCTGACTCCTTCTGAACTAGCTTTTTACTCTTAAACATAGGCGTGTGAACGTGTATACACACACACACACACACACACACACACACACACACACTAACACGGTATGTGAAGTGTCTCACATGCACATATGGAGTTCTAACGGCATCCCTCCTATGCATATGCCGTCTCACACAAACATGGTATCTCGTGTGTGTGTGTGTGTGTGTGTGTGTGTGTGTGTGTGTGTGTGTGTGTGTGAACTTAATACAATCCTTCTGGGGATAAGTAACGCAGACTACCTTAACCTGTGTCTATTTGGTCAGGGTCTCTGAGCTTAGGTTCATAAAACACTGAAACGAGACAAGAGGATGGCTAGTAAGTAGCCTCTGAGATCTGGATTCCTTAAGAGTCAGAAGGCAAGTGTGTACTCCCTTTCGGCCTGTGACTTTTCTAGACACCACTACAAATACAGGAGCTTCCTGTCACCTCACATTTGCCACTCCCTGCCCAGGTTAACTTCAACAGTCCTCCATTCACTGACAACACAGCCCAGCTCTCCAGGGGTTTGGTTTGGTTTTCCTTGCCCAGCATGGCCTATGCTGAGCGTACCACTAGTGCTGGGAATGGTCCTACCTCCAAATCTGTGGCCTTCTACCTCCCCAGCAGACCCACCTCTTGCCCCAGTTAAGTCACCCAGCCCCTACTAGCATTCTACTCCTCATCCCTGAGGACCTCCATCCTCACAGCCTTTAGCTTTGACTTAAGGTGCACCGTGTCCTCACAGTAGCCTAAACTCACTTCATCTGCCTTCTTATGTTTTTTTGGAGACAGGGTTTCTCTGTGTAGGTCTGTAGACCAGGCTGGCCTGGAACTCATCTGTCTTTTTATGTGTGTGTGGTATACATATATTTGAACATGTGGGTACATGCACCTGTACACACACATGTGAAAGCCAGAGGATGATGTCAGGTATCCTACTTTATCCTACACAACCTAATGCCCTTGAAACAGGGTCTCTCACTGAGCCCGAAGCTAGCCTGGCAGTCAGCAAGCCCCAGGAATTCCCGTCTCAGCCTCCCAATAAACAGCGTTAGTGCTGAAGGGATGCATGTGCCAGACCCAACTCTTTGTATGGGCGATGAGGATTTGAACTCAAGTCCTCATGATTATGCAGCAAGCTCTCTTACAGCCTGAGGCATCTCCCCAGCCCCTCATTTTTCTGTCACTAACTGAACCATATTAGGTAATAAGTAAGGTGGCACCGATGCAATCAGGAGCTACGTGGCCAGGGGTGCGCCCCCTTCTTTGGGTCACCTGCTCAAGTCTATTCTATCTTGCTCTCTCGGCCACTTTACAGATAATGCAACCAACCTGCAGTTCCCAAACCTCCAGCTCCTTTTGCTTACAGGCACATAAGCTTTCAGCTGGCCTTCCTACCGTAGCTCCCTCTGTTTCCAGCTACCTGCCCCCCTCTTTCTGTACACGCTCAAGAGTGGAGTCCAAGGTCAAGCTCCCTCACCACTCTGCCCTCCTCTTTCTACCTCCAGAGGACTTTACCAGCTGCCCCTCTCCTTCCACACTTCCTGCTTTGTGCCCCTCCCCCCTCTCATTTTTTCGAGACAGGGCTTCTCTGTGTAGCCCTGGCTGTCCTGGAACTCAGAGATCCACCTGCCTCTGACTCCCGAGTGTTGGGATTACAGAGACGTGCACCACCACCAACTGGCTGGTCCCAACTCTCAAAACAGCACTAGGTGCACTTCAAGAGTTCCCGCCTTCAAAGCAAAGCCTGTCGTCAAAGCCGCAGGCTCTCCAGTTACCACAGTCCCTTACAGCTAGCTTTTAATGACATCCAAGCATGCTGGCTTACTTCCTCCCCTCCCACAACCTCTCTAGGACACCACACACACCCTCCAGGTCCGCTTTCCCAACTACACCCAATTCCCTCGGGACAGCAGCAGCCTCAGGCCACCTTTGTGGTCTCCTTTATCCTCCTCCCTGCCCCTAGATTCCATTCCATTTCCGGGCTTCTCAGGTCTGCTTCCCCCAGCCCTGCCAGCACAATTGTACACTTGACAGACACTTGAACCTGGTGTCTGAAATCAGGTGTACTAGTTCGCACCTGCTTCCGTCCATTTCCTGTCCTGGGGCAGTGTGCCTTTTCAGAGTCTCCTACCAGAAACAAGACAAACCTCCATGTGCCTATCCCACTGCTCCCATCACCAAGTCCTGGCCAGGCAGAGTCCTAGATAACTCAAAAACTCACGATTACCATTTGAGCCCACCCTCTAAACTTTACCCACTCCACTGAAAAGGCTTCTAAGTGATCTCATGGGCCACCTGTTCATTTTCAAGGAGCAGGCAGAGCTATCCTTGTTCTTCAACCCTGACTGCTAGAGCTTGGGTGGCTGCTCTGGGAACAGCGGTTGGCAGAGTCCCTGCCGTGGGCCCCCATATTCCCTGTTCCTTTTGCCTAGTTAGCTTCCATCAACCTAGGAGAAGCGTCACACCTCCAAGCCAACTCTCTGACCTCTCACCAATGGTGTTTACTGCACTGCGACGCCTCCACCCTCCCATCCCAGCTCACCTAACACAAATATAATTAGAAGTTCATCTGGGTAATTACAGGCACACTGAATGTCTCAGTCTACTGTAGGGTCCAATGGACAGAGGGCTTGTCTTCTGGCCATGCTGCCAGACTGGTAGCATGTTTGGTCTGGCCCCCAGAAGAACACAGCAGATGCCTCTAGAATGAACTTATGAATACAAAGTCAGGGACCTCTACACACACAGTCCCATGTCATAAGGACTTTATGGACACTGCTGTGCTTATGGTTTCTGTTACACAATGTCAACCAGCAAAGTCACACCATGATCATCTTTTCAAACAGGCAACCTTGCAGATAGTGACACACTGATCACAGATGGGCCATCTAGTATCACACCAAGCCACATGCACACTTCCACAATCTGTCATCTTCCTCTGGAGAGCTAGAAAGCTACAGAATCAGACGCACAGTCACCCGGGTCACACCCAGGACACACTGACACACTCAGGTGCTGTAAGCCAGGTGTTCCCACAATCTCACAGTGGTTCTACATACAGTCGTGTTGTAACATAAGTGGTCCCACAGGCAGATGTGGGGACACTCACACCCTGTCACACAGTCACATTCTCATGGACCTGTCCCTGAGTGCAGAGGCCTCAGAGAGATTACACAGCTCCCAAGGAATGGTCACGGTTGGGTATGAGGAAGGGGGTGTGGTGATGAGGTGTAGGGCTACAGGGAGGGAAGTGAGGCACCTCGGCAGGCTTGCAACATGGCAGGCCTACGAGTCAGTGGTATGATCTAGGTATGGAAGGAGGGGGACAGAGGATAAAGATGAGTCACAGACACAGAACTTACCTGTGTGGGGTATAGGGGTCACAGGGATAAGAAAGGGTCAGATGGCTGGGCAGGGAGCAGAGAAGGCAACCGCTGCCTGGATACAGACTAGCAGGACACTTACCTGTCCCTTTCTTGGGGTTCAGACTCAAGAGCCCAGCCTGGAGTCCAATAAAGGACTCAGCAGACCTGACCACCCACCTGCTCAAAGGGGAAGGGTATATGTCTGTGTGTGTCCCAGCCCAGATATGACAGATGTGTCCCAGCCCAGATGTGACAGGTGTGGCCTAAGCAGGCACTTACTGGACTGTGCTGTACGGGCCTCTATGGTGGGAGTGAAGACTCCCACCCCCAGATCTGAGCGGGCAGCCAGCTGGAAGTGGTACACTGTGTCAGGCTTCAGGTCCTCCAGCGTGTAGGAAGAGGTGGGGTCGAAGGTCACCTTGTGCTGGAAGAGTAGAGAGCACTTACTGACTGCCCAGATCTCAAAGGCCACTCAGAGGTCATTCCCTGCAAGCAGCTGGCAGAGGATTCACTATGGTTCTGTGACAGGCCCCACCCCACCCAGTCACACAAGCCTCACAAGAAATGCACCGCTTGACTCATACCACAGCCACCGCAAAGATCACAAAGACTAGCAGGAATCTATGGCCCCTGGGGAAACATCAGGGCTAGGACAATAGCACATAGGCCACAAACTCAAGAGACCAAAGGCAGATCCTAGAAACGTTGCCTCCAGCACAGGAGTGGTGCGGACTTCAGAAGCACACAGGCTGTAAGAGCCACGAAGGTGAGGGAGAGACCCAGGAGCTGTACCCTGTCTAGATGTGCCCGTCACAGACCACGAGGAACTGGAGGACAGCCTCCTTCCACCCTTCCCAGCCTCATGGCTCACCTGCTGGCCTTCATCCTCTGCTGCCCAGTACACTAGTTCATACTTGGTGATCCGCTCCTGCGGGGGCAGCAGCCATGAGAGCTGGATCCTGGTGTCTGACTCAGCTTCTGCCTGGAAGTCTGCAGGCTGTGCAGGCACTGCAATGCCCACCCCAGGCACCGTCAGCTTCATGACATCCCCAAGGGCCCAGTGAGAGGGTGTCAAGCTCTCACTTCCCTGTCCTGAATCCCCCGTGCCCACACATCTGTAGAGTATGGTACCCTTGCCCTCCCCAAGCTACAAATTTCATAGCCCGAAGAAACAGGAATGACCCTTCCCAAGCCTTTGCTGTCAGCTGTCTAGCCAGAACGAACACCCTCACCTACCTCCCTGCTGTGTCTTGACCTGGATGGTAGGGCTGGGCGGACCATCGCCCACAGCGGTGAAGGCAAGGACACGAAGGCTGTAGGTGATGCCAGGTAGCAGGCTGCCCACAGTGGTAAGGAGTCCTGCATCTGTGTTGTGCTTGTGCCAGGCGCTCAAGGGGCGCCGAGAGTCTGGAGTGTAATAGACACGGTATCCCCGTACCAGGCCATTGGGCTCTTCAGGGGGCTCCCACTGCACCAGCATGGTGCTGGCGCTCAGCATTCGGGCCTGCACACGGCGTGGAGGGCTGGAGGGTGCCTGTTCACCCGTGCGTGCACGAACCGCTTCACTGGGTGGTCCTCGTCCGATGCTGTTAACAGCCAACACACGAAAGGCGTATTCTGAGAAAGGGCTCAGGCCACCAATGCTGTATCGGGTGGTAGCCACACCATCCACCTCCTGGAAGGGGCCGTCTGTGCCAGCTGCACGGTACTGGATACCATAGTAAGACACAGGCTCTGCATTTCCAGAGTCCCATGTCAGGGTAACACTGGTGGCGGTTGTCTCTGTCACCACTAGATCAATCGGAGGCTTTGGGAGAGCTGAGGAGAAAAAGTTGTTGGAGTTTATAACTCTGAGAACAGATCCAAGGCATCATCCAAACACAGCGTATAGCCACCTGTGTGATTGACACCCATAATCCACCTTGAAAAGGGGCTTGAAAAGCTTATGGTAACTGCTTTTTTTTTTTTTTTTTTTTTTTTTTTTTTTGGTTTTTTGAGACAGGGGTTTTTCCATGTAACAGCTATCCTGGAACTCACTCTGTAGGTACTCATAGAGATCTGCCTGCCTCTGCCTCTTGGGTGCTGGGAACAAAGATGTGTGCCACCACTGCCCGGCACTTATGGTAACTTCTAGGGGCAGCTACTTGAGACACTGCAGCCAAGTCTGTTGGTCCCAGGAGCCTTGAGCACTTTAGTATGTAGCACACTGCTCTTGGGACACTCCCTATACATATCAGCACATGTGATTCACCTAACAAACAGAAATGGTCCTATGAAGTCCCACATAGTTCACACGCCAAGACTAGGCAGAGACCTGCTTGCTGCTCACCTACACTCACCTGTACCAAGTATATGTAGCGCTCTCTCTCTCTCTCTCTGTGTGTGTGTGTGTGTGTGTGTGTGTGTGTGTGTGTGTGTGTGTGTGTATTATCTCCCAAGGAATTAACCTTAAGAGTTCAGAAAGCGCCGCAAAGCTGTTAGCCCCAGGAGACCCCAACGACTTGGCTCAAAGTGAAGGTGGCAAAATCGAAGGCCATGATTGCTCCATGAAGAATGACCACTAAGTACCAGGTACCACTTTGGTGACACACTGCCTCGTGGCCACATCCCTGTACTCTGGAATTTATACTCTGGGGAAATAATCAGCAAATGAGCTCATGGTAATTGTGTACAAGGACAGCAGGAAAAAAACAAAACAAAACAAAAACAACAACAACAAAAAAACCCACAGCCTCTCCTCCCATGGGGTGAACAGGACAAGTATCATAGTGCTGAAGCCTGAAGGGAGAGGACGAGCCACTGACTATTACAGTGGACAGGGAGCAGGCAAGGGGACTAGAACAGCGTGTGTACTCAGGGTGAGAGGCCAGCTGGGACCCTGGGGGACTCCCAAAGCAAAGCCAGCCCCTGAAAACTACTTTTGCTTTCATAGAAGGAAACAGCATAAAGTCATCAGTGTAGCTCCCAGCAGGGTGCTTGTTTAGCTTGTGTGAGCTCTTGGGTTCCATCCCAAGGAATCCAGGACCCAAGTAGAATCAGGTGGAGTGACAAGACCCTGGCTGACACACTTTTCTTTTTTTTTTTTTTTTACAGTACTAGGGATTCAATCCAAGGCTTCGTACATGGTAAAGGCTCTACCAACTGAGCTGTATCCCCAGTCTTAGTCTGTATCTTAAAAGACCACCCAAGTTAAGGGCATTGGTGCACACCTTTAATTCCAGCACTCGGGAGGCAGAAGCAGGAGGAGTTCTGTGAGTTCAAGGCTGACGTGGTCTACAATAGTAAGTTCTTCAGAATGACAGAATTATCTCCAACCCCAACACCCACCCTCAGGGGAAAAAGAAAAAATGGGTCAAAGCCAGACAAGAATAGAAGCAGGGAGACCATGGCAGAGTCTGCCACATAAATACTAAATATATGGTGGGCATGGTGGGGCAAGCCTTTAATCACAGCACTCTGAAGGCAGAGGTAGGTGGATCACTAGTTTGAGGCCAGCATGGTCTACATAGTGAACTCCAGCAGCCAGAGCTACACAACGAGACACTTTCTCAAATAAATAGATAGATGATGGACAGACAGACAACACTAGATATATGTTAGGCTGGAGAGATGGCTCAGTGATCAATAAAATAATTTGCTGTTTTTGTAGAGGGCCAAGATTCAATTCCTAGCACCCACATGGTAGTTCACAATTAGCACGAGTTCTGATAGGTCTAAATAAAACCAGGAGTCAGATATCTTGGTAAATGCTGAAAGGTCAGAGAAGTAAAGAAGCCAGCCACAAGAGAGACCTTTTGCCTCTACTGAATCCTCAGACCAAAGAGGCAATCCTGTCCCTACAAATCCTCAGACTGAATGCAATGAGCTCCCATCTCCTCCCACCTTATTCCTCTCTTCACCCAGCTACATCACTCCTGTCTCCAACTCCCTAGTGCTGGGATTAAAGGCGTATGACTTCCAAATTAAAGGTGTGAGCCACCATTCCTGGCACTGGTTCTCTTTTAGACTGAATCAATCTTGTGTAGCCAGGGTGGCCTTGAACTCACAGTGATCCGCCTGTCTTTGCCTCCTGAGTGCTGGGATTAAGGGTGTGTGCCACTGCTGCCTGGCCTCTGTAGCTAACTAGTGTGGCTAGCTTAGCACTCTGATCATGAACAAAATTATCACTACACAACCATCCACAAACCCCATTTCCAGATGATCTAATGTTCTCTTCTGGCCTTCATGGGCACCAAGTACAAATATACACAAATGCAGGCAAAATAATCCTTAAAAATTAGTTTTTCAAAATTATTAATGTAGTATGTGCCTGTCCCCAGAGGCCTGGGCAGAGAAACCCTCACCCCACCTTAGCAACCAATACACCCTTCTCACTGGGAGGGAGGCTGTTCAATCCAGGGGTTGCTGCTAAGTAGTGGTTGCAGGCTGTGAGTTCAGACCACAAGGCTAAGTCCCAGCTTTGTCATTTGCTCACTTGTAACACAGGGCTAACAAGAGCATCTGACCCACATCCGCCCTAAAAAGCAGTATCAACTTTTACAGGCCTGATGCCTGCCAACTGGGAATACCAGCTACTCCCAGTATCTTCTTTCTATCTGAGGGCCTGCCCAGAACTAGGCACACCTTAAAAGAGGCGATCCTTCAGCCCTCCTGTGCCAGCTCCTGCTCACCTGCCACTAAAGCCCCCAGAGGCAGAAGAGGACATCAGCTGGTACCCGGTACACTTACCTTTTACTGTGACCTGGGCTGTGGCCTCTATCATGCCTAATGAAGAAATGGCCACGCAGGTATAGTTGGCAGATCGCATGACATTGCTGAGCTCCAGCACATTGCGGCCAACTGGCATCTCGTCCTCTTTGGTAAGCTCTTCAGCACCCATCATCCACTTTACATACGGCATGGGTGCACCCACCGCCACACACGTCAGATTCACACTGCCGCCTGGCATCACCTCCTGGCTGCTGGGAGGGATGGAGAAACGAGGAGCCACGCGACGCACTGTGGGAGGAGGGAGAGAAGCACTCACAGGCTGGGCAGGACACAAGGGTGGCCCGAAGGGCAGGGGCCCCTCGCCAAGAAGACTCTCCTGTCAGAGCCAAGCCCATGCTCAGAGACAGGAGGAGTGGTGTCCCTGGGGCCTGGCTCACATTTCCCACCCCACTTTGGGGCACTCAGGGACCATCTGGAACACCTCTTAGTGACAACTTGCAACCAAGCTTCCATCTTACCGCCTGGGACACTCAGCCAAGGTCACACAGGACTTAGCGCAAGAGCCAGGCCTGGTTAGAGCCAGAGTCCAGGTGGTCTTGCAGTGACCACCCTTGCTTTCTCCTGACTCCCCTCCTCCTGTGTCTCCCGAGGGACCAGATGGGGCACCAATGAAAGAAATCCAGGTCCTTAGAGCATGGCTGGGGCAGGGCAAAGACTCATCTGGGAGTAACATGGCCACCTTTTCTGGAGTCGAGGTCTTCACCTCCAGGCCATGGCCCCAGGAGAGAAGAGGAAATGGCATAACCACCTGCTGGGCCTTGGCTGTGCTTAAGGTCAGCCTGGGACCCACAATGTGGACTGCCACTTAGGAGGGCTAGGAGAGGAAACAAGGGGTTGGGCGGGCCAGGGACGTGGTCTGCGGGCAGGATGGGCATGATGATGGCAGTAACATGATGAGGGTGCCGAACAGACGGCCTGCTGTGCCAGTGAGCAAACGTCTCAAGGAGGAGGGGGCTGTGCCTGGCCACGACCCCCAGCCTTGGACTCCCCTGGCCAGAAGCTGTCCTGAGCTTCTCAGTCCAGGGCACTGCCTGGAACCAACCCCTCAAGGTACAAGCTTGGCACAGACATTCAGAGCATGCAGAGGGGTAAGGTGGACAAGACCTAGCCACACACAGGCATGCTTGGCATGCAGACAGGCCATGCAGCTGCTGGCAGAGGCTCCTATGTATCCTACATAGTCTCTGTGAACAAGGGGCCAGAGAGGACAGGCAGCAAGCCTAAGTGACCCCAAGGGCACAGTATGAGAGCACTGGTCTCTGAGGACTCTTGTCGGGGAGCCCAGACATGCAGAGGACCCGTGGTACCACATACAAAGCATCTCACACAGCCCCAGATCACAGAAGCAGAGCTAGAAGCACTGGAAAAGACCACCAGGTCCAACCTCACCTCAATTCACAGTGGTCAAAGTGAAGCTCAGAGCGGAGACATTTAGTAAAAATCACCAGGTTGTACTAAGGTTCTGCCTAAGACATCTTTCAAAATCAATTTCCCTTCAAACACATAGGTAAATGCCACTACTAACACCTAAACCACCACTGTTGCTGCTGGCTCCCTCGTCTCACGGCCTTCTGCCTCTCACTGCGCTCCACCCCCATGCTGCCACAGACAGTGGGCATTCCCCTGATTAACAAGTTCCTGCATGGTTTCTGATGCTCCGTGGCCAGCCTCTAAGGCCTTGTGTAGCGTCTGCTTCCACACCTCTGCAGCTGTTTCACTAAGTCCTACAGGTGGAACCACAACACTGGCAGCCCCAAGTGAGTCACAGCAAACAGCTCGCAGACCGTGAATATCCAGACTCACATCAGACACTCCTTAGGAGTGTGTTGTAGACATACAGAGCTCTGCCTTTGTCCAGAAGCAGCGCCCTCATTCTTTCCTCCCCCCACCCCTTTCTAAACAGTGCTAGGGATTGAACTCAGGGACTCACACATGCTAGGTTTTGTACTCTACCACTGAGTAACTCTTTGAATTCCATGTCCACTTTCTCTAGGGGAGCCCTCCCCCTCCCTCCCCATCTCCATTCTTGGCACATGGAGTGTGTGATCCAGATCTGGCTAACGAGAAACAACCTTTGGACCAGAAACAACCTTTGGATGTTTGCACAACCGGTGGGAGCAGTAACACAGTCTACAGGGGCAGCTGAGCTCAGGCTGGAACCTTTCCCAGCGCATGGGAGGACCTGTTCCAGTGTTCCAGTACAGAGATAAGAACAGTGGAGTAACAGTGAGAGGTAATGGCAAACAATGGCCTCACCATACTGTATAGCAGCCTGGCTCCAGCCCTGCCCAACATCTAATCTACTTCTATACTTCCAAGTTTTGTAACCTAAGGGACTCTTTGCTTTGCTTATATTAGTTCATTTTGCTTGGATTTGCTTATATAGATGGGTTTCTATCATCAGGCTCTTCAAACTATTTTTTTTTTTTTTTGGTTTCTGGGACAGAATTTCTCTGTGCAGCTCTGGCTGTCGTGGGACTCTACCTGTCCTCAAATTCAGAGATAAGCCTGCTTCTGCTCCAGAATGCTGGGATTAATGGTGTGTGCCACCACTGCCCCACAAAAAAACTTTTTATTTATTTAGATTTTTTTATTATTATTTTGTGTATATGAATGAGGTGGTGAGCTTCCACGTGGATACTGGGAATTGAACCTGGGTCCTTTGCAAAAACAAGTGCTCTTAACCACCGAGCCAACTCTCCAGCCCTAAACATTTTTATTTATTTTTAATTTATAAGTTCAACCCCTAATACAGTACTGCAAGTATTTATGTACCACATGTATGCCGAAGCCCTCAGAGGCCAGAAGAGAGTGTTGGAACCTCTACAACCACAGTTACAGATGGTTGCAAGCTGCCTTGTGGGTGCTGGGAACTGAACCTGGACCTCTTCAAGAACAAGTGTTCTTAACCCCCAAGACATTTCTCCAGCTTCCTTTATCATGTGTCTTAATGTCAGGAAGCCATATGGCTAATGACAAGGTATCATAGACACAGCAGTTCTTATGGCAAGGAACACATGTGCCCTAGGGGCATGGCTGTCAAGTGTCCCACAGCAACAGACTGCCCCTGCAAGAACTCTCAACGGCTCAAGATGAGGCACAGACATGTTTTGCCAGCCTGTGCACTCCCTGGGTTTCAGAACAGGTCCATATAGGCGGATCTCTGTGAGTTTAAGACCAACCTTGTTTCAGGACAGGCTCCAAAGCCACAGAGAAACCCTGTCTCAAAAAAACCAACCAACTAACTAAATAAACAAACTAATAAATAAATAAGATCCACCTGCCTCTGCCTTCTGAATCTTGAGATTAAAGGCATGCACCACCATGCCCAGTGGGAAGTATAGAGTTCCAATGCCATCACGTTTCAATCGCAGACGGGAAGAGTCAACACTGACATGGGAAATGCATGTCTGCCTTTACATGAACAGTAAGGTTAGGCCTCTGTGGTAAAAGTTCACATCTTTGAAAGTCATGGTTGACAGAGCCATAGGAGACTCCAGGAGGCTTTGGGAAAAGCTTTAGGGCTTGGGAAGGCCGGCATAAAAGGGAGATCTAGACGGCACACCGGTGGGACTTCGTCCTGGTGGCAGTATTGTCAGACCCTGCAGAGACCTCATGGATCAGCTTCAAAAGCCAGGGCAGTACCCTGGCCACCCCTTTGAAAGCCTCTAACTCTAGCCACCATCAGAAGATCGAGGCCCTGAGGAAACTCATCCTAGGAATTGTTTTTATTTTCCTCCAAGATGCAGGTGACAGGGAGAACTCTGGGGGCTACAGAGAAGTGTGAGGTCAGGGTTATCCCCAGCACCAGGAAAGGGAGGCAACCAGAGGTCCCAGGTGTACCACTGATGACTTCACTAACACTAGGTTCCAGTCTGAGTCCTGGAAGGCAGTTTCCTAGTGCACATGCGGGTCAGCACATCTGCAGAGAACAATGTGGGGTTAGGGGCAAGGGAGTATCTTGAATACTAACGGGGCTTGTGCTCTGACCTGCCTCAACAGCTACCCCCATGCCAACAGCTGGGAGTGACTGAGGCCGCAGCCCAGCATCTCCACCATCCGCCCCCTGATGCCAGAAACGCAAGGCCTCCAAGGGGAATGGGACTCACCCTGGACTCGGTCTATTGACAGAAGCAACAGCGGGGAAGGAGAAACTGGAGCTGGGAAAAATGCTCTTAGGGTCTACTCTCAGGCTCCAACAATGCCGGTCTATTACCGTTCTCCGTGCATCCTTAGTGCTGACATTTTATAGACAATTTCCAAAACAGGGCCCTGCCATTTCTGGATTATATTTCAGCTGTAACTTTTAAGTCTAATTATTTGCGCTGACAACCCCCTATAATAAGGCGGTGCGGCGCCCAGAGGCATCAGCATTCAGTGGAGTGACAGCCTAATCGCAGGGGGAGGCAGCCCCGCAATCTGCATTCACTTGCGGAAATTTCTCTGATGAAAATAACACAACATTAAGGAGGGGATAAGGGGCAGGATCCACTGTATCAAGATAAAATAACTCTTTAATAAATAACCTTGTGGCTGCCGCAGAGCAGTAATTAAATGCTGGCACACCCGGCACACAGTTTTAAGTAAAGCTAGAAAAATGTAAGATGCAATTATCAGCACCAAACAAATTACCAGCCCGGCAAATCCCCCCGGAATATTTAGAAACTCATTTCTCCTTCCTGTTAAATATTTGTGTATGTGCTTATTTTTGGTGGGACCACAGGGTGGGTGGAGGAAGGGACAAAGGACGCAGAGGGTAGGTGAAGGGGTGTGTGGGGAGCGGCTGCGGACCGGGCTGTCTGCTGACTATTTTCTGAACGCCCTGGCAGATCCGCCCGGTCAGCGAAATGGCGTTAACTGAAATGCCCCAGAGCTCTGGAGTGCATATGGATGGAGGCTTATGCTGATATCCGAGCCCAGGCTGCCCTCCTCCTGACTGGCTCCCCTTGTCCTCCTGGAGTAAACTCAAAACCACAGATCAAGATGCAGAGGGCACCCTGGTAGCTTGAGTCTGTTCTATGCTTCTTTCTTGGACACGCAAAGCCCAGTGAACAGGAGAGCTACTCTGACACTTTAGATCACAGGATATGTAAAACATCACTAGCCCCTTGCTGGCCCAGGCCTGAGGAGTAGAGACCTGGCTCCAAGGGGACTGCTCTGGGCGGGGATCCAGGGAGTTTCTAGAAGCCCTGCCCAACCTACAGCTGAGCTGGACTGCTGCTCAAGGACCCAGCAAATTTCAGTTGACAATTCAGTCACACTAGGAATAAGCAACCTGGACCTCAATGTCCAGTGCCACTGCCCAACACGGGGCTGAGGGCTGCTAGCCGGCTAGCAAGCCACAAACACTATTCTCAGAGAGGAACAGAGGCCGGCTGGAAAGCTCGGGCAGAGAGGTCTGGGCAGGCGAGATGACCCTGGTTTGGACCTGGCAGGAGACAGAAAAGATGGCAGTGATGGGACACTTGCTCAGTGTGCCAAAGTGATGTCACTTGCCTTGTATCACAGCCACCACTGTCTTTGTGAGGTAGACCAAGGCGGATCTTACGTCTCAAACAGCCAGTCTGATTCATGGAGCACTGGTAAGGCTCTGGGGGCCTCAAGGACAGGGCAGACACTGCAGGACTATGTTGTATACTGCAAGATCTCAAGAGACAACTCACTCTAAATTAGCTTCTTCCTATTGTCTCCTGTAGTTCTGGCTTCTCTTAGGCAACCACGGCCTACATGCGAGATGGTAGAAGCTTCTCCAACCCTCTATACATGTCAAGCACTTCAGCCCTTATAGTCTCTCTGACCACAGCTCCCCACAATCATTCTTGAACTCTACCTGGAACAGACAGCTGGCCTGGCCTGGGTGCAAAGGTGGGGTGCAGCTTTGTGCCATGCACCGTGCATGCGTGGCCACTGTAGCAGCAGAGCCTGGCTAAGGGGACATGCAGACACATTGTGCATCAGGGACTCAAGCAGCAGGAGCATGCAGGGCAGAAGGCCTGCCCACCCATCCCTGGTCCTGCCTGCCAGCCAGCCCAAACAGAGATGAGCAGAGGCCAACTGGCGGGCAGGCACGGCTGGAGCGAGCCTGAGGGAGTTGACCAAGCCCGCTGGTCCCAACTGACGGGCACAGTCGGTGGGCGAACTGTAGATGGATAAGAAGTGAAAAAGACCAACCTTCTCGCTGATCTGAGAGATGAGAGTTTGGGTTGATGGCAGAGTGCGATGAGGATGAGGAGGGAATAAAAAAAAGACAAGGAGAAACACAGAGAGAGTAAAAACAGGCCAACCTTCATCTGCCCACACAGCACAGAGACAAGACAAGACTCCTGTGCCCCTCGCACACACACGTGCACACAGGTGCACACGGACCACGCCGCTCACAAAAGACTCAGGACTCATGGAGGGACACGGTGGACAGGGTTAGGGCCCACCAGCAGATGCCAGGGACGCTGAGGGCAGAGCTGGTAGGGGGAGACGTGGGGCATGGGCCAGTCCCATACCTCACACACCCTCACAGCTCAGACAGAACTGGAAAAGTGGACTCTGAGGTCAGGGCCCACCCAGCTCACAAACCCACCAAGGCACACAAGCCACTACAGCCCCACCACCGTGAGGAAGCCCCATGCTACACAACACCAGTGTGAGGAGCGCGTCTGGATGCCTGTGGGAAGAAAGACTGGGCGGTAACACTCTCGTTTCAGACAGCAGTGGCTCAGGTGCCAGGTTCCTGAACAGAATGAGGAGGATGGCAGTCCTGGTACAGGTAGGCCAGGCTTTGCCAAGGGCAGGGTTCTGCCTCGGCCCAGGAAGCTGTATGCCTGAGAGCTGAAGGGGAGACAGGCCGTGGATGGAAGGAGAAAATGAGTCACTCAGGGAGAGAGTCAGATGGTGAAGGAGAAAGAGGCTGGTCCACCCAGCGTGCCTGGGCCTGCTAGACTGTGGGTGGAACTGCAGGCAACTGTGAACAAAGTCAGTTGTAAATGCATGATGTGTGTCTCCCAGTGTTATCCCAACAGAAACCCAGGCAGCCGACTCATGTGTTTCCTGTGCGCCCGGCAGCATGCTGGGAGCTTTAGATGCACTGCCCTTTGGTGGTAGCAGCCCTAGGGCCTCAGAGATGCAGGGAGCGCCCTGACAGTTTGGGGGACAGAGGGAGTATGTGGGGAGACTAAGTCTGAGAAGATGAGTCAATAGATACAGAAGAGTAAAGTTAGAGATGGAGTCAGAAGCCCTTTGGAGCCAGTAATCCTGAGCAGAGGGTCTCCACAGAGACAAACTGCCTCTGGGTACGAGCATCTGAAGAGTTGGGGCTATTTAGGCTCGTTTGACTAAGAGGCACTACTGGTACCTGGCTGGTTTGGGATGCTTCTAAAACATCCTACTGTGCAAAGAATAGCCCTCAACAGAGAAGTATCTAGTCTAAAAAGCCAACAGTGCTAAAGTTAAGAAACCCCTGAGCTATAATCCACACTGGCCCAAATCAGGAGGCCCAGACCCTGACAAACGTGGAGACTTCTATCTCCGGGTGGTAACAGGGGCCACTATGGAAGGAAGGAAGTCTTGAAGCCTCTATGTTGGGAGACAAGAGGCCAACAGATAGGCACTGGGGTGGGGCGGAGTTCTTCTATGCCTATCCACCCACAGGCAGAGTTTCAAATATAGAGCTGGTGGCTAGCATGTCACAGGTTGTCCCAGAGCATTCTTTGGGGGCAGATAAGGCTTTGCTAGGCATAAAAAGAAAACTGGAACCACCATGAGGCAAGGGCCCGAAGGAGCAGGGTTTTTATGTACATAAATACTAAAGGGCTGGCCTGGATTTAGGAAGGTTCTAGCTATGAGGCAGGGCAGGGGTGGGGGTGGCAGGGGGAGGCAGTAAAAGCCTGGTTGGCTGTGTTAGATTCTAGACAGGAAGGGCCAAGGGTAAAGGAACCCCTATATTCCCCCACCTCCCAAAGTTCTTTCAAGTGGAGTTTATCCCAGGAGATGGGATAAGGCAAGATCTAGCTACGGTCATGTCCAAGTCAATTACGTGTGGACGTGAGGACTCTGGAGGTAGGGATGCTCCAAGGATTTAGGATCTCAGTGCTCTAGAGGCCACTCCGCCCAATTCCAGAGATAATCATCACCTGCCACTGGGGCCACAGCCAGCCCGGCAGTGCTAGCTGAATGGATGTGGTGTCTAGCTAAGGTGCCCAAGTCATTCTTTTTGAGTCCAGGTGGCCTTTTCCTGCTTTGGTACTGCCTCTGGCCGCTCTATCCTAGGAAATGGCCGTAAAACAATGCATGACACCTGGCCTAAGGCTCTGCCTAGGGTCTCTGCTCTTTGGTGTAGTTGCCACATGCAGATAAGGGCTGCCTCAGTGAAGCCAGGGACTGCACACGCTGTGGCTGACGAGGGAGGAGGTTGGCCATTGTGAAGAGTCATTTCAGTTGCTAACCTCCCAGAGGGACGTGCCAGACTCCTGTGGCTTTGTTAGATATTTAGCCTGGGATGAAGGCTTCTTATATCACTCCTCTCTCAGCCTTCAGGAAGTGTTTGGGGCCCTGGCCTCTGTCTTGATGGTATCCCTAAAAACAGAACTGGTTTACAGGACACCTAACAAAACAGTGACAGGGGCTTCCCAACTCCCAAGAAGGATGACAATTAGATTAAAACAAAGAGTTCCTCCGTCTACACTGGTCACTGGCTGACACCTGTGACCTCTCTAGAACCAACGTATACCCTGGGAGCATGGCAGTCCCTCAGGAAGTAGCTAGCAGCTTGTTTCTCTCTGCCTTGAGTAAGCAAGTCTACAAGTCTACTAAACTGCTCTGAGAGTAAGGTGGGTCAGGGCCACCACTTAAACTCCATGAGCTAGAGGAAGGGCAGACCATCCTCAAAAAGATGAGGGACAGAATCATTGCTACAGGGAAGCTGGGTCTCCCCAGTGAGCCCCAAAGAGGAGCAATTTAATTTTTGATGCTACCCATTTGTGAAGGAGGATTAGATGAAGGGGCAGTGTGGGCAGAGGGCTTCCATGGCCTTGCCCAGGTACCATGTTCTCTAGACTATCTCCAAGAGAGCCAAGGCTGTCAGCTTCGATCCCCTTGGGCTATGAACAGGGATGGGCATACCACAACTGCCCCAGACCCTTCAGCTGTAGACCCACAATACATAGCACACAGTCCGTTTAGCCCCAACTAGGACTGTCCAAGGGATATACCCACAGGTTTTCACAGCTACCTCACCTTACCCCAACATGAGGGGTGGGGCTGGTGACAGACCACAGCAGGCTCCTCCAGGGAGGCCACCTGGTCCATTACTGAGGCCTGCGAGATCCAAAGTCCAGAACCAAGAACCTGGAGCCCACCCTGCTGGGAGTAGGCAGGAAAGTCAGGTCAGGCATGTATATTCACATGCAAATACATGTGTCTATAACCCCCCCCAAGGGAAAACACACACACACACACACACACACACACACACACACACACACACACACACAGAGCCATGTCTGCTTGGAAGGCTCCAGACTCCCATAGGGCTCCAGGCCCAGGCAGAAAGGACCTACAAGAGATACAAATGCTCCCCAGAGGTGGGGGTGGGTGTCTTCTTCCCCAGGGGCCTGAAGAGAAAGAAGGCAAGTAGCAGCAGCTGCTAGTAGACGGCCCAGTGGGAGCCACAGAGGTGGTGGCTGCTGGCTGAAGAAAGAGGTGGGAACGGGAGGCTGGCTTGTGGAGTCCCTCCAGCGTCTGCACCAAGGTCTCCAGGCAGCACGCCTGGCAGCTGCCATTGGGCTCCACGGTGACAGAGCCAGGTGTGGCCAAGTTCTTACCTCGCACATACAGGTTCGCAGGGGCTGAGTAGCGTGTGCCTGCTGAGTTGGTTGCCACACACTCGTACTTGCCTTGGTCAGACTCCTCGCTGCTCTCAATCTGCAAGGCACCTGTGGGGACAAAAGAGAAGAGGTCAGTCATGGTCCACATCGAGTGTGGCCTGGAACGTGGAGGCCCCGACAACATGTATGGCCCTGCTGCTGTGGCTTACCTGGACCATAGCCTAGAGCCTGTGTGGCTTCCAGGAAGCCCTTTCTGATAAGCCATGTCTCTCTAAGCAAGAATCAAGAACTTGTACTTTGCAACAAGATGTCCTTACTGTGGGCCAGTCCCTGAGGAGCTGCCCACAGAGTGCCCACCACTGTCCCAAGAGTCCTAAGGCCTGTTCACCAATATTCATGCCTATCGGTTAGTTCTCCCGTCCCAAAGCCTATAAACCCATAGGCCTAGAAATTCCTAAACAGGCGATGCCCTTGTCTGCAAGAGCCTGAGGGAGACACTCCTACTTGGAAGGGGCTTGCCTTGGGGCTTAGTGCCCAGCAGCCTCTGCCCCACACTCCCACCATCTCCTCCCATTCTACCCCCACCCTGCTAGCCCCACCCATTCCGGCTACTTTCCTCAGTTTGGTCCAGCTAAAGTGCTTCGACCCACCAAGGCTTCTGCATAATTCAGAAGGCTAATGGAGACTATAGCTCCCACTTGGGCCAGCGCCTTAAGGGGTTGCTCTGGCCACAGACGGACAGACAGGAGCCAAGGCTGGGGGTGCGGGTAGCTGAAGAGCCCCTTTGCAAGGATGTATGAAACCTGCGTTTGGGACCTGTCCTTTCAGGTCAGGTGAGTGAACCCCAGGGTGAAGAATCCCATGCATTTATCAATCCCCCGGCCCAAGAAATAAACAATTGAAAACTGCTAGTGAAAGCATACTGGGCAAGCTATCTATGACAGAGAAACTCACAGGGCAAAGCACCACGCCCCTCCCTGGAACAATTTGACAGACAATTACACCCACACAGGACAGTCCAACGGACAGCTAATAACCCCCACAGGACACAGTCTGACAGAAAACCACCTCCTGCATGAACAGCTGGAACAGCTCTAAAGGGCTTCTTCCTCCACCCCGACCAACAATCACGCCCACACAGGACAGACAGAACCTGCTAGGCCCCACCTAACTGGACTGGACAGGAACCCCAGAGGGAATTCCAAGCTGTGTTTGCACAGTCCAGGTCTGGGGTTAGACACTATGGGTCCAAGCTACAGCTCCTTCAGAGCCTGCTCTCTGTCTTTCCAGGGCAGCAGAAGGGGCTGTGCACACCAGGAGGCTGAGTGAGGGCTACAGGTAGAGCAGGAGGGGAGAGGGCTGGCCTCTCTCCAAGGCCTTGACCCCAGCCTCCGGACAGGCATCAGAGAGTATCAGAGCACAAGGCAAATGCCCAACAACTGCAGGAAAATTGCTGACTGGCAGCCAATGTGTCATGTTCATGGGATGAATGGACACTGCTACAGCAAACGGCCACTCAAGCGGGTGAGGGTCAGGGCCCGGGCTAGTGGGGGTCATCCAAGGTCAGCTCAACAGAGGTTTGGGGAGACAGGTAGCTGGTGCCACAAGCTGAAGACAGGAAAGAGTGCCTGGTTTGGGGTTACAGACGATGGAAGAAACTCTACTGTGACAAGAGCTGAAGTGTGGTCAGGCGACCTCTGCTAGCTAGCCATGTGGGAAGAGGGAACCTCAATTGTGAAAAAAGCCCCCATTAGACTGGCCCTTACACAAGTCTGTGGGTTAACAACTGATGTAGGAGGGCCTGGCTCACTGTGGGGGTGCAAGTGCGGGGCAGGTGGCCCCGGACTGTATAGAAAAGCAAGCTGAGCAAGCCATGGAGAGCAAGTTGGTTAGCGGCTCTCCTCCCTCAATGACAAACCACAGTCGGGACACACTGGCCAAATAAACCCTTCCTCCCCAAGTCGCCTTTGGTCATGGTGTTTATCACAGCAACAGAAAGCTAACTAGGGCAAGGCCCAATATAGACCCTGAGACTATTTGTGCACAGACATCTTCAAATCTGGTATCGACACTCAGACCCTGTAGTAGGGAAAGCAGGGCCGGCATGTGCAAAGTCGAAAAGCAGAGAGATACAGAAAGGGGAGGAGAGCTGAGTCCTGTCGTCAGGGTGACGAGCAACATCCGATGGGAGGCAAGTACCCCCAGCCCCAACTTCTGTCCTGAGCACTCTTAGCCTTGGGCCAATGTCTAGATGTGCACACAAATATTGACAAATGTGGGGAGAAATGACAGGATAAAAACAGAAACTATCATTCTGTATGTGACAAACTGCCTATATCCCCATTCTCCTCTAAGTCTCACGGCCCTTAGGGTGGGTGGTCCTGGCTCCAGTTTTAAGAGGAGATGTATTTGAGAGATGGTTGAGTCAAACTCAAACCGTGATCTTTTGGAATCTAGAATCTATGCTTTCTCACCAACAGGTTATAGTGTCCTGTTATATAAAGGCAGCTTGAAGGGACTGCAAGCCAACAGGTCAAGTGAGCTAGTTATACGTGGGTCTGTTTATTTTCCTATTGTCATCTAACATATTGGTGAAGAGATATAAAAGATCCTCATTTGACCACATGACCAAGATTTTTAAGATATTAAAAGGAGAGCCAAGTACTAACTGAGGACTTTAAGAAAAAGGTTCTCGGGGCTGGAGAGATGGCTCAGCACTGGCTGCTTTTCCAAAGGACCAGGGTTCAATTCCCACCACCCACATGGCAGTTCACAACTGTCTACAACTCCAGTTTGAGGGGATCCGACACCTTCACACACAGTAGATACAGGCAAAACACCAGTGCACACAAATAAATCTTAAAACAAAAAAAAGAAAGAAAAAGGTTCTCAAGAAAATGGTCAGACTTGGTCATGCTCCCAAACTTATAGGAGGAAGTGTCTCCATCTATACCAGCCTTAGGGACATGGTAGGCTTCACTAGGGGAACCAAATGGATCCCTTTCTGTGGGGCTGGCCTTTCTAGAAGGCCTGGGTAGCAGGGCTTGCCATCCTGGGAGGTCTCAGCTGGTATCTCCACAATGCAGACTTGTAATGGATGAGTCCACAGGAGGGAATGGCTGAGAGTGGATGTGTGTGGTGGCTGGTGGTATTGTGGGGGCTGGAGCTGGAGATGAAGAGACTGGAGAGGTCGGGATGGGTATGGGGAGGTGACGGACTGGACGTGATGGAGTGGAGGTGACCAACGGCGACAGTAGTGGCGTGGTGTGGTGTGGCATGGCGAGATGCACGGACAGCATTCTTACCTCTGATTGGTGAACCACCTGGTGAGGTAATTTGAATGCAAATAAGATCAGAGAGAAACATTAGTACAAAAGGAAGGAAAGCCACAAAAGCCAAATCAGATAAAACAAAACACCATGAAGGGCCTTAGCTATATGGAGAACTCAAGGTATCAGTTTAGGTGACTCAGGTGTTGTGTGAGTAAGCACCAGGCTGGGCCAAGCTGAGTGTGGGTGGAGCATGTCCCCTGGGTCAATAGCACTGCTCTGAGGAAGTGAAGGGCAGCAGGAGGTATCGATAGGAGTCAGGAAGGCTGGACCGGGCTCCTGTGACCCTTGCTGGCTGGGTTGATGGAGGGGAAGGGGAAGAAAAGAGGTGATACCCACCCTAAAGATTACCCAAATTCACTGGGGTAAGAGTTGGAGGAAAGCCCTCACAAAAACAAAACCAGGGCATTTAAGCAGCCAGGGTTAAGGGGAGAGCTCACATAGGTTACCATGGACCAGGGCTCCCCAAACACAGACCAGGCCTGGCATCCAGCAGTAGAGGTGTGGGACTCAGTGACGCTCACGGTCCAGTCAGTGGTTGACAGCCCATAAAGCCCACCTGACCCTATTAAAGACAGAGTGATCGGAGTTCCCCAGCCTATCTGGTGAGAGGCAAAGGGCCAGCACCCCCCCCCTTGGAGTGTCTGGTACTTCAGAGCCCTGGGATCGGCAGCCAAGAGGGACAGGCACTTGCCTCCAAAGCCAGGTTTATTATGAGACCTGAGCAGGTTTGCCTTCCAATACGTGCCTCTCCCGAGATTCTCACTTCAACCACTGGAGCGAGGAACCTGCAGACAGACCCAGGTCCAAGTCTACCCACACACTGGCTCCTTTGGCAGGGTGGGTTGAAGTGTTCAAGGCCACAGATCAGATCCTGTCTCATTGAACCTGGCAACACCCACCTGGAGAAATAGCCATTTCTATGCACAAATGAGGAAACAAGAGGCCTGGAAACATTAAGAGGCTTGGATGTGAGGCAGCAGGACGTGGCCCGTCTAACTCATGGCCTCCCCATGGACATCCTGCAGATATGGAGGCTAGAAGGAAAGGTGGTGACTTGGACAGGACTGCTTGTGACCACACAGGTAAAGTGAGAAGAACCATCATAGCGATTCTCCATGTATAGTCCAGAGGTCTATGGGGGGACCCCGAGAGCCCTTTAGGGGGTCCACCAGAATAAAACCTACAATTAGTTTCTACAGTATTAAGACTGGGGGTGGTGGAGTATGCCTGTAATCTTAGTACTTGGGAGGCTGGGACAGGATGACTGTGGCAAGTTTCAGGACAGGATGAGTACCACAACAGCCAGGACCACACAGTAAAGAGCTGGCTTCGAAAACGAAGAAACAATTATTGGCCTTATTTAGACACTTTCTCTATGAATATACAGTGGCATTTCCTGGAGGACACACAACCTGTAAAACCATAACAGGCTAAATGCAGCCCCATTTAAGTTCTACATTAACAACGAGGTTTTCCTTACTAAATGTTTTGTTTTGTTTTAGAATATATAATTATCTTTTTTTTAATTTTAGAATGTTATTTATGCTAGCACTTAATATTTTTAAATTATTTTAAAATAATCAGTAATACTTAAAATTTTTTCACCTTTAATATCTAGCACAGTAAACATCAGTAAGTATAATCCAGATAAACAGAACCGCCTTAAGGCCCTCTGAATTAAAATTAGCAATATCGAGACCAGAAAGCTGACAACCACTGACCTCCTGTGGCCTAGGTGCGAGCTAGGGCAGGGGTTGTAGTGTACATTACCTAGCACCAGAGGCCTGAGTCTGTGGCTTCCGCTCTTTTTACATACCCTACTGACTTCTTGGAATCGTACTCTGCCTGCCAAACGGAGAACCTGCCCTTTTCATTTCACTAGACAGGTATATGGGACTGAAGGGGTCAAGAATCAGTCTCCCCAGGACAATCATGCCGAAAAGCTCAGAAATTGTAATCACACACTGACTGTGCTTCTGGAAGACCCAGCCAAACGCAGATCAGAGTGGAACAGACGAGCACTTCCTGTCCGAGCTAGGGCCAGCCAGAAGAATGAGAAGTCACAAGCATCTCACCAGAGAGGCCAAAGGCCTCCTCCTGAAGCCACAGCAGTCATCACCACTTGACACCACTGGGTGGTGGGCATGTGTAGAAGGCTTGGCGGCTCTGTGGGTCAGTGAGGGTGTGCTATACAGTGGCACGCTTAGGCTATAAGGAAGCACAGGAAAGCCCTGCTCAGGCCTGGCAGTGCTTATGGGCGAACCCAGCCCTGGATCCCACGGGGAGGGAGGCTGCTGTGGCTATGGTTCTGTCACGGCCACAGTAGGTCACTCTCTCTGCACTAGTCCCTCTTAGGCCTGCCTCAGGTCTCAAGCTCAAGTGGCCCATGAGGACACTGTGGGAACATATCACATTGCTGCAGCAGGAAAAGAGCCCTTCATGCAGAGCTCACACCTAAGCTGGGCACATTGCCAGCCCTTGGTCCCGGGCCACACCATATGCAGATGACTACGGTTCAGGTCAGAGATGCCAGAGAGACCGAGGTCTGGACAGAGGGGCTGAGCTCTAGTATATGTTCTTAGAAGGTACCGAGGTTATCACCCAGGAGAGCTCCTAGACCCTAGTCTCTACTGGTAACCCTCTGACCTGCACAAAGTGAATATGATAATCATGGCCTGTCCTACTTCACAAAGACTCAGTGGTAGTAAAGGGTGAACTGTTGGTGATGTAAAAGCCGCAAGGGTTCTTGTAAATATGCAGTGTCTAGGCGACAGCCCACTCTATGAAGGGATGTCTCCACACGGCTCCATCCCAAGCACTGGAACCCCCGCCCCCACACACACACACTTATCCTTAAGTCTCAGTTTCCTGGTGGCAGGAAAGGTCAAATGAGTAGATATCCTCTTCAGTGGTAAGTCCCAAAGGTCAATAAAATAATTCTTCATTGAGGACTTAGAACTGGCTATGGTGGGGGGGCCAAGCAAATCTGTCCCAGGTCCTTCCACATCCAGCCTAGGTAAGTAGGGCTGGGGACAAACAGTAAAAACTGTAGCTCCTGCAGGAGTAGCCAGAAGCTGGGTACAGTGGAGGAAGCTAAAGCGAGGAGAGGGCCAGGCGGGCAGGGGTGGGTCAGTGTGGTTTTCCCTGCTAGTGGGGAAGTGGCAGGGGCAGGAACAGAGCCTTTACCATAAACCTGGCAGCAAACTATCACTGTCCCCTGAACGCAGCTACTTTGTAATATGAGAAAACTGACAACGAAGTTAATTTAACCGAGGTCAGTGAACTAATAAGGGTGTATGTAGATATGACAGGGTGAGATAAAGCTGGCCATATGGCAGAGTGCCTTGACCAGGAGCACGTATCTGACCACGCAGGCAGGGTCAAGGGTTATAAGCCCAGGGTCCAGCAGAGCATGGCTTTCATAGTCTAGGAGGAGGATGAGTAGACAATGCCAATAGTTGCTAGAGGACACAGTTTTCAGAGTCTGGAGGCAGGGAGAATGATGGTGTCCCAGGATAGCAGCAGAGAGAGAAGAGGGGCCAACTCGGGAGCCACGTGGTGATACATGAAGAGGATATGTGGTTCCTTATTGAACAGTGTTAGGGCTATTTCAGGTTTAGGGATGGGGATCTGCCACTCATGGAGAAAGGGTCAGCAGCAGCAGGGCATGACTGTTTGTAAAGGAAGTCATTGTCCAGGACAGGGGGACATCCGGAGGGCACTCAGTGTGGGCCCTGGAGCTCACAGAGGACGTTTGTGCTGCGCTGACCAGTGGGGATACAGATAAGGAGGTGGTGACTGAAGCTCCAGGAGCAACGGGCTTGCATGCCAGGGGACAGACTATGTCAGACGAGCTGGAGGCTGCTAGGTCTCTGAGCTTGAGGAACCAGTAACTTCATGCGAGGGTAACAGGACATTTCGAGGCAAGTCAAGGGTGGTAAGGCCAAAGGGAAAACAGGAGGGTTTGCACAAGCGGGAGGAAGGGCTGTCAGCCACTGTGAGGACAAGAAGGTCTGAGTAGCATCCAGAGGAGTGATGGGTAGGGGAGGGTGGCATGGGGCCTGGTACACTGGAAGCACTACATAAATAGTTGATGAACAAATGCTGGAGCCACCGGGCCTTCCCAGAACTGCTGTCTGCACAGACAGTCAATGCCATTCCGGGGGAGGAGTCAAGCCTGCAGGGAGGACCGGCTGGCAGCACGGGGAACCTGCCTGGGGCACCCATGAGCAAATTCAGGGGAGACGAGCCATGCCGGCCGCTGTGCTGTGCTGGGCAGCAGCCACAAACGCTGCCGGACCATTTCCTGCCTTGATTATGGCTGTTTTAATTAACTGCACTACAGCTGCCTCCATCTTGTTGAGTTTTAATTAAATTAAATGAGCTAACACTTCGTGGGCTGTCTCAGGCGGCCGTGGCTGGGGCCGGAATCCTGCCCTGCTGGGTGGCTCATCACTCCTTCTTCTCCAAGATGGTGTGGGCCTGATGGGAGATGCTGGGAGGGGCTGGGAGTGGTGGGCGCCTCTGAACCCAGCAGAGCCCCAAAAGAGGCAGTCAGATCCTTCATGATGTTGACATCACAGCTGACGGACAGCAGGAGTCCAAGCTAAAGCTGGGCATACCAACAGTGGCCTACCTTCTCCCAGCCAGCGGGACTTCTGGAGCCAAGTCTGTGAGTCTACCCTGCGTTGCCAGCGGTATAGAATGCAGCCCGGCTGATTCTGAGCCTCCTTTCCCACCTACTCCATTCCCACAAAATCAGAATCAATTTTCTTGGCGGGAGCCTCACGGGCAGATCTATCAATGGGGAGACACCTCCCTCCTGGTCACAGTGGGATCCTTGTTCCCAGGGCTCCAAGGTGGCTCAACTGAGCTATCCATAGGAGACAAGTGGCCCTGGGGGCCAAAGGACAGAGGCAGATCACCCTGGTCTCAGGCTCCTAAGGTCCATTTGATGCCTGACGAATCAAGCATTACTGGCTCCTTCCCCAGAAACCCTTGCTGCCTAGAGAAACAGAGATACAGGCTGGGCTATGGGAAAAGTAGATGAAAATCCAGGGGCAGCTTCCTCAGGCCTGCCGTGCTGGCATGCTATGCGTGCTTGGAGGAGCAAAACTGGCCCAAAGTGTGGCATCTGACAATCCCAGATGAGTCAGGATAGCACTTGCCACCACATCCTCTTCCCTAGGCAAAATTTGGTCCATGACACTGCTCAGTCTGCCGTACACAGTCATCTTTCCAGAACTTAACTGTACTATGCTGGAAAGTGTCTTCCCCAAGGTATCCATGGGCCCTTAACTCTGCCCTCAGCTCACCTGAGCGCAGTTGCTTGATGCGGCCGTTGCTTAAAGTAGGGTCCACAGGAAGGAAGTCTTTGAACCAAGAGATCTCAGGGTCTGGTGTCCCACCAGCTGCGCACAGCATGGTGGCCGTACGAGCCTTCTCCACCACCTTCAGCTGAGGGCCCATGTCAATGGTTGGGAACCCAGACGGCAGTTGGTCCTCTGCAAACAAAGGGTGACATGTGCATTAGGACTGGCCCTGCTCACCCCTGACTTCCAGGTTAGCTGGGACCCACGATACCCTTCTCTTTCCCACCTGACTTCAGAGAATGAGCCCTACCCCTGATGAAGAGTCAAGAGACCTAGGTTCCTTTTGGCAAGGCAGAAGCTGCAGGAGGCCTGCACCACCACATCCCTGCAGGGGAGTTCCCAAGTCTGGGAGGCACAGACCGAAGACATCAGCACTTATCTTTCTAGGTCCTGGGAAGAACAGAGATCAATGCTCTGCTGACTGCAGCAGAGTGCTATATGGACTCTGGGCAGGGGAGGCAGGGGAGATGCAGCTCCCAAAGCATCAACAGCCACAGTCCCACCAGAGGCTCTGCTGGTTCAGCCTCCGCTTCCTTGTCAGCACACGTGACATCCCTCCTTGGCCTGCATCCCTTCAGCTCTGCCGTGTGGCAGAGCCCCAGGTCACTGACCCCCGGCACCTTGCCCTGTTGATGATCTAACTCTAGTCTTCCCTCTGACCATTCTCTACTGCAGCCTTGACCCTCAGCCTTCTTTCTCACTCAAACCTGACCCTGAGAACAATGATAAGACCTAAGGACCATGTCAGACCATGTGCTGGCTAAGAAGACCAAAAAAAAAAAAAAATACCTTTTGCTCTCAACTTTTTCTTTTTCTTTCTTTTTTTTTAACGAGACAGGGTTTCTCTGTATTGTTTTAGAGGCTGTCGTTCCAGCATGGCCTCGAACTCACAGAGATCCGCCTGCCTCTGCCTCCCGAGTGCTGGGATTAAAGGCGTGCGCCACCACCGCCCGGCTTCTCTCAACTTTTTCTAGAGTTGGTGACTCACAGAGGAAATCACTTCTACTCGACCCATTCCCACCTCGCATAGGTTTCCGAAGCAGCCCTCATGGGCCGAGACAAAGCTACCCAAGCCTCACCTCTCAGAAGCACCAAGAACTGGGAAGACAGGCACTGGACCAGTGCAGACCATGGGGGACGCCCATGGCTACCAATCACCTCTAGGGCCTGCTTGTTACTCTCTCTTCCATCTGTCTACTGGGTTTAGGTGTCCACCATGTAGAGATACCTTGAAGACTACATCAGAAAAAGAACATAGGGCTCTGGGGAGTACCTGACACAGAACTTGCACCAGTGACTATTAGAAGTTATACTTAACCAGGCCTGAACCACTGAGGCAGACAGGTACTGAAACTATAGCCTGGGGACCCTTTCCCATTCTAGGCTGGTTAAGAAGTCCTTCTTCCTAGAACAAAACCATCAAGTGTTCTCCAGAACTCGGCAGTCCTTCTGCTCTCCCTAAGCTTGGTTCTAGTCACAGCCAATGAGGGCTCAGGGAATGTTTGCCTTTGTCTGTCTCTTGGCAAACGTTGGGCCTTGCAGTGGGGAAAAGTGGCAAAACTCTGTGCGTCCCTCTCACGTGCTCAACACACAGTTAATGTGTGGGGGCATTTGCTGAGGTCACAGCCTCCCATGCCAGGAAGACTCAGCCTCAGAAGGGAGAAAGGTAAGGGGCAGGTGGCAGCGCCAGCTTTTCCTGCTGATTAGAGACCTAAGGGAGCAACTAGGGGCACAGACTTGAGATGAAGCTAGGAACCACATCAGGCAGAGGAACCCCATTGAAGCAACTTCTTAGAGACATCCTAGAAGGGTGTCTGGCTGGGGCACAGGGGAACTCTCAACTTGGCCCAGCCTTCCCTGCTTGCCCAAGAACTGGCTATACACTTCCTGCTCACAGCCCTACAAATTCTGGATGGCAACACTGAGTCTCCTTGGCTGTAACTATGATCCCACGGTGCCCTGACTCTCAGCTCTGATTCTTGAAAAGGGTTATATTAAACATCAGCAAGAAAACAGAGGGAAGATGGAGGCGTGGGCTGCGGGGCACAGCTTCCTTTGGCCTGCTACCACTTGGAAGAGCAAGACCTGAGGCCTAGGGCACCCTCCCCACCCCTTCCAGCAGCTGGGGGTGCTCAAGACTGCCGGAGCTGTTCACTGACAGGGCACCATGCTTATTCTTCCAGCTCTTACTCCTACCTGCTTGGAGAAATGGGGCGTGGAGTGAGGGGTGGCTAGGTCCTGCCAGAGTCAGGATCTAGCCTCTACTGCCTATCTGTCAGGAGGTACCAGTCAAAAATGAAAGCAGTGCAAATGCTTGCAGCCCCGTGTCCCAAGAATCTCTCTGAATTCTTGACACAGGGAAGGTCTTTGGGACCTATGCCAAATTAAGGACAATTAATTTTCCTCCCTCAATTATCACGCCCTCAAATGGCTTGTCCTTGGCTCAGATCATCCCTCAGGCACCACCGCCAAAGCCTAAAACCAGTGAGTGTAAAGAGCTGTCTACTGAACAGCAGGACCCAAAAGCCAGTCCCCAGTGCCAACTAGGCTCCCAGGCAGTGAAAGGAAGGCTGCTTCTCACCCCTGGGGAGGAAGGGAGGGCAGGGGTGGAGTGGGGGGGGGTGTCTCCGGGACTCCAACTCCAGGCCCTCAGGGCTGACCTGATGCTGTTTCTTCCTCCTCTGGCAAGCAGGAGCCTTAAGCACATTCACACCAGTTAAGGACAACAGATATTTCCCAGATGCCTGTTGAGTGGCTGGTCCCATCTGTGCCAGCATGACTGGCATACCTGCCACCTTCACCCCTCAGTACCACCAGAGCTGTGTCTAGAGTAGTCTGAACCACTCAGGTTAATGACCAAGGCGAATTTCTCAAGAGGATGTCATTCTGTCACTTCCAACCCATCAACAACGGAGAAAACTGAGGCCTCTGGACACTGGGGATAAAAGGTTCCACGCATGAAGCATTCACTCTGTTGCAGGTACTCTCTAAAAGCTTTACAAAATGACAATCTTTACCAAAACCCTATGAGGCACATGAGCAAATGGGGACTTGGCAGAAATCTAGAAACCCGCCCAAGGTCACTCAGTTAAATTGGAGGTGGGGCTTGGAGGAAAGAAGGTGGTAGTCCCCCCCTTCCCTCCCCCAGCTTCAGAGCAAGCGTAAAAAGGTGGGCAGGGCAGGGGAAGGGAGGGGCGTCCCTGGAGGAACCACGCCCTTCCCCCTTTCAACACCTTCAAGTGGCTTCCGGCTCTGGGCTCCACTGCAGACCCCCCATGCACACACGCCCCTGCGTTTTTAAGGTGCTACAAAGCAAAATCCAAAGCTCCCCACATGTGGACACCCCTGGCATGCACCCATGATCCATAGGCGGGATGCACGAGTCATGCTATAGTCCTCCCAAACGCGTCCCGCCAGTACAGGGGCTCCTGGCGCGGGAGGGCCCCTCCCCCCTCCAGGCCACCCGGTAACCATGGCGACGGAGGAGAGGCGGGTGCCACGGTGGAAGGGCTCAGCGCGCGCCTGTGTCCGAGCGGGCACGCGCCTCGTGTCCAAGTCCTACTGGGCGCCGCCCTTCCCGCCCCCGTCTGGGCGGAGCAGCCGCGCCCCCACCCTGGACATTGCTCTTGGGGGGGCGCTCCCCCTTAGGCATTCCAGCTCCACCGACGCAGCGCACCCAGTTCCGGCCTGCCAGGGTCCAGTACAGTGCGAGAGGCTGTAAGTTGCCTCTGCATATACAGTCCGCAGTGTCAGTCAGACCCTCCACTGCGCCTAGGGTCCCCAAAGCAGAAAGAGAAGCCTATTGAGGCTTTGGGGGACTTTAGAGAGGCACCAAGCCTGTAGCCTAAGCCTGGACAGCCTCCATACATAAGTAGCACTATCAATCGGACGTCTGCCCTACCCGCACAGATTTGTGCACCTGGAGCGAGCATCCAAGAGTTCATGAATGGCTCCCGCATCCAACTGTGCTACCCCTTTAGATAATGTACTTGGGAGACCTAACCCCTTCCCTGGAGAGGTCCTGATTGTCTCAGAGATGAGAGGGCATGTGGGAGGGCGTAGCTAAGGGGGTGGGGGGAGCTCGGTTTAGGTCCCTCAGCAGTAGAGCTAAGCAGTGTGGCTCCACCTCTTCATCTGCTATCTTGGTGACTTCCTGGAGGAAGGAGGATCAAGAATGTGCACGGAAGGCAGAGAGCTTTCCCTGCACAGTACCTGGGTAAAGCCTGTGAGGAGGATGGAGGAACAGTAAATATCGAGGTGAGTCTGGTGTATGTATTGGAGTTCTGAGAGATCAGGACAGGGTAGGGGTGGGTGGGGAAGTTTAGACCAACAGACAGGCTGCAAGGACTGGGGGAGGGAGGCTGCAGAAAGGCCCCTAGAGAGCACACACAGGTCTCTTTGTCCAGCTCAGCCTGGGATGCCTGGAGCGGAGTCTGGGCCCAAGGCAGGGGGCTGCACCAGGGAAGCTAACAGATGGAGATGCTTTAGAGGGGAGGGGGGTGACAGTAGGGGCAAGCACCAGCACAGTCTGTCAGTGAGACCTCTTCACCCGTTTCCCCAGCTTCGCGGCATCTCTGAACACAGGCGCTTATGCGCATGCACACACTCAGGCTCCCTAGGGTGGCGCCGTCTGTGCAGCTGACCCCTCCTCTATGCATGAGCATATCACCCTGTCCCTGAACACACAGACACCTTAGAAACATGCACAGCCAGGGACCTAGAGAACTACATGGAGCAAGAGGCAGGTGCAAAAATAGAAACCCACATGTGCGTGTGGAGGGGCATCTGCAGTGACAAGCACCTGTGGAAGTAAGACTGCAAGCAGATTCAGAGGCCGTATGCACAGGCATGGAACACAAATGTGAAGACATGCAAAGGAAGAGATACAAACATGCTAAGACACATGCGTGCACCTGGAGATACAGGCGAAGACCACAACTATGCAGGAACCTCCGTGGGTGGCCAGGCTCCACCTGGCCTTTGGGGTGCTTCAAGGAAGTCCAAGGCCACCTCAATCCTGTCCCCCAAAGCAGCTCCATTCTCAGCAAAGACAGGGTCAAGACAGCAAGCCCTCCCAAACCTGTAAGTTCCCACTCTCAGGGCCAAGCCGAACCCCACCCCCAGGCTCCCAGGCAGCAAGGGGGGCCTCAGGGCCCAACTCCCTTCGCAGCTTTTGGTCTCGACTTTCAGCTGTTTTTCCGAGAGAAAACTCCCACCTCTTCCAGCACTCAGATTTCATCAAACTTGGCATCTTAAAAGCCTGTTTTGTTTTCGAGTCTGAGCTGTTTGGGGCCTGTCGGCAGCCTCGGCCTCCCCCTCTCAGTAATCCCCCCTCCCTCGGGCTTCCCTGGCACTCCACACCATCCTCCTCAAACTGGCAGGTGAGGCCTCCCCACCACGCACACTCAGTGAACCCAGTGGCCATTGTCTGGTCCCCACATTTTAGTTCCTGGCTCTGGCTATGCTGGGATCTCACCCTCCTGGGGTTCCTCTACCCCGGTTCTTTTCAACATTTACCTCTCTAGGTCCAGGCCTCGTTCCCAGTCACTCCAGACCACTGACAGCCTCCCACTCGCTCTTCAGCCCCCTGCAGCCCTGCTGCCACCCCCGAGGCTTCCAGAGGCATGCTTGCCAAGGTCACTGACAACTCCAGAGCCAAATCCAAAGGACACTGCCCAATGCTCATCTTGCTTCGTTTCTCCTGCTTCACAACTCCCATCGCCTCCCTCCTTCCCGGCTTCCCTCTTATCTCCCGGGAAGCTCCTCCCAACAGCAAAAGTCAATTCCTGGAGACCCTTCTGGCTTGGCTTCTTGGTTTTCAAGATTCCATCTCCAGCTGCCCCTCAAGGGTGCCAGGCAAGCCCATACTAGACCTTCTCGACAGCTTTCCTTGGATGCCTGCACACACCTGACTCGACAATTTTCAAATTAGACTTACCAACTCACCTTCTTAGACCTGGGCCTCCTGTATTTCAGTCTGAGAAAATTGGTACTGATAGCTACCCCGTCCTGGAACCAGGGACCCAGAGCCACCTGGATTCTCAGATCAAGGCAGCTGGGCAGGATGCTAGCTAGCGTGCTCTTGACCTCGGTGCCCGCCTCCTATACGCACAAGGTTCAGGGCAATGCTAGCTCTTGCCTAGCCGGACCACGGCTTCCTCCCATTGCTGTGAGGTACTTCCACCCCACTTGGCACCAGCGAGGACTTCTCTGAAGCATGAGTCTGGTCATGCCATTGCCCTTAAGCCCTTCTTTCCCCAGACAGCCATGGTGAGGATACTTTACTGAGGATGGAGAATATACATCCAGGGGCATCTAAAAACTCCAACACTGAGAGCTATTTCTAGAGCTGCTGTTTCAGCCCATGGTCACAAGCCAGGGCAAAGGGCAGTAAACACAAAACAGGCCTGAGAGACACCTGCAACCGCAGAAGGACTGAGAGCTAGGTTAGGCATGGGGGAAGTGTTCTGTGTCCACCACCAACAGAAGAGGATAACCCCATACCATAGGAGGACCCATTCACAAAGTTCACTGGGGTCCTTGAAGACTGTCAGAACTGGAAAAGACTAGAGGATTCCAGAGACCTAGAAACCCAGGGTATGACCTTCCAGCCGCCGCATTCCAACAGTGCCTTCCTACCTATCTCAAAGTGGGGACCGAACCTCCAAAATCCAGCCATAGAACTTCACATCTCAGTGGTTCTGAAATCTATTGTGGTCACAGGGGATGGAGGTTAGGTCCCAAAGGCTGCTGGGCCAGAGGCCTGCTATACCATTGCTGCCAGGAAACAACAGAAGCTGTCTGGGGTTCCAGATTTGGGACTCTCTTACCCAAATCTTTCCACCGTAATAGAAAGGCATAGGGCAGGGAAAGAGGATTCTTAGGAAAATATTCTCATCCTGCCCAGCCCAGGCAGCACACCTAGGGAGGGTCATAGTTTGTTAGGGGTGTGTGTGTGTGTAAGCTATTATCATCCTATAGCCTCAGAGCCTACCAGGGTTAAGAGCAAGGGCATAACCCAAGATCCAGTGTTACACTGACACACCCTTGACCCTGACCATCATCTCAAGCCTGCCCTCCAGGTGAGCAGTATCAGACACTCTAGCTGGATCCCTGGGCCAAGTAAAGTAGCATAGGGTACACAGCCCTCCCAACTGAGCAGACACGGGGGTCAGGAAAGCAGGAGGAAGGACAAGAGGGCTAGGTGAGAGGGCAGAGGGAGATCCTAAATCCTCCTAAAGCCAGTTTTAGTCAGGACTCATCCAGTGTGCCCTCCTCCTGGCTTGGTTAGAGAGAGGACTGCTGAGGTCCACTGCGGCAGATGCCAATAATACTTCAGCATCACCATGCTGCCCAGTGTCCATCGCTGCCCAGCTGTCCCGACTGCCCGACAGATCCTAGCAGAGACTCTGTGGAGTCCCAGAGATGACAAATCTGAACACAACACCTGCAACTTCCCCCAGCCCCAGACTGACCCTACACATCCAGCTCAGGCCGCCGACTCTCCTGCTATTCACAATGTGTGATACCCCTGCTGTAAACATTGTCTCTCTCTCACACACACACCACACCACCTGCCATATGTATCCCACAATCCAGATACTGACTGCTGCACACACGTGCGTGTGTACACATCCTACTGCACACATAGCCCATAGTACACGCCACCTGCTTACACATGCCTCTCCCCCACTGCCTGAGGCACACACAGGCACAGACCCTGCTACACCACTCCTTTTGTATGACGTGCATTCCTGGCATATACAACACTTCTCACACGCTCACACTGCTGTAAAGCACATTATCTGCTATGTCCATGAAACGACCAAAAAGTAAGCCCCTGAGCCTGGCCCCCAGGACACGTCAGAAATGGCCTATTCAGCTCACGGGTTCTTTCCCCTTCTTCCTTTGGGCATTCTGTGTCCCTTTCAGAACCTACCCAGTTACCAAGGCTCCACCCACACCTTTGGCTGTCCAGCCTCCACCATGGTTCTGTCTGGCCTGGACTCTGCAACCCCTGGGAACTCTAAGACCTCCAAACTGAGCTCAACGCCCTCACTATCCACCCTACCCCCCACCTCCGAAGGGAAAGCCCAGAATCAAGGCCCAACTCCCCTCCCCCACCCCTCTCCTCCCTCGTGAGAGAAAATGTCAGATTCCCTGTCTCAGTGGCGGCAGCGGGCGGGTTGGAGGGGGAATGATTCAGCCACCGCCTCAAGAGTGTGGAGCGAGAAGAGCTTTTCCTGCCATTACCCGGCGAGGGAGAGGCTGGCGCGCTAATGGCTTCAATTACCACTCAGACAGGAACGCTGGGCGGCAGGCCCTGGGACTCGTCACAGTCCAGGACAGGACAGGCCCACCCCCCGCCAGCTTGTGCTGGACACCCCACCTTGTACCCTGACAGGGACACTGGCACACAGGCTGGCCATCCCAGGACAGTGGGCTAAGGGCTCACACAGCCACACCAAGAATAAACAGTCTTGTTCCAGTAGTGGTAGTCATGAGGGACCTGGCATGACTGTGGCCTGTGCTGGGCCTGGGGTGGAATGAGGCAAGGGCAGAGGGTCCCCAAGGAAGCATAATGCCGGGGTTCCACTTTTAAGATACGCTGATCCTGTACCTGAACCAGGCTCCCCAGGCATTCTCCAGTCACTCTGAGAGCACCTATCTCTTGAGGAGCAGACTTACACCCTTGTGTGTTTGGAGGGCTACATGCTGTGTGAGACATGGGTAAGGGGTTCAAGCATCATTTCCCAGGCCCCAAACTAAGTTCATCTCCTCACTACTAAGCCTCTGTGGTAGCCTCACAAAAATGGCACTGGCTCTCCTCTGGAGTCACCCCAGTGCTTCAAAAAAGCTGTCTTTTTGCCCCTTTCCTACAAGTACCCCAGCTTTCCTGCCCTCCCCCCAGGAAGGAGGATGGGGAGGAATGGGGCAAGGTTGATCTAGAATGCCTCTCTGAGGTCCCAAATGCCCTGACATTCCTTTCTGCCAAGCCTTAAGCTAGTCAAGGTTACAAAGACCAATAGGTCAGCATTTTGTCTTGCTGGTGCAGAGTTTCAGGAGCAGGAGGGGCCCATGAGGCTCACAGCTCCACCACTCTATTGTAGCAGAGACCCGTCCAGCACTTCACCAGACACCTCCCAGTCTCCAGACGCACAAACATGCGTTCAAGCCCAGGACTGGGGATGAAAGTATGTGTCTAGTACTGGGTTCCATCCCCAACACCACATAAAAATGAATAATCCCTAATCCACAAGAAGAAACTCTTGAACAAGAAGGCTGTTCCTAATGGCACAGTGTGAGTTCTCCTCCCCAGGCCTTGAGAGACCTTGTAAAGCATGGAGCTGCCAGGGCAGGGGGGACTCTGGGAGGAGTTACTTTCCCTTCTCACAAGGAGCCTGCTCCGCAGCCTGGGGGCCCCAGAAGATGCCCATCAGGACAGGGGACACAGTGCTCATCTCTTAGATGCCACTCAAATGCTAGGCAGGGCACACGGCTCTCTACAGTGGCAGAGTTTGGGGCAGAAATACTTTTTCCTGGGTCACAAAGCGGAGAAATGGAGGCCAAAAATGACAGGAAGGAACCTCAATACCAATGGATTTATCCTAGTGCTGACTGTCTGGGTTCTTGTTCCCCAAATGGAATGAAGAGTGGGACTAACACAACCCAGATGACGCCAATCGGAAGCAGCTCGGGTGTCTAAGCTTCAGAATGTACAACTCCCAACTCCATTCACACTGACATCCTGGGATGCACTTTACATTGTAGGCAAAGCTCCACACTAGCTTGGAAGTGGGTACTGTATCCTGGTCCAAGATTGAACAAATGAGACTCAAAAGCAGTTACCAGTCCAGGGCTCCTGTCTTAACCATTGTCGTCTAGGGCCCCTCTGCAGGAGAGGGTCTGACACAGCTCTGTCAGAACCCATTGACTCACACAAGACACACAGATGCAAGAATTACTGAATGGATGCATGTGTGAACACATAAAGCCAAAGCGTAAAAATGGCCAATGTGAAAAGATGTTCAACTGCTCTTGTAATCAAAGAAATGCAAATTAAATTGAGATGCCATTTTTTGCCTATTAACTTGGCAAAGATTTTTTTTAATGGTAATTTCCACTGCTGGTGAAGATGTGCAGGGAAGAGGCCCTCTTACGCTCTCCCTGGTAAGGATATTCACTGATAAAATCTTCTAAAAATATTGAAAGCTTAAAAAAATGCACGCGCCCTTTGACTTAGCAATTCTACTCCATGAACCTAGAATACGGAAATGATCAGCAAAGTGACATTATCTTCAAGGACACCTAGGGGCACCTTACTTATAAAGGCTGAAAGCTGAGAACATATGCACCCAACAAAAAGGGAACAGCTAAATAAATTAGGGTGCTTCCACGTGACAGCTTATCCACAGCCATTAAAAACAACGATGCAGAAGAGTATTTAATGGCAAGGAAAATGTTTACAGTGTATATATGCTTTTAGGCACTAGCTGGGGAGATGGCTCAGTAAAGTACCTGCTGAGCAAGCATGAAGACTTGAGTTCAGTTTCCTAGCTCTTACAGTTTCTGTGTAAGAAGCTAGGCATTGCAATTGAGTACATGGAAGGGCAGGTAGAGCTAAGCGGATTCCTAGAGCTCCCCTGCCAGTGAGGCTAGCCAAAGAGGTAATTTTCAGGTTCAGTGAGGGAGCCTGACAGAAAAGTCCTGAGCTTGCCCTTTAGCATGGAAAAAAAATCAAAACAAAAGTCTAAAGTCATGGAACAGTGATCACTAGTCTGTTTATATATATATTAGTACAAATATATATATATATATACATACATACAAATTATACAAACAGAAAATGTGCCACCGAGAAATAACCAATAGCAGTAGAAGAAGTAGGACAGAAAGAGATCGTTATTTCTCCCTATGCACTATCCCATACTTCTCAATTTTTTAACAGTGAACAGATATTGGTATTGCATTTAAAAAAGAAAGCAACAATCGATGCGGTATTTTGAAAATGCACATTCAGATTCATGTATCCACTGTGGTTAAGGTTTAATCATGTCACTTCCCACCCTATTTGTGGCTTTCTATGTCCTTAGAAAGGGTTCGTTTCTCAGCCCGATCCCCAGACTCACTGAATTACTCTCCCCTCCTCTTCGTGTTCTCCAGCTCTCCACCTGCCACTTGAAAAGCCTCAAATTGACCACTCAGAGTTCTGGAAGCTTTGTTTCCCCTTACACCCTGGGCCTTGGCAAAGGCCGGGAAGCCAAGTGTCCCCATTCCTTACAGAATTTACTGGACATGTATCAAGTGACATTCTGAACTTCATGGCAGTTCAAGGAAAGCTTGTGAGTGAATGAATGAATGAATGAATGAGCCACCAAATGAGAAAAGACACTAAAATCCACATATAGAGCCTAGCTCCTTGATCTGGGCACCAGGAATACACTGACATCAACTGCCAGGCTTCACTGCCACTGTCACATAACCCCAGGGCCACACAGCTGCAGCACCACACCTCCAGTGTGACCCAGACCCAATGGCCCGGCTCAGCGGGAGGTCACAAAGCCAGCAAGCATACAGCTGGCTTCAACACAAACTAACTAGTGAGCCAGGCTTGTTTAGCACTAACTCTCACCCGCCTCCGATGCCATCCAGGTGGGCTTCCCCACCTCAGTGCGCATGGCCACCATGCCGTGACCCTCTCAGCACATACCTTCAAGCACTGAGAGCTTGGCACTCGTGTTGATCTCGCCTAGACTGTTGGTGGCTGTGCACTCATAGATGGCTTCATCTCGCTGCACCCGTAATGGCTGGATCCTCAGCACTGACCCTGCTCCATCATCAAACTCGATTACCTGTCACAGGACAGATGTGGTCACACCTGTTAAAGGCGTGGGGATCTGCTAGAGCCAGGTTCCCTCAAATCCCCAAAAGGCCCCCCGAGGGAGACGAAGAGGAACAAGAGAATGACCACACAGAGAACAGGCCAACCCTAAAGCCTGCCCATCCTCCCAGCCAGCCAAGGACAAACCTCAAAGCGCTGGGAGCTGACTTTCTTCCCCTTCTTCATCCATGTGATTCGAGGCTTGGGTTCCCCTGTGGCTTGGCACACGAAGGAGGCCACCCCTCCCGACAGCCCAGTCTGGTCCTCTGGGACCTTAACAAAGACAGGTTTGCCTGGAAGAGACAGAGACGCTAAATCATGATGGCATGGTCACATCAGGAATGATCCAACACTGCAGGTAGCAGCCCTTGGGGGCGAGGGAAAACAGTAGTAATAACTAACTTTTATATAGTACTTAATAAGTGCCGGGCACTGTTCAAAGAGCTGAACCCTTAAGTCTTTGAAGAGAGGAGGTGGGTGCTTTAATTACTGTTTACAGAGAAAAGCCAAGGTGTAGGGAGGTCAAGGTATTTGTCCAATGTGACACAGCTGGCAAAGACCAGAGTCTGGGGTGGGGGGTGGGGGACCCTCCATGTGCTCCATGTGTCTCCTGCTTCTGATTATTCTAAGCTCCAGGAAAAACAAAATGCATTGGGGAACTTCTTTCTGGGAAGAGCCCCAGACTCCCCTAGAGACTTCCCAGCAACCAACCCTAAGCCTTAGGACCCCAGGACTCCTCCTTCCCCTCACCCGACATTCCAACGGCCCCAAAGGCCTGGACATTCCAGCTCCAGACAGGCTCTGGATGGCTTCCCAGAGGGATGCTTTCCTCCAACTGCCCTCCCACCCCTGCCCCCACTGGCTTGGCAACTGCCCTCCCACAGCATGGGCAGCTCCTGAGTTCCTACTCCATAGGAGGGGCTCAGACAAGGTCCTGCTCACCCTGGTTTACATGCCAAGGCTGACTCACCGCCTCTTAATCCTTCAAGTCCCACCACACAGGGTTGAAAGTCCCAAGAAACCGGGCTCATTGAGACGTAGCAATGTCTCGTTAATAGCGACAGTGGATCCATTTCCTATTAATCTAGCCACTGAACAGTTCCTGGAAAGCTAGTGCCCTGGGAACTGACCCTTCAGATTACCTGCTTGGTGCCGGGAGCTCAAGCCCAGGGTGGGCCCTGGCAGAAAAGCACCCACTCTGCGCTGTATCTCACTTCCTCTTATCATCACTGCTTCTACTTTGCAGGCTGAGGGACCGAGGCACGTTTCCAAAGTCACAGCCAGTGAGTGGGGACCAAGACACCAGGGTTCATAGGAGACTATTGGGGGCCTTCTCAGAGTGGTGGCAAAAGCCAGACCAAAGAAGTGGAGGCATGACCCAAGTGAAGGGCAGGTGCAGAAGGCTGTGAGTGGCAACCAGGTGGCATGCAACACCCACAGATGCCAGAAGGGGGAGTCCCATCTTCTAGAACTGGAGCTACCAGTGGCTGTGAACTGCCTGATGTGGGGCTGCAAACCGACCCCAGGTCTCTACAAGATCACTTACAGCAAGCACTCAATTCCTGAGACAGCTCTCTAGCACCAGTTCCTGTTTTGTTTGTTTGTCCTAGGCTATGAATGATGACGTGTAAGTGTCAGGCCGTCACCAAGGACAGCCAATCACTTGTTCTTAACACCAGCCCTTCAGGTCAGGAGGTATATTATCACCCCCATTTTAGAGACAGGGAAACAGACGCAGGGGGTCAAAGGACCAACACCAATGAGTCACAGTGTTTTGGGGGCACAGCCAGGGTTCATCCCACATTATAAATCTGGAGCTCATTTTAAAAACCTGTGCCCTCCCCAGGAAGGAGAACTCGGGACCCACAAATCTGCTCCTGGGGACTAGGTCGAGCAACACTGAGAGCCCAGTGCATGGGCCAGAAGCCATGCAGATGACCCGAGTTCTGAATTCTTGTCTGTCTCCACCACCCGAAGCTGCCTTTGGAGAGAGGGTTGGGTCTTCCCTAGTTTGTAGAATGTGCAGAGCCTGTCACTGTTAAAAGGACCTGTCTGACAGGACCCTCCCTCTCCAGGGTCCACTGAGGCCACCTCTCATCCCCCACCCCACGGTATCTCCCAGTTCCCCATTGTGCACTGCCATCTCCCTAGAGCGCCATTTTCCCTCCATAGGACAACTGGCTGGCTGAACACACATGTCTTTGCCTGTGTCACATCCCCCCCCCTTTTTTTTCTATTCAGAAGCCAGAGAACAGCCTCCTCCTGATCAAATCTCTCCAAAGGCCTCCCACTGCTCTTTACAAAAAAAAAAGAGTAAACTCCTGTCACCCCAGACAAAGCCCTGCCAGGTCTGACCCAACCAGTCTCCCTGATGCTGGCTTTAGAGCCCAGAAGAAGAAGCATCGCTCCCTGCCGCCTCAGGGCCTTTGCATAAGCCGCACGTTCTGCTAAGAACCTCTGGGAGGACCCTTTACCCACTAACCCCCTAAGTCACCTCCTCAGAAGACCATCCCGTACCCCACACACCGCCCCACTAGCTTAGTCCACGGTTTTCATCTCTGCCTCTCACAGTGCACTCACCGTTTCAGCATGCATGTGAGGCTACAACTTTCCACCTTTTTGGCGTCTGATAGCTGCTTCCCAAACAGACCATAACCCTAGGCAGGGCAGATTTCCACATCTGTCCTGTTTCCTGCCCTGTCCCACTCACTATCTGACCCAGTTCCTGACACCCAGAGGTGCAAGACAGAGGAAGAAATTGACACAGGAAGGAGTGTGAGGAGTAGGTAGAGACTGGGGCCCCTCTCACACACACCTTCCCTGGAGGCAGGAGAGAAACTCAGGGAATAAGTGCCCCTCTAGGTCCTGCCTCAACGTGTCCACATCGAAACCAGTGACTAGAACCTGAAGAACCAGAAAGACTAGGAGTATGCTGGGATGGGGCGGGGTGGGGTGGGGAGGGGCCTCCAGGGCCAAACAAAGAGCAGAGAGGCTGGGCAGGAGAGCCAGGTAGATGAAGAGCAGCCAGCAGGAACAGGCCTGGGAGCTGTGTGGAGACTGGACTGTGCCCAAGGCCGGGGGCCATCAGGGAGGTGGGACTCCTCCCCCTCGGAGGCTGGACAAGCGCCAGGGTGCTGCCCAGGATCAGACAGGCAGTTCTGCTCCAGCCCCTTCTATGGCCAGGTTTTGTTTTGCTCCCTACCAAGGAGCCCTCACAGAGCCCCAGGGCCACCCACCCCTTCCTCATTCCAGAGCCCTAGGTGGTCCTGGGTCATCGGTTCCTCAGAAGACCTTCCCTGGGAGCTCAGTCACTCGTCTCTACATGGTCTCCCCAATTTTGCTCCTGCTAGCCTTTTTCAACAAGTATCTTGTACTCATTTGGCAGAGGTCAAGCACTACCCTGAGTATTTAGCTTGGGTCCTGGTGCACTTACCCACCATCTGGGCCTGCCTGACTGCACCCCACATCTCTCATCAGCCCCTCTTCCAGACAGTGGAAGCCTGCCCACATCACACTGTCAGTCGGGATGCCAGGCAGACAGGCAGGCAAAACCTGTGACCATTCAGCTGGTGCCCAGTCTAAACAGAATGTTTTTTTGTTGTACACCAAAAAAACAAAAATGCACTGTGTGTGTGTGTGTGCGTGCGTGCTCGCACGTCCTCACTCGCATATGTGAACGCATGCACACATGTGCTTAGTGCACATTGGTGAGTCAGTGCTCTCCTTCTACTACGGGGACTCCAGAGACTGAAGGGAATTCTGGCCTGGCCTTTACTTACTGAGCCATTCTGTTGGTCTGTGAACAACACTTCTGAGACCCGAAAACGGGGTGCCATCTGAACACACTAGAAGGAGCTTTGTGTCACAGTTGCCTGCTGGGTCACCCTGCCCCGTGGGCAGCTACTTACAATGGGATACCCTGGGACGGTCTTTACATGTCAGCAGCTGACCCTGCAGATGAGAGACCGTGACCAAAGAAAGGAGCTGGCCTGGGCTAGAGGAAGCACACCCCCTGGAGAGGCTGCAGGCATGAACCCTAGAGAGAGCTAAACTGGGCCACCTCCAGGGCTCCTCCACAGGGAGACTGGCTGCTGTAGTGTGCCTCCCCTGAGGGGCACACAGACACAGGCACAGGAACAGCCCTGCCCGCAGGAGAAGCGCGCGGCAGGAAGGACGGTGAGGGCAGGGGCGCTGCTGGGGAGGTGATTTCCCACGGCCTGAGTGGCTGGCGAGCTGGGGACTCATTAATGAGCTCCTGTGACTGCTTCTGGCAACCTTCCCCAGCCCAGTCCACTCAAGGGCAATCCTAGCTCCAGGAGGCACTCCAACAGGGGGAGCACTTAATAGGTGCCAGGTGCCTTGCCCACGTGACCTCCGTTAACCTTTACAGGTAGGAGTGATTACTCCTGTTGTGCAAGAGGAAAACAGGCTAAGAGAAAGCACTTGTGCCGGAAGCTCCAAGAGGGCTGGGCCTAGACAGGCCACCCATAAGCACAAGGGAAAGGCCCTGCCATTGTTCCAGGGGCTCTGGAGGAGAAACGTGGCTACTCCTCGAGGCTCCTGCTCACCCATACCAACATCTACCGCAAACCGCCTACTCCTTCAGCTACCAGACACCTTGCTGAACTCCAATGACTTGCAAATAACTTCATAACCAGGACCCAACCTGCACCTTGGGTTGGGGTCCTACAACTGTCCCTCACTGTCTGAAGGTCTTGCTCTGGCTTTCTCCTAAGCTCAGTCTCATTCCTTTGTTGGGCAATACTCAGCATTAGCAAATGCCCACTCATCTTCAGGGGCCCTCTATTCCAGGAACTCTCCAAAGGTATTCATGCCACTGCCTGTGCCAGCACTGCCCCAGCCTGCTCCTGCTCTTCTCTTAGCTCACAGACTTGTGCCCAGGTCAATGGGTTCTGTCTTGTGACATGTCCAAGTGGATTCTTTCTATCCAAGCACCTAACACACAAGAGACCAGCAGGAACCTCTACCTGAGTGCTGGACCAAGACCGTCTCTATCCCCATAGCCATATACCTTGGCCCCATCAAGAAAGCACAGAACCCTGGGTTGGAGGGATGCTGAGTGAGGTTCCAGAAGTGTGCGTCCAGGTTTCCACCAGAGCTGACTAGGCACTGATGCTAGGCCTCCAGGCTAACTCTTGGCAGCTGCTTCTCTACCCTGTTTCTCTCCACTCCCCTCTGAGGCCAGGGCCCCCATTCATTTGTCTCGTTAAGAAGCCTATAGAAACACATTTGTCCGCTCTGCGCTTCACTGCTCTGGTCGTCAATTCTCCGGGGGCACCCGCCCTGCCTTCTGCAGCAGCCCTGTCTGTGTCTGGCTGCTTGCCCCTAGTGAGAAGTCTTGGAAGTTCAGTCCAAGCCTGGCCAGGGTGGGGAGAGATTCAAAAGTGAGTGTAATTTAACAGCAGGCTGGGAGGCAGACCCTGACCCCTGCAGCCGGCTCACCACGGCTCCTGACTGCTCTATGGCTCTTGGCCTGACATAGTGCTCAAGGAGCACCTGGAGGGCCACCCTTGGCAGAGGCTTCTTCACCTGGTTTCCACCTCCAAGCACCTGCTTAGTCTCTATGACTAAAATTACTAAGGAACCAGCAGGAACATTCCTGGATCTACCCTAAAACAATTCCACCTCACTCCTCCTGATTCCGATAGAGGTCAGGCCTGCTCCAACTCTTTTTTCTTATTCACCACCTCCTCCAGGGCCTGAGCTGGAAATGTCTAAACTCCCAAGACTCCCAGCCTGCCAGGGCAGACAGACCTAGGGCAAAGTGCCACCACAGCATGTTATGGAGTGCAGAGGACCAGGGCATGCCCCACGCTGCTATAGGAAATAGTGACAGCTGAGTCAGAGCTGGTCAGAGTAGGGGAAATGCCTCACCCCCCAACTCTTTGTTTTTGGAGACAGAGTGTCATGTAGCCCAGGCTCGTCTTCAATTTCCTACATAGCCCAGAAAATCTAGAACTCCTAATCCTCCTGCCTCCACACCTCAAAAGTACTAGGATTACAGGCCTGTGTTACCACACCTGACAGGGAAAGAGTGTTTCAAGCAGAGGAAACAAAGAATGAAGAAAGCCTGGACACAGAGAGCTATGTGCGGCTGAGAGGAGAGAGCATGGCAGGTTCCGGTGAGAGGCACTGAAGGGTAGGTCAGCACACAGTAAGATGCTAACCCTGAGCCTAAAGGCAGCGGGAGAAGGGAAGCTGGAGGGGAGTTCAAACTGAGCACCTTGACGCAACCCGAGTCTGGCTACGGAATACAGAACGGGTTAGGAGGGCAGGGCTGGAGGCAGGGAAGACAGCAGAAGGCTGATACAGGCCCGGCAGAAGCTGAAGGAGGCTTGGCAGAAGGTGGTGGGGAAAGTAAGTGGATGCATTCCAAAGACACTCAGAAGGCAGAGGCCACAGAACTCGGAGATGGATTACATGTGCGATAACAGGGCGGGAGGGAGAGAGGGAGAGCAGGAGGGAGGGAGGGCAGGAGGGAGGGAGAGGGCAGGAGCTGGGAGGTTCCTGACTTGGTGACCAGGTGGGTGGTAATGCCAGTCATAGAGAGAAAACTGGAGGCAAACAGGAGGGTGGGGCCGAGGGATGCAGGCTGGGGCGTGCTGGGTGAGAGGCAGGAAGGAGAAGCTATTCTCCTAGGCCACACTTTCTCAACTCAGTATGTCCTCCCCAGCTGTTCGGGGCCCTGAGACTATCTGAGGATGGTGGGAAGAAGAGTGACAACAGTTCTTCGATATCCAAGGGCCACTAACTACACCAGGCCGGTGCTCTCTGTCTTGTCAACCTAGGGTGTGACTGCTACTCCAGTCTGTCCCTGTAGCTCCAAGTTCTCACTCGTCAGCACCAGTGAAGCCTGAGAACCACCCATCCCCCTCCCTGAAGTCCTCCACCTGACTACTCCTCTGGACCCCTAGCACCCTGGCTACTCTCCAAAGGACTAGGAACTCTCCCTCCCATTCTACCCTACCCAGGACAAAGGGAGGGGTGCTCCAGGGCCACCCCCTTCTATGACTGGCTCCTGAATTATTAATGAGCATTAAGAGAGACAGCCCTGGTGGAATAAGGCTCTTGTCTAGAGACCTGGAGAGGATAGAGGGATCCCCATGGCCTGCTATCCTGGGGCCTGACCCCTGGACTGCCTCTGTGTTCAGGACAGGCTGGGAATAGCCCCTTCCCCCCAAGGGACCTCAGTTCCGACCTTGCCCCTCCCCCCAACCTGCGGATTGGCTAAGCCTGTCCTGTGCTCCGCCTCCCACCAGTAACCAAGCAGTGGTAACCATGGTGACAGGGCGGGCTATGGCCAGTCTTGTGCCAGGCAGGGGGAAGGGCAGCAGCAGGGAAGAGACCAAAGTTCAAAGTTGGACTTGGGTAGGGGACAAATTGTGCCCCAGCACACAAACACTCGTTTTATTCCCCACTCCCCCTCTCCTCCATACAAGCCATGTAACAACCTTCCCCATTTTCCAGGGACTGCAGGCCTAGCTCAGGGAAGGATGGCCTTTGCCTTGAAGGTTCCCAGGGAAAGGAAAGGATCCAGGTAAGTCAGCTTGAGCACTCCCTGGACCTGTGGATACATCTGGGACTGTACTCATGCTTCCTTCTATAGGGGCCTTCCACAGAGGTCTGCAACGTGGACAAAGCACATGCCACACAATTCACACAAAGATCACACAAATCCAAGACGTTGCTCCCCGATTCCATAAAATACTTAGACATGCACGGCTCTGCAGAGCCCAAAGGATATCCAGGTGCTCCACGGGAAGGAGGAGGAAGCAGGTACTCCTTAGAGGAGCTTTCCAAGTGGGGTCTCTAGGACAGAAGGACTAGAGGTAGCTCTCTGGTCAACCTGTTTCTTTTTCCTAGGATCCAGTCCTGTATTCCATCCTAGAGACCTCCTAGAAGGTACGTCACTTTCTATCCTGGTCTATCAGTATGAGGAGGAGTCAGACTTACTGTCACCATGAGCACCTGCCATCAAACCAAGCATCACCAGTGCAGGCACAAGGGGCACCATCATCCTCCCTGGGGTTGGCTCTGGGGCCATCCAGGGTTCTAACTCCACAGTCAGCCACAGCCCAAGACAATCCACCTGTAAGGGAGAGAAGGGCAGAGCCAATTAGCTGGTATCCACTTGTGTCCTTACTACCCATGCTGCCTCCCGGCCCCTACTCATCCTCACTGCCCATTCAGAGCTGACTTTGGCAGTCCCAGATTGGACTGTACAATGGCTACCCAAGCTCCTTCGCTGAGGGTCAACCCATCCTACAGAAAGAGTGCAATGCAGAGGCCCTCAGGGCATTCTCTAAACCCCAGGAAGAGGAACACAGTATAGACGGAGATGTGCACTAAGTTCTCCATCAACATAGAGCTAGTTAGAAACCAGCACAGGGGCAGTCCATTCCAGATATTGAGTTTCCAACTGACACCATTAAGGGATGGGAACAGGGAAATGGAGTCAAAGACACACACAGGTTGGGACTCAAAAACAAGACAGAGGCAGGAACAGTAAGCAGCTAGGTAGAGTTGTATAGTCCAGGGCCATCCCAGACCATGGGGCATCCTGACGCTCTTCCTTGGGAAGCAAGGGGCCAGACCCTAACATACTCAGCACAGGTCCCAGAACACAGACTCAGCAGCAGTTGGTTCCACATTATCAAAGGCTCACAGCCAAAGCCAAAACCCGTCAGGGCTCGCCAGGATTGCTCTCTACAAGTTACAGATGCCCTGCCTGGCCACCCTCAACCAACCCAATTCCCATGGCACCTTCCTACCCCAAAGACCATCTGTAAGGAGGCTTCAGTGGCAGAGAACTGGAATGCTAGACCCTAAGATTCAACATCCATGCTTCCTCCCTCTTCCCTTGCTCCAGGTGTGCAATGCAGATGAGGGATGGCTGTGTTTGGAGCCAGCTGAAACCTTCAAGAGCCTGCTCGCTCACTCACTCTCCTGTCAACATGCTTCTTCCTCTCTGCAGCCACCCGTTAAAGACTTCCAGTGGCTACACTGTGTACTGGAGACACCTAACCCCAGGGGTGAGCTTCAAAGGTCTCTTTTCCATGTTCCTTGCCTGGGGACTTCATGTGACATGTAGCGGTGCCCACACTGCCACATACAGGGCACTGGCACATGGCCACGCCTCCACAGCGGCCACACCTTGGGGCCCCACAGTGCTAAGAGAATTGAAGTTGAGAGGACAGGGGAACGGAAGGGATGGAGCACAAACGTGGTTCTGCTCCTTCCTGGAACTTGAACCCTTATTTGAACTTAGCACAGTCAAAGATCATGAGGTGAATGAATAAGCAGCAGGTGAGCAAAGGTGGAGGGAGCAGGTGGCCCTGGGACGTGAGGTGGGTGCTAGAGACACGGGGAAGGGAGATGTTTCCTGTCCTGGGAGCTCACTCGAGCCGAAGACATAGGCAGACGTCATAAAGCTAAAGGACATGGTGTGCTGTCCAGAACTACTTATTCCAGGCTGTGGGCTCTGCTGAGTGATCACAGAGCTGAGGAGGTTCAGCCTACAATGAGGCCACACTCTGCCATGTCTGGATGGGGGTCCTATTTGGTTAAGGCCCTACCTGGGCTTGCTCATCACAGCACCATGGTTATCTCAGTGGGGCCATCAAGACATCAGGTGGTGAACTGCCTGACCAGGTTGCAATGGGGACATGGTTCTCAGACAGGACTCTAGCTTTGGTACAGATAGCCAGGGTACTATTCAGAGGTGTGTCACAACATAGGTCAGACAGCGTGGCCTAGGCAGGTCTCGTGGGAAAGACATCACAAAGTCAGAGAGCTTAACTTCCATGCTCAACAATTCCAGGCACAGCTGGGCGTTGGTGGCACACGCCTTTAATCCCAGCACTCGGGAGGCAGAGGCAGGCGGATCTCTGTGAGTTCGAGGCCAGCCTGGTCTACAGAGCGAATTCCAGGACAGCCTCCAAAGCCACAGAGAAACCCTGTCTCGAAAAACCAAAAAAAACCAAAACAAAACAATTCCAGGCACATACTCCCCACCCCCCAATGCAGCAGATGCCATATGGACTCAATCTTCAGTACAAGTATCCCGGGGGCACATCTCCCCAGTATGGACATAAAGAAATGAAACAGAATAGATGTTACAAGGTACAAAACTGCACAGCACAGTCGTTTCAGGACAGAACTCCGCAGTACAATTGCAGAGCCTCAATCCCCTATAGCTGCCTTGGGACAGCAATCACAGCATGGCTAACTCCCAGGTGCAGACATCCTGTGGGTGTACACAGCGGCTATAGACATCTGTGGGTATAGCTGCCTGATAAGGACATCACAGGGATGTAACTACTCAGCACACTGTCACAGAGGTATAACTCTGCTACACATGGGGGTAGAGGTGTCAATATTAAATAAAGGGGAACAAGGCTCCACTCAATAAAGCCTTCATAGTGTCTCACTCCCAGAACAGGTGAGTGAAATTCTGGCCTCTGAACCCAATCCTCAGTGTAGCAAAGGCCAGTCAGTGGCTCTTACTTGGGGATTCAAGTGTGTTCAGAACATTTTGTTCAGCTCCACAGTGTAGGAAGAAGGGAGAAGCATTGAAAGTAGGGGCCTGAGCGATAGCTCAGAGTTAAGGGCACTGGCTTCCAGAAGACTCGATTCCCAGCACCCATATGGCAGTTCACAACTGTCTGTAACTTCACTTCCAAGGATCAAAGGTCCTCCTCTGGCCTCTATGGGAACCAGACACACACAGGTTTTACAGACATACGTGTAAGCAAAACACTCATACAGAGAAAAATGTTAAAACTTTTTCTTTCTTAAGTTGAAAACATAGATATTCCCTCCCAAGAGAGCTGCTCCCAGTGATTCCCAGACACAGGGACACAGAAGAGTCTAAATGCCAGGAGACCCCAGGGACATACATAAACATGGGCACCATCTCAGGGAACCACTTTGGCAACCAATGTCTTCCAAGCCAGGGTCCCTCCCTCTCAGCAGCTCCTGGTGTGAGCACATTGCTCCCACTCCTGAACTCTGGGCACAGTGCCTGCCCCTGGTGTCAGGCAGTCCAGGCTGCTCCCAGCTCCCAGGGCCTCTCCCTCATCAGAAGAGAGGTGAGCAGCTCTGAGTCCCAGGCCTGGGCTTGAGTCTAGATGCTGGCTGTGCCCACACCCTGGTCCCCAGGCCCCCTGCAGAACAAGTTTGCCTTGCTGGACTGCCACGGACCTTGTGCACCCACCTAAGACGGCAGTTCTCAGAAGAGACGCCCACTCCACCAACACGGATGGGTGAGCCCAAGCCTTGGACAATTCAGATAAAATCAAGGCCCAGACACTTGGGTGCTCAAGCTCATCTCTGAATTACACTGTGGGCCATTGGTTCTACCAAACTGACATACTTGGCCAGGAAAACAATTATGTGGCATATGATATTATTATAGGATATAATTGAGTGTAATTTTTCTACATTCAGAATGGCTTTGATATATCTTTTTTCTTTGCTACACCACTGTAAAGCTGCCAACTGCCCTTTCTTAGGAAGAAATGTCCTTTATTCTCAAATTTTGTCCTTGGTGCTAAAATGTCCTTTCTTGTATGAAGTGATGGGGACAGCAGATAGCAGTTGTTTTTTATATAATGTCCTTACTTGGCAAAATAAAAAACTTCTAACACCCTGTCTGGACCCAAGCACTTTTGGAAACTGAACTGTGTATGAAACCAAAGAGCCTGGGAATCGCTGCTCTGAGGAAAAAGGGACCAGCGGGCACAACATCAAGCCACAGGACTCACGTATGTGTATCATGGAAAATTCGTGTCATTTCCATGAGGTCCACCCTAACCATCCCTGCCAGGGCCAAAGAGGGCCCCCAAGAGACCATGTGACGCCAGGACCGAGGGGTTCCTGGATGGAAAACAGCTGGGATCATTCTCAAGGCCCCCTCATGAATATGCAAACACAGATTGATTTGTTTCCCGTGGGCATGAGTTACTATTCACAAATATTAATTAGTCTCCAAATACCACCTGTTCCTCTGGCCTGCCCCACTGCTCCTCTTCAGGCCACGACCCTGGCTCCCAGGAAACTGGAGACCAAACATGGGTATGGGCAGAAGGAGCATCCTGGGCTCCAGGGTGTGCTCGCCAAGGAGAGGCCAAGGCTTAAGCAACAAGATGCATGCTGGGCGGGGAGAGCCAAGAGCTGTTCATCTTTTAACCTGTGGCGGCAGCTAACCGAGCCCTTTTGTCATGTCCTGGACAGTTTACCGTGTGGTACTGCTGCAGCAGCCGCGGAGGCGGAAACAGGCCTTGTCACACTTGGGAAGGGAAAGCCTACATGTTTCCAACTCTCACCAAACCAACCACTGGATTATGAACAGAATAAATCACAGCCTCAGACTCGACCCTGGCCCAGAGGAGCTGGCTGCCAGGAAGGAGCCTGAGACGGCCTTACCTCCTCCAGCCAGGAGGCCAGAGTCCGTGTGAACAGCCAGGAACAACATTTCCTACCACTCTAGTATTGGGGATCCTCTAGCTACACTGAGGCCCCTTTTATAATCCTTAGCTTTTGACTCTCTAGGGAGTCAAAGGAGAAGCCAGGGGTGTCAAAATTTCCGAGAGTGGCAGCCAAGAACCTAACAGGGGCCTAGTTAAGAAACAAAAACTAAACAAAAATCAAAAAGGGCCAACATAGGTCCCTCTACAGCCACAACCCATAAGTCTTTAGATCTTTTCTTGGGGGTGTGAGGTGGGACCCATCAGATTAATATTCACCAACTCTGCTGCCTTGGGGCCTCTGTACCCAGTGTTGTCTCTACTGCAAAAGATGCCTTTCTCTTGCCCCAGATACTCACTCTGCTTCAGAACTGAGTTCAAGTGATCCACTATGTAAATCTTCCCCCAAATTACGCTCCCTACAATTCCAGGTTGTCCAGTTCAGTGAAACCACAAGAGTTGATACAAACCAGTGATTCTCAATCCAGGGTACCCTGCCCAGGACATGTGATAATTTTTGATTGTCCTAACAATTTTTGATTGTTAGGACTGGGGGTGGAGGTAGGGGTTACTAGCATCTAATGGGAAGAAACCTGGGATACTGTGAGATATCTTACAACATCAGGCTAGCCCCACAAAAAAGGGATCACCTTGTCTAAAAAGTTTACAGTACCAAGCCTCAGAATCCAGTCCCCCTTGGACTCGCTAACACCTTCAACCAAAGGCAGTCCCTGACATTCATATCAGTATCTCTTTCTACCCCCAAATTAGTTCAGCTTCCAGAAGCTGGGGGGGGAGGGCGTTGCCCTGTACACACCCTGTCTCCATCCTCCAGACATGTTATTTACATGTGCTCTCCCCAGAGCAGAAAGGGCTCCTTTTTCAGGGCCTCTTCTGGCAAGACTGGGCTTTTAGGCAGAGCAGACGATCACTTGAGGATGACAGAAGGAAGCAACAGTACCCTCATACACATCTCCCTACCTGGCCTTTCCCACCTGAGCCCTCCCCTGGGCCCCTCTGCATAACCTCACTGCCCATCTCACCAAGTGAGTATTCATGGCATCCTTGCTCCTCTCCATCTAGGCCAGACCCATTTCTCTTTTTTAAATTTTTATTTTTTTGTTACAATTGCAGGTGTGGTTATGTGGAGGTCAGAGGTCAACTTTGTGGCATCAATTCTCTGCTTCCACTTTTACCACCGGGTTCTGGGAATCGAACTCAGGCTGTCAGGAAGCAAACACATCTATCTTCCTGCTGAGCCACCTCACTGGCTCCAGATCAATCTGCCTTGGCCTCTTTGTTTAATCATCCATCTCGACCTGTTTGGAGAACAGGGTGATGAACATGAGGCCAAGAAGCTTCCAGAGAAAGGCCCACCAAGCTCACGGACAACTTGTCACCCAGGTCAACAAGTCCTTGAAGGCCCTTTCCTCATTCCAAACATCTAACTTGTCAGAAGTTTGACTTTCCCCCTCTTCCATCCCAACTACCCTTCACCCCTCCAAGGGCTTCCTGCAGTAAGTCACCCCCTTTCAGTCCATCCTGTACACAAGCCAATGGTGCCTTCAGCTCGCAAAGTGCACATCCGGGAACTGAAGACATGGCTCAGCAGTTAAGAGTGTTCACTACCCACACGGGAGCTCACAACAATCTGTATGGGCTCTGACCCCTCTTCTGCCTCCACAAGTGCCAGGCACACACGTGTGTGGTGTGTATACACAACACACATGTAGGCAAACACACCCGAGTAATAAAGATAAACAATGCTTTTTTAAAGCACAAATCTAACCATGCCCGTCGTGTGCGCTGTCTGCTGTTCTAGCTCACGGGAGGCACTAGCCAGTATTCCGCGGATGAAGGGACAACAAGATGAATGGATGGACGCTGTCAGTTTAGGAGCCTTCGGTGCCTCTGAAGCACCCTTAAGAGGAAGCTTACAGCCTTCAGTTTCACATCCCAGCCCACCATGTCAACTCCCAACTAGACACCTGGCCTTATTCTCTACAGCCCCAGCCCACAGCCCCGAGTGCCCGGTTCCTTCTAGGTAATCGACGGTGGATAGGCAGTCTTTTTTCCCTACAGAAACAGCGACTGGAGAAGCACGCAGACCCTGCTGCCATCCAGAAGCCTATGTCACATCCACAGCAGCTAATGAGCTGTAAATCATTCCCCACCCACCTCCATCCTCCACACTAGCCAGACATGTCCCCTCCCTCATGTCCCACACTCAATCCTTCGCCATGGCCTGTCTACTCCGCCTCCTTAAATAACACTCAAATCCCTTCTCTTCCTCATACCACCACTTTCTATCATCGCTCAACACTGGATATCCCCTCCACAACTCATGTAAAGTCTCACATGAAAATCGAAACCAATCTCTCTGAGTTCGAGGCCAGCCTGGTCTACAGAGGGGTTCCAGGACAGGCTCCAAAGTTACACAGAGAAACCCTGTCTCGAAAGAAACCCAAGAAGAAAAAGCAAATCCAGACCATCCCGTTGGTGCCCAGCCCCCCAGCCATACATTGGGGCACACTCACCGGTCTTACTTGCTTACACCAGTCACTCTTGCTGGGCAGTCAGCACTGAGGGCAGGGCACCAGGGCCTCCGCTCCTTCCTGGACAGAGAGGAAAAGGTGAGAAGACATCAAGAACTTCATCAAGACAAATTATAAATTGACACAGACAGACTTTTGAAACTCACTATTTATGCAGGGAAAAGAAAAGCAGGTTACAGATCTGCGGGTGTAGGACGATCCCGTTTAGTAAAAATACCCAACTGTTACTTCACTGCATTTGCCTGATGCTTCCTGAGCACCTACTATGTGCCTGCCCATCTGTCTACTTCCCTATGCCCATGAGCAACACAGGCCAAGTCTCTAACCATGGCATGGAATCTGGGCCTCAGCCTCACAGTGACCCTGGAGAAGGGCATTCACCCCACCCTACCACTCGGGCCGCACCTGCTGGGTTCTCCCCTCACTACCAGCCACAAGCCCATTCTCTTCCGATCTCCAAGTGTGCCGTTTTCTCCTGTCTCCCAGCCTTGCCCATGATGCGTGTTACCGCCTAAAACGGGCTACCTATATGCTTCTGACCAGTTACCACTCAGACTTCAGATCCAACAGCACTTCTCAAGTAAGCTTACCATGACATGGCCAACTACATGCCTGGACTTTGCCTCGAAGCAGTGACCACAAACGTATTTATGTACTTACATGACTCCGCGTCACTATAATAAGCTCAGTAAACACATGGGGCACACCTGCCTGGCTCAACTTACTATGCCCAGTGCCCAGCAGGAACCCAGCACACAGTAGGTGCTCAGTCAACACATGGTGAGGACGTGAGTTCACAGGAAACAGCCCAGTCAAGACATGCTCCAGCACATACACCAGCCTTCAAAGACGCTTCAGGAACAATATTTATTTTTGACTTTCTGCTTCTCTATAATTTTTAAAATGAAGGTGTGCCCCTGGATGCCTCCTCCGCTGGCACACACAGCGCGTCAGAGCCCTGCCCCTTCCTTCTAAAACCATTACTGAGCTCTCTCTAGCATGCGAATGGTCTGGGGGGAGGGGGCAGGGTTTAGTCACGCCCACATCACCTCATTACTCCATCAGCTACCCTGCTGGTGCCCACTTGAAGCGTGCTGCAAGCCCACTTAGGGCTCCTTCTGGGCCTCACCCCACACTCACAGCCATGTTCATCCTAGTCCTGCCACTGCACCTCTTCCCCAAACAGGAAACTGGGGGAGCTGGTACATCCTACCGACCGAGGCCCGACGTTCCCCACATCCACAGACTAACCTCCACGCCAGGGAATCGTCCTCACTTTAACTTCTTTTGGATTAATTTGATGTGTATGAGTGCTTTGCCTGTGTGTATGTATATATGTGTACCATCTGTGCACACGTATGGTACCCAAATTCAGAAGAGGGCATCAGACTCCTGGAACTGGAGTTATAGATGGTTGTGAGCCACCGTGTGGGTGCTAGGAACCAAACCCAGGACAGCTGCAAGAGCAGCCAATGCTCTTAACTGCTAAGTCACCTCTCTAGCCCTTTGTCCTTACTTTAGACTTGTCAGTCACCTTTGGAAAGTTAGGGAGTCTTCTTCGGGAAAAAGCCACTGACTCACCCAAGGTTTCACCAGACCCACCCACCCTGGCCAGATCAGAACCAAAGGCTCTGGTCCTCAGGATGTCAGTATGTGCTCTTACCCCCGTCCACTACATTTCTCCACAACATTTCTCCACAGCATTCCCAGTGGCCGCTGCTTCAGGCTGCCAAGCAGGTCTGGCCAGAGAAACCGGCTTCCGTGTTGCAAACTCAAAGGCCCGTTTGTCTGGAGATGCCCGCCCAGCCTCACAATGCCTGACATGCGGCTGTTAGCTCCACCGTTGCTCAGGAACCCAGGCAGAGGGGTAGTGTTCAAAGCAATGGTGTCACACCCAAGGCCATGCCAGCAGCACTGGGCCTCCTGTCTGATGGCTGGGACGGGCCCTATCTAAAGTAGAATCCATATCTGAAGAAAGGCATATATCCAAAACGGCCATGAAGTAGGTCTCAGAAACACAGGACGCCGAGGCTGCCAAGACTCCCCCAAGGAACACAAAACAGTCCAAGGCAGTATTCTAGAACAGTACTCTGGATCACACCAGTCCAGGATCAAAAAGCCCCAACACAGCCTATCAAGTCACCATCAGATAAACCACCAACAGCCCTCAGAATCACTCCAGACACACAAGGAGACAAAACCTAGACCAGTCGGGATGGCCAGGTACCCAGAGAACAAACTGGCATTGATACCTAGAAGGCAGACTGGATAGCTGCTCAGTCAGGGCCTAATTGGATAGGATTTCAGTGAGGGTTCACCCTGGGCACAATACCCAGAAGGGTCTCAGACCAGGCTTCGGGAACAGCCGTGACCAAGATCACGTAGAAGGCCCTTGCACCATCCTGGCTGGCCTGGCCCCAGCAGGGCTCTGCGTCACCTGCCAGGCCGAAGCCCGGCCCACCAGTGGGACCAGGAGGAGCAAGTAGAAGCCCAGGGCACAGGCACAGATTGAAGCAACCTCCGGGCAGCCCTGGGGCAGCACCACAAACAGCCCCCAGAAGCGACAGACAGTGCACAGCCAAGGAAATAAACGCAGAGTTCTCAGACCCAAAGGCCCAGTGCATCTGCTGCATCTGGGCCTCGGAGGCAAAAGCAAAACAAAGACTTTTGGGAGAAGTGGGACACTAAACCAGAGATTGCCCTTTCTCAGAATCCCCTCCTATCCACTTGAAGAGCTCTCTCCTCCGGGGCCCCTTCTCGGTCTTCTCAGGCCTACCTGCACCCTGAAGGTCAAATACACTGGTGCAACACAGTTGTGTCAGTGAAGATGAGGCTGGGGGACAAGATGCCCCCGCCTGGTTGAGCATCCCACCTGTAAAGGCACAGCTTGGAGCAGCAGCTACTGCAGGCAGGTGCCTCTGCCTGGACAGTACACGTTTCCAAAGACAACTCTGTGACGTGGTGCTTCTCATGAAGGAGTGTATTTTCACCACTTTTACCAATGATGTTAAAACAACTGCAACCACCAAGGGATGATACAACATGTGAGGCCCTGTCCCAAACGCATTGTGTTTATCTTTAATCCCCTAACAACCCTATGAGGCATGGTGTTTATCATACTCATTTGAGAAATGGGGTCCAGAGGTGGTTAGCAAATTGTTCAAGGTCAAGTCAAACTCCAGTTCATAATCAAAGTCAGCCTTTGGCTACTGCTGACAGCTGTCTTCCCTGAGAACACAGCTCCTGGCTCCACTGTAATTCCTGATGTCCTCTGGCTTATACTCGAGCTTCACGTTAAAGCCCTTCTCTAAAACCCAAGTGCCTCGCAGACAGCACATGAGGCCTGAGTTCACCATTTATCTGGTTTGGCCTTTCCTCCCCAGGTCCCTAGCTCAGGCCTTCGGTGAAGCCTGGCCCTTCCTCTTCCTCCCCTCCCCTCCCACAAACCACCCTGTCCTACCAAATGTGCTTTCTCCCTGCCAAGCTGCCTTTCTCTCTCCTGACTCTCTGCTCGCAGCATCTCCTTGCTAGGAAACCTGCCTCCACCCAGAACTTTTCGTAGCCCAGAACCATCTTCCAGTGAAGAAATCTGACTGTAGCATGACCCACAGGCTCCACCCAAACTTAAGTCATGGATGTCTGGGCTTTCAAAAGTCCTGGGTACCTCAAAGAACATCCGGGGCTCTGTGAGCTGCTGCTGTATCTCTCAACACACCACAAGTGATAACATCTCCCAATCTTTACTCAGACTTTCTAATTTTTTTAATTAACTAATTAATTCTGCAGCGCTGGGAACTGAGTCCAGGGCCTCAGGCATGCTAGGTCAGGGCTCTCCTGCGGCATTATCTATCTCCAGTACTGCTCGTATCGTTTTAATTTTTTCCCCCTTCATCTGCAGCACCCTTTCTCTTTTTCAACTGGCAAACTCCTACTGACCCGTCTAAGCCCACTTCAGAGAGCCCTTTCTCAGTCTCCTCTGAGAATCATCCCACCCTGTCTGTACCTGCAACTCTCCGGTCTCACAGGGACTCCTCCAATCGTCTAACCTCAGCTTGGAACGGCAGTTGCTCTATGTGGCTAACGCGCCCACCTCAGCAGCTGCTAAGAGACAAGCTTCCTTTTCTGCACAGCTGTTAGTCCCACAGGAAGCCAGACTGCCAGGCCAAAAGTGCCTAACCCTGTGCCTGGCATACAGTCAGCAATCAATAATAGGCTACTGACTCCCTTTTGCATTCCCACGAAGTGACTGCCACTGCTGACTTGCACAGCCAGCCACACGGTTCTCTTGGCTTCTCGAAGCAGCCTGGGGCCCACCTACACTTGACTACCAGTCCCATTCTGCGGGAACTAAAGCTGAGGCCTCCGTGCTGTACAAGCTGGAGCATACAAGTTGTTTAGGTCTGGGGGCTCCCTCTCCCACTGAGGACCTCAGAGTGACTCCCAGTGCAGGTGGCCGGGAGAAGTACAGAGGAAGCACAACCCAGCAGGGACAGCAGCTTGCTGCACATCAAAACAATTCCCAGGGAAGGGTGTTCGGCCAGTGTACCCTTGCTGCAGCCCACCGTGCCTCCCAGCAAACCGCTTCCCCAGCACCCAGAACTATGGAAAAGAACTCCTCTTCCCATGGCCCTAAACGCAGGAGGCTGGCCAGGGGGCGTGGTGGGGGTGTCCCCAGCTGCAGGAGAAGGGAATCACTAGAACTGTCCTCACGAAAGAAGGGAGGAGTAACTCAAGGAAAACAAAACCATGAAGAAACTCAACTAGAACGCATAAGGAAGGCCGGAGACTGAGAGTGCAGGTGCACAGGTGTGCGTGTGCGTGTGCGTGTGCGTGTGTGTGTGTGTGCAAGCACAGCAGGCTTCTGCAGGGGGCTCCTTGCAGGGACGCTGAAGTGCACCGGAAGAATGGAGGGTGGGCTGAGGGTGAAGGAGGGGCCTAGGGTGTGTGGCCTGAGCCCTGGCTGAGAACGAAGGGTGTTCCTGAGCAGTCGTTGAAGCCCTAGGCAGATTCATACCTTCAGTAAACACAGGGATTTTCACACTCCCCGAAGCAAGAGTTCATAAGGAGCCACACAGAACCCCTCAGATTTCCTGCCAGACCTCTCCTCTGGATCCTATCAAATTCCTGGTGCCTCCCAAAGATTCCCACACTGGGCTCTTCACCACAAAACACTTCCCTGCCAGAGCCAGCACCAGGTCACTCAGGATGCCACTCTTGTCCCTTCAGAAGCAGAAGCGGAACCTTCCTCAACAACCCTTGGTCATCAGCATCCCCAAGCCCAGCCTGGCTGCTCTCAGGGTGGTCCTCCCTCCCATGCCACAGCTAGGGGCAGGTAGGGCTCCCATTCCACCGGCTCCAACGCAGGGGCCCTGCAGAGGGAGGGGTGAAATGGGGAGAAGGACCAGCCCCTCCCCCTCCTGGGGTAGAAGAACCAGAGGGGCCGCATTCCAGAGAAGTGGGGGAGGGGGCCTGACAGAGGGGGATACAGAGACACCCAAGGAAGGAGCTCCAGAGACATGGAGGCACAGAGACTCAGGGAGAAGGAGCAGGGACACCCGGGGAGAGAGAACACGGAGACCCAGGGAGAAGGAACACGGAGACCCGGGGAGAGGGAACACAGAGACCTGGGGAGAGAGGACAGGGAGACCCAAGGAGGAGAACCCGATGCACTGGGCGAGAACACGGGGACTGGGAAGGAAGAGAGACCCACAGCTGGGCACGCTGGGACCGCAGGGAGTGAGATCTGGAGGCAGTGAGCGACAGGGAGACAGAGACAGCTAGGGAAACTGAGAAAGACGCCGAGGGGAAGACGCGGGCGCAGAGACTGGGGACCGGGCACACCCGGACGGGACGGGACCGGGCGGGACGCCGGGAGGCGACTGAGTGAACTTTCGGAGCGGGTCCGAGCGCACCCGCCCTCCCGGGACGAGTGGCTCCGGGGCCTCGGAGGCGCCGCTCGGGGTGGGGGTTGGGACCGCCCGCAAGGTCCCTCCCCGGCCCGCGCTCCGCACGGGGCAGACCAGGAGAGGGGGGGCTCCCAACTCGCGCCCCGCGCATCCCGGGGCCGCACGTGCGCCCAGTCGCCCGCGAGACCCGGCGTCGGCTGCGGCTCTTCCGCCGGCGGGGAGGGGGCGCCGTGGGACGGGGAGGCGGCCTGGACCCGCCCGGAGCCGGCGGGGGAGGCTGGAGGCCGCCCCCGGAGCGCGACCGCAGCGGGTGGGGGACCGGGCGCCCACCGGCGCGGGGAAACTTTGCACGGGGGGTGCGGGCTGCGGCTCAGGTGCGGCGGGGGCTCGGCCGAGATCGCGGGCGCGGCAGGTGGGGGCGCGGCCCAGCCTCCCGGCGCCCCCGGGCCCGCCCCCGGCTCCGCTCCACGGACGCGGGGGCAGGGCGGGGACGGCGCGGTAGGGCCGCGCACCGAGGGGCCCGAAGGGGGCTCGGGGGCCACTCACCGCCTCTCCGGGGGCCGTCGGTCTGCATGTCCCCCCTCGAGCCGCTGAGGCCGCCGCTTCCAGTCCGCCGCTTCCCCCGTCGCCCGCTCCCGCCACCGCCACCGCCGCCCGAGCCCGAGCTGGAGCCGGAGCCGGAGCCGGAGCCGCCGCCTCTGCCGCCGCCGCCGCCACCGCTCCCGCCGCTCCCGCGCCAGCTCCAGCCGCGCGCGCCCGCCCGCCCGCTCCCGTGTCCCTGCCCCTGCCGTGCGCGTCCCCGGCGCCGCCCCTCCCCTCGTGCACTCTCGCTTGTAGAGGAGTGAAGCCGTAGGCCCAACGAGGCTGCAGACCAACCCCAAGTCTAAACCGACTGCAACGCCAAGATTGAGCTTAAACCTCAGTAAGCGAGCGTGGATAGACCCAAACTCCGACACAAGTCCAGACCCTCCCAAACCCTCACGTGAGCCTAATACTTCTCTAGGGTCCCCTGCCCCCAATACAGATGTAAATCTGATACTCAGCCCAGAGCCACCTTTGAACCAAACGTGAGATCCAGACCCCTAGATTTGCCTAGCAACCAGAACAAGTAGTAATTTTTATCTGTATTTTCTCCGGTTAGAGATTCTAACCCTAAATGGCTTCTTCCTGACCGGGTCCCTAAATAAAATTTCACTGGTTTATTTCCATCCCAGATATGTACATTTCCTGACTGGGATTCTCAGTTTTGTACAAAATATTTATTTGTTATTCATTTCTTTGTTTGTGTGTGGATGTGTGCGCGCACATGCACACGCGCTCGCAAGTGTTGGTGGAGGCCTGACAGGGCTTCAGATCGAGCAACCCCGTGTGGGTGCTGGGAACCTGACCCAGGTCCTCTGCAACATCAAGTGTGCTCAACTGCTGAGCCTCCTCTCCAACCCTGGAACTGTCAATAGCAAAATCGGGACTAGTTCACCATAAGAGGGAAACAAAAAACACCCTAAGACAGACGCTGACCTCAACACACCTCCCTGCCTTTGTGGTCATTTAGTACAAGGACCTGATCCAACTCCACTCACTGGGCAACCCAAGATAGGACTGGCTTCGTGGAACTCCGCACTTTTTCCCCTGCTCTGACCTGAAGTCGGCCCCACCCAGAGACTGACCAACACCCCAGTTTCTACGCTAGTTCTAGTAGGTATAAATTGATTGCTGGTCTTAAGACCCAGGTCCAACATAAACCTTAGCACTGAATTTCAGACTCCTTGTCTCCAGCCAACCCAAGCCTGCCCGGTCTCACCTGAGTTTCATATCACTCATACCAAACTCAAATGCATGAGACACCAAGTCCAGTGTGTGCCGTACTGAGGGTTGCTCTGGATTCAATATCCTACCTGAAGATTTATACTCCTAGCGGTGCTTGTAAGGGCTTGGGGATCTCCAGACAAGAGCCAACATTGGCACCAGCGCCTTCAGGCTCCTCATGCCCTGTCTGGGCCATACTACTATCATTTAGAAAGTATTCAAAGGCCATACGAGCTCTCAATTGTTCCCAATCCCAGTCGGGCGTTGGTGGCAGACACCTTTAATCCCAGCACTCGGGAGGCAGAGGTAGGTGTATCTCTGTGAGTTCGAGTCCAGCCTGGTCTACAGAGCGAGTTCCAGGACAGCCTCCAAAACAATGCAGAGAAACCCTGTCTTCAAAAACAAAAACAGAAACTGTTCCCAATCCCACCCTCAGTGCCCTGGGTCAGATAAGACCCTTTTGTGAGGGCTCTGATTTTCCTATGAGTTTAGAACCAAATGAGAAACAGAAACAAGAATTGGAGACTATTGGGGCTCCTACATGCTGATATCTCAGCTGGGTTTAGGGAAATGAGTTGAGGGATCAAGTTCAGGCTAACACCTAATTCCCAGCCTGCTTTTGTCTTGGACCTGTATTCACAAGCAGTGCGAGTGCGCCCCCTGGTGTTTGGAAAGACAATAAGCCTGGCTCCAGTGAATCTGGGCAATTTGGCCCAGATGACAAATAGATCAAAAATGAATACTCCTAAGGCAGTGGTTTTTCACCCACGGGTAATTTTGTTGTGCTGTGGGAGAACTGATGCAATTTTATGCATCTTTAAATATATTTTGTCTGTTTTTCGGAACTTTGACTGTTTAGTCCCCCAACTTTAAAACGTATAATTTTCGGCTTGCTTTTCGCTGACTTCTGGAAACAGTTCTTTCCCTTGGCTTTCCTGGCTCACACTGTCCTTCGTGGCTACTGGCTATTCAATTACTTTGCTGTGTCTCTTCATTTCCAGGGCTCTGTACTGGACTTCCCCTTCTCCTGACTCCTTCCACCCCTTGGTCCTCTTGTGCCGAGAGCCTTCTCCGTGACACTTCTTAGTTGTACCCCAGATAGTGAGAATTCCCATCTCTCCATCTCATGTCCCCATTCATCTCCGGCAAGGGCCTCAGTCACTGGTCCAGAAATACATTCCCAATTGATCATTAGTCCTATACACTGAGAGAGAGAGGGAGAGGGAGAGAGAGAGAGAGGATGGGGAAGAGACTGACTGGTTGTTTTTAACTTTTACATTAACTCACACATAACCAAACTTGACATAAGCAGCTTACACACCATTATATGTCCATACCCGCCTCTCCAGACTTGCTGCACCTGGAGTGTCATACTTGTTAAGGACCCTGGCTTCTTCCAGGAAGCCACGCCTAAGCCTTGGGCTGGGTTAGTGAATTATCTCCATTAAGTAATCACAGTCTACATCTGTATGTGTTTCCTTCATCTGAGACTGTAGATTCTTCAAGGGAAGGTGGGATGAGTCTGCTTCTTTTCACTGCCTTATTCCAGTGGCCAGCAAGGGGACCTGACACTCAGCAGGCGCCTGGTATATATTTATTAAAAGAATGAAGATATATTTTTCCCCCTTCTGTTTACAAGGAGCCCCCAGATGTGGATGACCAGGTGTAGAAAGAGTCCCCTCACCAGGGCTCAGACCTCCACACCTCAGTCTTCGTAGGCCTGGCATCTACGGGAAGAGGGGCTCGTGCCCTCTGTCTTTTCAGTTTACCATCTTGGGTGTCCATGTGAGGGAGGCCTGTCTGATGGCCCTGCACATCTCCCAGTTTCATGAGTGACACACACAAGGTAGGAAGATGGGAGTCCTGCCCCACCCCTTCCCCGTGGCTACTGGCACAGACCCCTTCACTATTAAGCCGACTAGGCTTTAGGCCTGTGCTTTGACTCCTTCAGAAGACTATTCTGAGGCACCACAGGCATCTCAGCATCTCAAGCTACTACTGGTCTCTACCCCATTTCTCCTCCATCTGTCGGTCCCCAATTGTTACAGTAAGCATGAAGGCAGAACAGAGGATTTCTGGAACTCCCATGTTCTGACCTCAGTCTGTGTAGTACATGCAACTGCACAGAAACTCCAGGAAATGAAACCAGAGACTCAGGGCCTGAGGCTGGCCACATGATGAGAGGAAAAAAAAAAAATTCTCAGGTGGCCGGGCCTAGATGGCGCATAAAGAAAAACAAAGCCAGGGCTCAGACCAGATTGCCAAACTCTGAGCACAGCGTCTGTGTGGACCTGCCCCGCTGACCTGCTCCTAGCCCTGGAAGGGAGGCTTGTCCTTGTGCTCTTATGTGAAGGCCAAGCGATGTCTCGTGGTATCTCTGCGCCTGCCGTGTTCCAGCCCCAGGGTGCAGGGTGAGGGAAGCGCCAGATGTCATTCCCACTCCCTACTCACCCTTTGTCCAGAGCCTCGACCCACTGGATGCGCCTCAAATTCATGACGTCAGTACATCTCTTAGTTGGTTGAAATCAAATTATATTCATCATGAGTACCCCCTCCCCACCAGATCATCAGGAGTTCTGTTGTCTCTCACAGCTGTCTTAGCCTCTCCTTGCCAAAAGTTCAAGAATTCTGGGTGTTTGCACAGCCCCAGAGTTGGTGAGTCTGTGATCCTGAGCGTGCAGGGGGAGATTTAAAACAGACACATAAACACTAACCATCACTGTAATGGGGTATCCACTATTCACCCCGCCCCATCTACAAGGCCTCACTTAGCCGCCCACACGCTTGTTCGTGCCAAGCTCTTTCAGAGCAGCTCCTCCTATAGACTCTTCACAAGGCTGCAGCCTTTGGCTCGTGGCAATGTCAGTCACCCACAGCCACTTTCCTGGGGCCGAGGGTAGACAATGCTGTTTACCTACCTCCTGCATCTGGATGGTCAGTTCTCCCCCGGCCACACTGCTGTCCTTTCTCAGATGTCAGGAAGAGCTCAGAGGCCAGAGCTACCAGCTCGCCAGCTCACCTTCCCAGATACAGATGGGAGAGAAAGGCTGAGGCCCTAGAACACAAAGCCTGGCTAATGTCTTTCTTCCTTGCCAGTGAGTCACTGTGGTGGGGGCATGATACAGGAGCTAATTTCTCAATGGAACAAGCTGCTGATGACCTCACCCAGCAGGATCCCCTAATGTCCTTATCACCAAGTGAAGCCACCCACAACTGCTCTTTCCTGTCCATGCCTTCGGCTTCGAGGGGACCGGCAGTGACTGTCTCGAGGAGCCTGACTCTTCCTTTCACTGCATCCTCTTAGCTACACCCTGTCCTTTGGCATGTCCAAGCCTCCCCTCCCCCCAACAAAACTTCCCTCCCTCCAGCCCACACGCCCCTCCAGAGTGGGGGAGACTGGGGTACTTCTCCGCTCCTCTTCCCAGCAAACGCATTCTTCCATCTCTTGCTCGCTCCTGGGTCCACTGCAGCCCAGGTTTAGATGGTCATTCCACTAACTTCACAGCCACTGTGTGTGTGTGTGTGTGTGTGTGTGTGTGTGTGTGTGTGTGTGTGTGTGTGAGAGAGAGAGAGAGAGAGAGAGAGAGAGAGATATGGGCGTACAACCCATGCATGGATGGGAATGCAGGTGAGCACGTGGAACAGAGGAGAGCCGCAAGGGTCTGTCCTGGCCTTCTCTGAGACTGTCTCCTGTTGTCCACCACTGTATGTGACAGACTAGCTGCCCTATACGCTTTTGGGGATTCTCCTGTCGCCACTTCTCATCTTGCCACCGCGGCATCCGGCATTATACAGACTCCCTAGTCCTAATAATGACAGCCTGGAATTTGCAAAGGTCATTGGCTGTGCCTCCATGTTCAGCCTGATGGACTTCCCAGCAGCCTTGGGCTGCTTCCCGCCCCCACACTGAGTTACTTCCGTGCCCATTAGACAGACCGGGTTTTTTTAACCTTATCATCACAATGTTCATTTCTTTTACATTATGTGAAAATCTCTCTCTCTCTCTCTCCTCCATCTACTCCTGGGTCTCATGTTGCCCACACACTAAGGATGACCTGGGACTTCTGATCCCACCACTCCTACGGCCTAAGCTCTAGGATGACAGGCCGGCACCACCATGACCAGTTTAAAGTGGTTCTAGGCCTCAGACTCAAAGCTTCATCCACCCTAACTCTGCCCCAAACTCCGCCAACTGAGCTACACGCCTGGCCCAAGGCCCCTTTCCCCAACAGTGCTCACTGGGCCTTGTCCCCATCCGCGGCTGCACCCTGCTTCTGCTCTTTCCTCCCTTCATTCTTTTCCATGTCCAATTTAGGTTCCAAAGCTGACCCTTAAGGACATTCTTGTCAATCCTCCAATCTTTTTTTTTTAAGATTTATTTATTCATTATGTATACAGTGTTCTGCCTGCATGTATGCCTGCAGGTCAGAAGAGGGCACCAGATCTCATTACAGATGGTTGGGAGCCACCATGTGGTTGCTGGGAATCGAACTCAAGGCCTCTGGAAGAGCAGCCAGTGCTCTTAACCTCTCAGCCATCTCTCCAGCCCCAATCCTCCAATCTTGCTTTGCCTCTCCACCTTTCCATCATGTCTGGCTGGTAAAAACCCAGCTCTGCAGGAGCCCTCCTGCCTTTTCCTATCTGCAACCAAGTGGCAACAGTTTCATTTTGTTTTTGAAGGAATGAATTAGTGAATTAAGTGCATGCAACAGAGGGAGGGGGGAGGGAGAGAGAATGTGCACAAGGAACCACACCCATGGTGGGAGGAGGAGTACTTGCAGGTCAGCTTCCCTGAGACAAATGTCACCCTGAGGGTCCTTATCTTTGGGGATCCTGGTCTTTGTGTGGAAAGTGGAGTTGATCTAGGGAAACACCAGGCAATACAAATGAAGGAATTCAGAAGCCAGAAGGGGTCTCTTGATGCTGCTCGGGAGCATTATGCTGGATGCTCCCAAGCTCTCAGAGGCTCCCATACTCCCCATATGCTGCCATCAGCACCCAAAGACTCAGTGGGGAGGGGAGCCTGGCATTTGAGAAATGCTGACCTGGGTCTGAGTGACACCCACGGTGCAGATCACATCCTTTCACTAAGCCTTCCGTTCCTCTTCTGTGAAAGGGGTTAAGACTGGAAGCAGGACACAGAGTCGGGTTTGTAAAGCACTTAATCAGAGACATCCTAGGTTCTAGAGCGCAGAAGCGATTCGGTGGTTTTAAAAGTAGCAGAACCAAGCTTCTAATAGCATCGGTTCAGAGAAGCATTTACAGGCCCATTTCACCTCATTGCACGCACCAGCTAACCCTCCACTACTCTCCGACAAAGCCTGGTTTCACCCCCACCACTACTCTCCAACAAAGCCTGGTTTCACCCCCTCCACTACTCTCCGACAAAGCCTGTTTCACCCCCACCAACCTTCTTTGGCTCATCCCCTAGCCTCGTCTAACTCTACTTTTCCTTCCCTCATGTGTTAAACTCTCGCGCCCCTTCAGACAAGCTTCCCTCCAGTTCCTGCCTAACCAAGAGAGCAGCAACGTCCCAGGGGAGGCTGCTATTCCACAATCACAGAGCAGAGGCCGGGCAGCGCCTTCTCACTCTCCAAGCCACTCCCAGATCATTATTCCTGCAGCCTCACGGAAAAGCCCTGCTCGCTTCAGGTTCCCGCCATCTGGCTCTCACAATTCCTTCATTCAACCAAGATTTATTATTGAGTCTCTCTCTCTCTCTCTCTCTCTCTCTCTCTCTCTCTCTCTCTCTCTCTCTCTCTCTCTCTCTCTCTCTCTCTCCTCTCTCTCTCTCTCTCTCTGCCTCATCCCTTCCTCCCTTTTCTTATCTCCTTTCAAAAAAAGATTCAGGTAAACTGCCTCGGTAGCAAACACCTGTAATCCCAGCCCTCAGGAATGAAATCAAAACGATCATGAGTTTGAAGACAACCTGGCTACATAATGAGATTTCCTCTCAAGCAAATGAGCGAACGAGCTGAGTGAAAATGCAGGCTCCAGAGATGGTCTTGGGGAGAAAAGGTGATGTGGTGAACAGACAGGGAACACTAGGCTTCTGGGAAGGGAACGGCGTTTTCTAGAGATGGGACATCGTCAGGTTCCAGGTGCTGACCAACATGAAGAGAGGTGAACCCTGCCAAAAAGGTTTGACACATGATTGGAATATATTTGTTATAAATTACACTTTCAATTTTCATATAGGCGCCGCTGAGACGGTTCAGAAGGTAAAAGCACTTGCATGTGACTCTGGAGATCTGAGTGTGAGAGCACTGACTCCTGAAAGTTCCTCTAACCGCCGTGTGTAGTGACACACACACACACACACACCACATACCCATACAAACACACAAAGAAGAGAACTCACATAGGTTACCTTTCCCCTATTTAGGTGAGCTCCATCTAATTTAAACAGGGAAGTAGAAGTATTTCTTTTAAATCTGTATCAATGTATTCATTCATTTATTTATTATTATTATTTTTGTTTTTTTGAGATAGGGTTTCTCTGTATTGTTTTGGAGGCTGGCCTGGAACTCTCTCTGTAGCCCAGGCTGGCCTCGAACTCAAAGAGATCCACCTGCCTCTGCCTCCCAAGTGCTGGGATTAAAGGCGTGAGCCACCAACGCCTGGCTTGTATAAAACAGTAGCGATGTAGAATGTAGGTGATATCTTCACTGCCTCACTCTTTTTTTTTTTTTTTTTTTTTTTTTTTTTTTTTGGTTTTTCGAGACAGGGTTTCTTCTGTGGCTTTGGAGGCTGTCCTGGAACTAGCTCTTGTAGACCAGGCTGGCCTCGAACTCACAGAGATCCACCTGCCTCTGCCTCCCAAGTGCTGGGATTAAAGGCATGCGCCACCAACGCCCGGCTACTGCCTCGCTCTTAAATTGTAACATTCCAAGTCAATGTACACCACTTAGAACAGCTGTTCTCAACCTGTGGGCTGCAACATCAGAAAACACATATTTCAGATGGTCTTAGGAACTAAGACACCATTCAGTAGCAAAGCTAGGTCATGAGGGTCGGTGGCAAGCACCTTTACCTGCTGAGCCACCATACCCTTCCCCTCCCACCCTCTTGACTATAGCCCTTCAATCCTCCCCACCCCCACAACACAAGATTTTTTCCATTTTCAGAAAATTCTTTTCTAGTTCATGTAGCTCAGACTTGTAATCTTAGCACTTGAGAGCCTGAGGCAGGAGGATTACCAGGAGTTTGAAGTCATCATGGGCTGTGTAGGAAATTCTAAACCAGCATATCTATAGAGCAACACCCTGTTTCAAATAGCAGAACAACAACAACAAAATTCTTTCCTTCCCTGTCAAGATAAGCACTACCTCCCTGGGGTCCTTCCGCTTTCCCAGTCACCTGTCCTGGTCACATCTGCAGGATGCATCTACAGACTGAGTAAGGCTGGGTTGGATTGGAATGGCTTCTCAAAGGTGTTTCTAGTAGGGAAGGGCGCTATTCCACCTCCTAAGCTTTGAGTGGGTGCGGGCTTGCCATACAGGGTTTTCTTTTCAATGCTTGTTATTCTTACTGGCTTCTTTACTGAGCCTGCTAAATAAAAGACTTTCATACTCGCAGCTCAAAGACAGACATTACTTCTTCAGTCTAGTACATTCTAAAGCTATAGTGAGAAGGGAAATAATTCCTTAACTGCTTCCTAATTAGCAGTGTGTCTTCCCTGTTCCCCGAGAATCAGTAAATCCGATTATTGTGGCAAGGGTAGATGTCTGTTCCTTTCTTGATCCCCTTTGGGGTTTGTTTGAATAAGAATATGGTTGTCGTCCCTTTAATGGCTTTGCAATGATGTTCATAAGAGAGGCCTTGATGGTTTGATTTTAGGAAGCCTCAATTACATTTTTGCCAAAGGCTAATATCAATTTGGGAATGATATATTCTCCCAGTTAAATAAAATTAAAGATAAGTGTATGAAGACACAGGGAAAAAAAGAATACAAGGACAGTAATCAAGAGAGTTTGGGTCTAAGGACAAGCTTACAAATCAATGAAACAGAATCCAGAGTCTAGGAAGAAACCCTTATATTTATGGCCAATTGATTTTTTTCAAAGGTGCCAAGGCAATTTGGTGCGGAAAGGACAGTCTTTTTAACAAATGGCTTTCAGAAAACTGGATACTCACATGCAAAATATGAATTCAGACTTGCACCAAAATTCACTCAATGAATCTGACAGCAGAGCAAGAACCAAAACTATAAAACCCTAAGGAAACACAGTATCAGGTTTTCATGACTTTGATTTGGCAAAGAGTTCTGGATATGATGACAAATGTACAACAAGAAAAGAAAAATAGACTTTATGAAGTCTAAAGAATTTTTAGTTAAAAAAAGTAACATCATCTGGGTAGAAGTTGTGGTGCATTCTTTAATCCCAGCACTAGGGAGGCAGGGCAGGTGGATGTCTGTGAGTTGAGTCCATCTCAGTCTACATAGTAAATTCCAGGCCAGTCAGAGCTACACAGTGATATCCTGTTTAAAAAAGGAAAAAGATAGTTAGTATCATTAGTCGTCAGGTAAATGCAAAGCAAAGGGGCTGGGGAGTTGGTTCGATAGAATGATTGCGTTGTACACACAAGCTCTGGATGTAACCTCTGGCACAATAAAAAAGAAAGGATGTGAATCAAAACCACAGTGAGATATCACTTCACACCTACTCGGATGGCTGTGATCAATAAGACAGGCAATAGCAAGCATTGATGAGAGCGTGGAGACTCTAGAACCTTCCTCATACATACAGCTTATGGGAATGGAAAATGCTACAGCACTTTGAAAAGCAGCTTGTCAGATTTTTAATACAATTTTACCATGTGACCCTGCAATGTCGCTTATAGGTATTTGCTCCAGAGAAATCAAAGCGAATGCCTATAGGATTGATACCTTGAAACTCAGAGCAGAGGCAGCCATAAAGGCGTGCGCCACCAACGCTCGGCTGATGCAAGAGGTTGTAAGTTAAATTGTGCTGACTATTGTGCAACTTCATAAATTTACCAAAAGTCACTGAACTATAGACTTAAGAAGTAAAGCACAAGCCAGGTGTGGTGGGGGCACATCTGCAATCCCAGTGCTTGACAAACAGTGATGTGAGGGTTGACACAAACTCTAGGCTAGCCTAGGCTACATGGTGAGTTTCAGGTCAGCTTGGGCTACACAACAAGAACCTGTCTCAGAACAAATACAGGGCCTGGGAAGATGACTCACGGGTTTTGAGCACTTTCTTCTTTTCCAGAGGACCTAAGTTTGATTCCCACCATCTATGTCAAGTGGCTCACAACCAACCTCTAGGAGAATAATCAAACATCTGCCTTCTGTGGGCACCATACATATGGCACACACTCACACAGACCTGTGTACATGTACATGTGATTTTTATATAGTTACATAAATAAAATAATAGTAAGCAAAAAAGTGCTAAATACAAAACATAAAGATAAAAGTAGGAAAGAGAAATGGACTGAGTGTGATGATATGTAGCCAAAGGTACCCATGGGGTCTGGGGATGTCCTAAAACATGCTTAGCATGTGCAAAGGGCCTGGGTTCAATCTCCAGCACTGCATAAAAACCCTCCCCACAAGAGACACATGGGAAAACACATACTGGTATGGCTGAGCTTCCTATGGCCAATGGAGAAAGGGGAACATGATTGATTATGAGATCTGCATGGCGCCTGAGATTAAAAACAACCTTCATCTCCTCTGTTTTCAGAGCAGCATCTTCTCATTTGGGATGCCGCTGTAGACACTATTTTATGTGGCTACTTCAATAAAAAGTAACTGCAATTCAAGAAGATTCTAAATTATTTGGGGGTGAGGAAAGTGAAAGTCTTTGCCCTGCGAGCATGAGGACCCGAGTTCAAGCTCAGGGAACCCCATGAAAAACCTGACACAGGGGTGCACATCTGTAAGCCAGGCTCTGGGATTAGCAGAAGTTTGTGGGCTAGCCTGGAGTCCACTGCCATCACTGCACTGAGCATCGAGAGAACAGCAAGACAAATATAGGTTTGGATTTGGAATGTCAGTGAGGGAGTAACACTGTCCCATTCTCGGCAGTAACTCTTAAATATTTTACTCCTGCGTGTCACAAGTTGAGAACAGAGAGAAGGATTTGGAAGAAGAGGAGTCTAAGTTTTCGTTGTTTTTCTTTTCCTTTCTGTTTTTAATGGGGCAGAGATTGACACAGGATATATTCCAGCTTTCCCCAGCTTTTGCTTGTGGAGTGGTAGGACAAGCTGGGGCCCACCAGGACACACTCCAGGAACAATATTTGGTTAGTTTCGCTGTTTAGCTAATGACTGGGCTTTTGTTGAGCAAAGCGCCCTTTGGCTGGCTTCTCTTTTGCTGAGTGGTATATTCTGGCTGGCAGGATGCTGATATACAAAACAGAGACAGAGCCAGCCTGGCAGGGGAAGCTGGGAGCTGGTAGAGGGAGGGAGATGGAGGAGGGGGTGGATAGAAACAGGAAAAGTATGACCACTGCCTCTGGGGATGGTGGTGCTGAGGGAACATGGATTTTATCTTCAAAATTAAATTTATTTATTTATTTAGAGTATGTTGAGGACAAAGGACAATTTTCAAGAGCTGTTTCTCTCCTTTTACCACATGAGGCCTGGGGATATTTTGGCCACAAGTGCCTTTACCCATTGAGTCATCTCATCAGCCCTGGGAACGTAGGTTTGGAGCAGGGTTCCCAGGGGATTCTCCTGTGTATAGGCAGTGTAAGAATAGGAGAGCTGGACGTGTATTAGGGGAGTTTCATGTTGTGTAGAGACCGGCTTCAAGTCTGGGTTAGGACAGTAGGAACAACAGGACTCAAGGGAATGTAGACTAGTATGAGTTAAAGACTGGACCTGGGGGTTGGAGAGGTGTCTCAGTCGGTGAAGGGCTTGCCCTGCAAGCATGGGGGCTTGAGTTCAATTCTCCAGGACCCATGTAGAGAAAGTAGGCAGGTGGTACCGGGGAAGGCGCAGGAGAACCTGTGGGGCTTACTGGCCTTACAGTCTAACTCATTCAGCGAGCTCAAGGCTTAGTAGGAGACCCTGTCTCAAGAAAAAAAAAGGCAGGCCGGGCGTTGGTGGCGCATGCCTTTAATCCCAGCACTCGGGAGGCAGAGGCAGGCGGATCTCTGTGAGTTCGAGACCAGCCTGGACTACCAAGTGAGTTCCAGGACAGCCTCCAAAGCCACAGAGAAACCCTGTCTCGAAAAACCAAAAAAAAAAAAAAAAAAAAAAAAAAAAGAAAAGAAAAGAAAAGAAAGAAAAAAAAGGCAGAAAGGCTGCTGGGCGGTGGCGGCGCACGCCTTTAGTCCCAGCACTCGGGAGGTAGAAGCAGGTGGATCTCTGAGTTTGAGGCCAGCCTGGTCTACAGAGCGAATTCCAGGACAGTTCAGGGTACACAGAGAAACCCCGTTTTGAAAAAGCAAAAAGAAAGAAAGAAAGTAGAAAGGCAATTAAAGAAGACGCCCGACATTCCCTGCTGGCTTCCCTGGGGCCTACACCAACTCATGTATGTGCGCAGGACACAGGACAAACAGCAAGAGACGGGCAAGGCTGGGTGCTGTCTGGATGGTATTTTAACCTAAGAGTGGAATCTAGCTGCATCTTACAAGAAACTGCTCTCAAACTCTGAAGTGTGACTGCCTCACTAGAACAGCCGGGCTGAGTGATGGATGACTCGAGAGAATGAGCACTGATCAGACAGGAGGTGTGGTGGAATCTGAGCTACCACAGGAGCACCGGGTCTCTGAGATGGGTGCCATGCTATGGTGTGGTAAGCTCTCCTGATGCCCAAGTCTGCCTCCCTGACATGTGGACCTTGGAAAGGCTAGAGTCACAAAAAGCCATGAGAGATGGCTCATCAGTTAAGAGTGCTTACCTCTCTTGCAAGGGACCTAATTCCCAGCATCCACATCCAGTGTCTCACAACCACCTGTAACTCCAGCTCCAAGGGGTCAAACATCCTATCTAGCCACTAGGTCCAGAGAGAGAGAGAGAGAGACAGAGACAGAGACAGAGACAGAGACAGAGAGACAGAGAGACAGAGAGACAGAGACAGAGAGACAGAGAGAGACAGAGAGAGAGACAAAGACACAGACACAGAGAGAGACAGAAAGAGAGAGAGAGAGAGAGAGAGAGAGAGAGAGAGAACTAGCTGTGGTGGTGCATGCCTTTAAACCCAGCACCCAGGAGACAGAAGCAGGCATATCTCCGTGTTTGAGGCCAATTTGTCTACACAGTGATTTCTGAGCCAGCCAGGACTATATAGGGAGATCCTGTCTCAAAATAAACAAGCAAAAACAAAATACAGCAAACAAAACACCAAAAAAAATACAAAACAACAAAGAGTCATATGGCCATTGGACTCCTCCTGATCAGAGACAAACTCTCAAGACACATGGCTGGAGAGGATGGACAGTGAGACCAGGTCTAACAGCCTGTAGCTCAGAGCCTGCACCACAGAGGTAGAGACAGGCACCCAGAGGAGGCAACAAACAACACCCCAAACCAGAGATCTGGGCTAGGGGTGAAGAGGCTTCTTGCTTTCGAACTTTGGTGTGAAGGCATTTCAGGTCCAGTGGGAGATGTCATGAAAAGGTCTTTAATACTGATATGCGGCTGCGGGTCAGCCACTTCTGCAAACAGTTCTAGGGACACTGTCACACAAAGTACAGTGAACCTTCAAATCAGAAGCCAACAATAACTTCATACATTTCTCCCTGCTTTAGATGTGATTTTTTTTTCTTTTCTGGTTAGTATTAGCAGTGTTATTAGTAGTATATTACTTATAGCAAATTTTCACGTGGAATCATGTAGAAATTTTGAGCATGGCTGCCATCAGTTGTGACCAGATTCAAGCACATCAGTGACTCTAGCTAATGTGCTCCCTCATGGGGTCTGAGGTGTGTTGAAAAATACACTGAGGGGGCTGGGTGTTGGTGGCGCACGACTTTAATCCCAGCACTCGGGAGGCAGAGGAAAGCAGATCTCTGTGAGTTCGAGACCAGCCTGGTCTACAGAGCGAGTGCCAGGACAGACTCTGAAGCTGCACAACAGAGAAATCCTGCCTCGAAAAGAAAAAAAGAAAAATACATGGAGGGTAAAGAGGCAGGAAAAGCCTCCATGGTGGCAGCTGTGTTAACACGTACACCTGCCTCTGCAGTTACTGGCGTGGAAATGAGAACGAATGGTCCAGCCCACCAGCCACAACCTCCAAGGTGAGGAATTCAGTAATGGCAGCTGGGTAGACACACCTGAGATGGCCAGATCAAGAGTCGTCAGGACTGGTGAACAATTCCCACTGGAGGGTGTGCAGATCTGTTGCCCTCCCCAAGCCTCTTCTGGATTATGACCACATTGGAACTAGCTTGTCTGTGGCAGGAATCACTCATTCCACACGTTTCAGATTGCTGGTGGTTTCAAGGATATAGTGTAACTTTCTGCTTTTTATTTTCATAGGAAAGGATTAAGACTTTCCTATGTTTGAAGAAACAACCAAGCTACTTGGACTCCTCACAGGTCAGGGGTCTGGTGTTGGGCTAAGCCCTCATGATGGAGAGGAATGACGGCAAGGCAGAGATGGGACCTCTCTGGGCTTCTGGAAGTTAGAAGCTCAGGCACAGGGAAGGACTCTGCTAATACCTATCCCAGACAGCCCCATACAGCCCCACACCAATTATGGGCCACGGGAGCATCCCGGAGCCCTATAAACAGTGCTTGTGCCAAGCCAGAGGCAGGGACAAGACAAGTCCCGCCACTGAGAGTACAGTGTGAGAACGCTAGGCATGCTTGCCCCTCTCCTTGGAAGGTGTATTATCCAGGATTCTGTCCACGCCTCCTAGAATTGATAGAGCAATACGTTGTTTTTATAAATAGGAGAAATAGCTTACATTCTGCTTGGTGTTTTAAATTTTGTTTTGTTTTGTTTGAGACAGGGTTTCTCTGTGTAGCCCTGGCTGTCCTGGAACCCACTCTGTAGATCAAGCTGACCTCAAACTCACAGAGATCCTCCTGCCTCTGCCTCCTGAGTGCTGGGCTTAAAGGATTGTACCACGCCGCCTGGCTGTGTGTTTTAAGTTACATTTGTTTATTTCTCTTGTGGGAGTGAGGGAAGCGCACACACCAAGACACATGTGCAGAGGTCAGAAGGTAACTTTTTTTTTTTTTTTTGGTTTTTCGAGACAGGGTTTCTCTGTATTGTTTTGGAGACTGTCCTGGAACTCGCTTTGTAGACCAGGCTGGCCTCGAACTCAGAGATCCGCCTGCCTCTGCCTCCCAAGTGCTGGGATTAAAGGCGTGTGCCACCAACGCCCGGCCCAGAAGGTAACTCTTAGGGATTGGTTTTCTTCTTGCACCATGTGAATACCTGGGATTGAACTCAGGTTGTCAGACTTGGCAGCAAGTACCTTCACCTGAGCCATCTCTCAGGCCCTATACTATATATATATATATATATATATATATATTTTTTTTTTTTTGGTTTTTCGAGACAAGGTTTCTCTGTATTGTTTTGGGGTTGTCCTGGAACTCGCTCTGTAGACCAGGCTGGCCTCGAACTCACAGAGATCCGCCTGCCTCTGCCTCCTGAGTGCTGGGATTAAAGGCGTGCACCACCACCACCACCACCACCACCCGGCCCTATACTGTATTTTTAATAGGACTCTGTTACAATCAATATTTATATTTCTTTGCCAACTTCTCTTTTTCTTTTCTTTCTTTCTTTTTTCTTTTGGAGGCCATTTCTGAAGCATCCCAGGCTGGCCTCAAATTTACAACATAGTCTGAAGATGACCTTAAACTTTCGGTCTTTTTGCCTCCAGTTCCTAAGTGTGTGACTTATACCACCACATACAATTTATGTAGTGCCAGGGATCGAACCCAGGGCATTGTGTATGCTAGGCAAGAACTCTTATCTACTGAGTCGTGTCCTTGCATATTTATACAAAGAGAAAGAAGAAACCTTACGAGTGTTTTTCCTAACACCAAGAAACTCTCCCACTCTTGTACTGCGTTAAATAAGAACACTGATATCACGCTCAGTGGGTTAAATACTACGAGGTTGATGGAAAGTTCAATATCCTATGACAAAGTTACAGTGTGTAAATACAATTTTCTACAATCAACAAGCATGATAGTCTTAAGGTTAAGGGTTATAAAACAATAAAATATTGTAATTAGAGTAGAATGCCACAGGAGAGCTTCTTGCATACAAACTACTCAATATCAGGATGTCAAGATGTAAGAAAGAATGTAGCTGAAAATAAGATCGTAACTCCATATGGTTAGTATTCTCGCTCTCTTTCTCTCTCTCTCTCTCCTTTTGAATTACTCCTAATCGTTGCTACAGAAAAATAATTATATTCAGTCCAATGCTTTGCATTCTCTACAAAGCCCTCAGGTCAATAACCTCTCGGGATTCCATATCTATTACTGCTGAGACATGTGGTTTCATCCAGTCATACACCAAGATGAAATGGTAGATTGGCAGATTACAATATTTTAGGAAATGTCCTAAAAGTGTGCCTATTCCACAATGGCTGGGACCACAGCCGAGGAACACTCAGGACTCTCCTCTGTCTTCCCTATCTTTCATCCCTGCTTATTTTCTAGATCATCTTGCTCATTGGCTTCATTCTCTCTACTTTAAAAACTTCCTTTTTTTGAGAAATGCTTCACATAGTCCAGGCTAGTCTTGAATTCCTGATCCTCCAGGCCCTGCTTTTCAAATGCCAAGATTATTAGAGGTGTGTCCCATCACATCCAGATTCCTCAATCTTCTTATTGCAAATTTAGTCCTTCACGGGACGGCAAAAGGCCGCTAGGAGCCTCAGCTTGCACTCTCAGAGGATGAGAGCACTTTCTTGACAGTTCCCATGGGGTCAGGAAGAGAATCTCAGAGAAGGTTCTGACTGGCTTTTTTGGTCATGTGCTCATTCCCCAGTTAACCACCTTGGCTAAAGAAATGAAATAGGCTGGTCTCCAGACTTGTAACACACACTTTTGGGTCTTGGAGAAAGAACTGAGTGGGGAATCAGTACCCCCAAACTGTATGGAATAAAGGAGGACCATTTCATTAATGGAAAGGATTCGGGCAGAGGAACAACCTTGATTTAGGACAAATAAATGAAAAGTGGTATTTAATTAGTTTGACAGACACAATGCTATAGCAGCATCTTCTCATTGAAGCCCACACGGCAGTGAAGTTTCCCCATGCCTCCTCTTCTTGTGGCGCTGGGGTGGGGAAAACCTGTGCATACTAGGCAAGTGTTCTGCTCCTGAACTACGCCCACAGCTAGCCTAGGGTTTTTAAGTTTAATGTGGACGATCAGGACTACATCTGAGGCATGTGGAGCACCCGTCCAACTGTTCCAGGTTATGCTCTTCAATTCCCAGCGTTGAGCTGGATATTGGAAGCTACCTAGGACACAAACTCCCGGGCCTGTGATTCCAGAATTGTTATTAAAGGTGCAGCTGCTGTGTTCCAAAGGTTATGTCCTCATGTCACCGAGGCCCTCCCTAATGAGTGAGTGTACAGCGAGGATCACCCTCAGAAACTGTGCTAATAACCTTGAATTATGTTACCCAAATCTACCTCACTGTCCCAGGTGAGGAATCAGCCAAGAACCTCAGGAGGAAAGTATAGAGCTGTGGTTGGTGGTGTTAAGGAAGTAAGGGCTTCTGACAGGAAGACACAAAGGCTCTGTACCAGCCCGACTCCGGGACTGGCTGAGAGTGTCCTAGTTCCTGGATACTGCACAGGATGCTGTGTGCATCATGAATGGACAGTGGAAGCAATTGGTACTGTTTCAAAAGGCTGCCCTGAAGCACGGAGGTCCACGCATGATGAGTTCAGGCCTTGGGGAGGGAACAGATGCTGGGGCTAATTAGGGCATGGTTCCTCTGGTCCAAGATGGCAGAGAATATCCAAATAAAACTCGACACCTGCGCCCAGTGTGCGATGTGGGGAGCATTGCTCACTCACCAGCCTGTCTGGACATGACTGGGAATGGTTGTGCTTAGGAAACGGAGCACTTGATTGTTGTCCTTGAAAGTCAGACTGAAGGGGATGAAATTCGTTCTGCTGTGCCCACTGTGGTCAAGAAGCATCCTTTGTGGTGGGTTCTCTTCAGGTCTTTAGACTTCCTGTTTTTAGACCTTCTCACAGGGACATTGTGAGGCTTTTGAAGTTCATTTTACTATCAGAGTTTCTTCTGGCAAAGTGAAGACCTCTTCCCAAGGGGGTTGCCCTGACCCAAAGGAGTTAACGGAACTTGATTAAGTATTCTTGGAGTGCCATATCCAGATTAGAACAGGTAAAAGGATGGCACACAGAGGCCCTCGTTCATGCTGCTGGTAGTGTTCTGTCTATCTTGATAGTCAGGCTGCAGCCATGTCCATGTATTGATCTTGTCTGGCCTTGACAACAAGGGGCCACACAGGGACAGTCTCAGTGTGCTTGTGGCTTGTCACCGTGGAGGCTCAGGGTGATGCAGCTCAGAAAACAAGCTGAGAGCCTGTTGAGAGGACATCTGTTGTTTTGGTCCACTCAGAAGTCATTTATCTCCCTACGGGGGAACCACGGTTTGGCGGAGGTAGGGAGGGGACCTGGTGACAACCTTCAGGCAAGGATTAAAGTAGATTCTTGAAGATACTGTTTAAATCCTGGGTTGACACACTTTCTCCATAAAGAGCCTTCTGTGAGTATTCTCAGCCCAGTGGGATATGGGGTCTCTGCTGCAACGGGTTACTCAGTACCATGGAGACAGACAATATGTAAACAGGAATAGACCATGTGTAGCATGTATAGACCACATATAAGCAGATAAACATGGCTGTGCTCCAGTGAAAGTATTTACAAGGTAGTAGGTGAAATTTGGTTTAGATGTTAGTTTTGTCAAGGTTTTCCCAATAGTGTCAGACCTTCGAAAGAGGGGTGAGGCATCTGCTTTTGGGCTCTTAGAGAGTGTGTCCTCCCTTTGGTTGAGCAATTGGCTCCAGTTAAGCCTGAGGCTAACTGCCCTTGTTACTTGCCACTTCTGAAGCCAATAAATCCACCCCCACCTTTTTTTTTCCTATCTTCCAGACAAGGTTTCTCTGCTTAGCCCTGGCTGTCTATAGACCAGGTTAGCCCCGAATTTAGGAATCTGCCAGTCTTTGCCTCTCAAGTTTTGGGATTAAAGGCATGCACCACTACCAAACAGCGCCAATAAATCTTTCCTTTGACTTACTATGCACTGGTGTTCTTTTCAAAGCTTAAAATTCACCCAGCTGCAGAGCCAGGGCCTCAGACTGGACACTGGGTTTTAAGATGGAATTGGTGGCCTCAGCTAGCAAAAGGTAGCCTAGCAATAAGAAAACCTCAGGGCCAGTGAGATAGCTCTGTGGGTAAAACCATTTGCTGTACAAGTCTGATGACCCGAGTTTGATGCCTGGAACCCTTGTAAAGAGGAAAGGAAAAAAAATCACCTCCAGAAAGTTGTCCTCTGACCTAAACACAAGTACCTTTGTGGGTGAACACCCACCCTCGCTACAATAATAACTAATAAATATAAATTAAAAGTCCACATTTTAGTATATAAAAAAAAGGAAGCCGGGCGTTGGTGGCACACGCCTTTAATCCCAGCACTCCAGAGGCAGAGGCAGGCGGATCTCTGTGAGTTCGAGGCCAGCCTGGTCTATAGAGTGAGTTCCAGGACAGCCTCCAAAGCCACAGAGAAACCCTGTCTCGAAAAACAAAACAAAAAAACAAAAAAAAAAAAAGGAAAATTCATGTCTGACAGGGGGCCTGTCAGGATCTCTTGACAGCTGAAACATGCAGCTGGAGAGCGGGGGCTGTGAAGGTGGTGCCTGGAAGCAAACCCAAGGGATGCCCCCGGGGAATGGAATCGACAGTCGGACAGGAAGTGCTCCAGCGATGTCGGAAAAGAAGCCATCCTTCTCTTCTTTTGTTTTTTGTTTGTTTGTTTGGATTTGATTTTTTTTTTTTGAGGCAGGGTTTCTCTGTATTGTTTTGGAGGCTGTCCTGGAACTAGCTCTTGTAGACCAGGCTGGTCTTGAACTCTGATCTGGCTGGCTAGGTGGGTGTTCCCTTCCTCCCTCACTGCTCCATGTGTGTCCCTCCCAAAGCTGCGCGCTTGGTCAAAGAGGACGACCTTCCCCAAATAGAGGAGGACCGGTCTTCGGTCAAGGGTCTACGAGTAGCTGCGCTCCCCTGCAAGAACCTCCAAACAAGCTCTCATGGTTTTGGTTTTTCGAGACAGGGTTTCTCTGTATTGTTTTGGAGGCTGTCCTGGAACTAGCTCTGTAGACCAGACTGGCCTCAAACTTACAGAAATCCTCCTGCCTCTGCCTCCCGAGTGCTGGGATTAAAGGCGTGCGCTAGCAATGCCCGGCCATCCTTCCTTTTTGTTGAGGAATAAGTAGCCAATGGATAAGGAGGAGGAGGAGACAAGGCAACAGGTGACCCTCTGCAATGGGAGTCTCAGAAAGCCTTGACCCCAGTACACATCCATGGAGATGTGGGAAGCTCTCTCCACAACACTTAAACTGGAGGCAGAAAAATAGGGCTGCAGATGTGGCTCAGCAGGTAGAGTGGTTGCTTAGCGAACAGGAAGCTCTGAGGTCCACATCCAGGACCATATTAATCAGAGGGCTGCAGCACATGCATGTAATCTTAGCATCCAGAGGCTGGAGGACCAGAGGTTAAAGGTCATCCTCAAATACAGAGAATTCCTGTTTGTGCTGTGTAAGAGCTGGTCTAAAAAGAGTTGGGCAAGGAGGAGGAGAAGGTGGCAGACATTGGAGGAGTGAAGGGTGAGTCCTTTACGCTGAGGTGGAAGTTGGAAAGTCTGTACTGAAGCAGAGGGATAGATTTTAGCCTCTGTGGGGGCTCAGGGTAATCCAATGGTCATTCCTTTGATGGGTTGTAGGGTGGCCAGTTTTGCCCAGGACAGAGAGCTCCCTAGAGATATGTCTCTAGACAATTGTGTGTGTGTGTGTGTGTGTGTGTGTGTGTATTCATGCACTTGACTGTGGGTACTCATCAAGGCCCGAGAGTACATCAGATCCCCAGGAGCTGGAGTTACAGGAGGCTGTGAGCCATTGGACGTGGGTGCTACAAACTGAATAGGTCTTCTGCAAGATCAGTATGTGCTCTTAGCCTCTGAGCCCCGACAATATTTCTTGAGGGTCAGGTCTCCCTCTGAAGGGGAGAGTAGTGGGGAGTAGATATGTACCTGCACTGGTTGGGCCCCACATACAGACTGTGGAGTTCCGAGGGGCAGGAGGAGGTGACTTAAGTGGTGGCTAGAGTGTGCCAGAGAAGTGTGGTAGCGTGGCAAGCCTCAGGGAGCAAGTTTGCATTAAGAGAGCATAATAGAGAGATTACAGCCGACACTGTCAGTGTGCTGCCCATGTACCCCTGGACCACTTTGCACATCATCAACTCAAGTGCTTTAACCTCCAACAGCATTCCCTCCTTTGCCAGATAGTGAGCCAGCCTCCTGGGACTCACTGCAAGTCAATACACAGAGTAAGCACCAGGGAAGGTACGTGGGGCAGGGGCAGGAGTGAAGAAGCTTGAACCATAAATACTAGAAGTCTCCTGCTTCCCGCCAGGGCAATCCTCACATCCAAAGCTCTGATGGCACAGAGCCACAGTCACCCTCTGTGTGACGGTGCTCTCCTATGCTTCATTCCCATCCCATCTCCCTCCTGATTCTTCTTGGGAACAACTTCTTCTCTCCCCCTTCCCCTCCCCCCCTCCTCCCCCTCCCTTCCATCCTCCTCCTCTCGCCCCTCCTCCTCCTCTTTTTCTTTTTCTTCCAAGGTGAGGTAAAACAAGGCCTCTTGTAGCCCAGGATGTCTTCGGAATAAGTTACCATGTAGCTGAGGATGACCTTAAAAGCCTGATCCTCCTGCCCCCACCTCCTCAGTGCTGGAATCACAGGCATGCCTGGCTTCTGGGAACCCTTCTTTTTTTTTTTTTTTTTTTTGGTTTTTCGAAGCAGGGGTTCTCTGTGGCTTTAGAGGCTGTCCTGGAACTAGCTCTTGTACACCAGGCTGGTCTCGAACTCACAAAGATCTGCCTGCTTCTGCCTCCCGAGTGCTGGGATTAAAGCTCTGCTTTTGAATCATCCGTGGAGAGTTTGCTTCTGGAAAATCAAACCAAGTCAAACTCCCAGTTGTTAATGTCACAGGCTCTGCTCCCTGACCAAGGAGAAGGAGGCAATATGCCTAGTACAGGTGCTGAGTAAGAAGCCCCAGGCCAGCGACATGGGGGTGTGTTCTTATCTATGTGAACCTCTGAAATGGCTGAGCCAGTCTGTGCAGGAGCCACTTAGCCAGGGTGTCCTGGCTGGTGCTAGACCTCACAGAAACTGGAGAATTACTTAGATGAGTTCTTGTTGAGGGACCCTGAATCAGTCTGGGCTTGCATCAGAGGGGACGGATGTGGGGACCTGGAGGCGATGCAGGTCCCATTCTGGAGACAGGCTGTGGTGTCTGAGTGAGAGTGACCTCACAGGCTCATGCATTTGAATACTTGGTCCCCAGTTTGTGGAGCAGCTTGGGAAAGATTAGGAGGTGCAGCCTTGTTGGAGAAGGTGTGACGTTGGCAGACGAGCTTGAGGTTTCACAAGACTAGCAACATTTTCTACCCCCTCCCCAACTCCCCACTCTGCCTCCTACCTGTGAATCAAGATGTAAGCTCTCAGCAATCCCAGCTGCTACGCCTTTACTCCACCATCATGGGCTCTAACCCTTTGTAACCATAAATCCCAAATTAAACACTCTATTTTTTAAGTGGCCTTGGTCGTGGTGTTTTATCACAGCGATAAAAATGTAACCAAGACACAGGGCACCTCAGGCAGGCCCTGGGCTTGGCTAGACACCACCAATGAGTTGTCTGAGGTACCGTGTTTGTTCTATTGGAGTTTATGGTTTTCAGAAAACTTATTAGCTCCAGTAAGGATCAAATAGCCTTGGGGAGAGGGGGAGGGAGCTGGCTTAGTGGCACTTGCTGTCAAGTCTCATGACATGAGTTTGATTCCTGATACCCACATGGTAATAGGAGAAAACTGACTTCTACAAATTGCCCTCTGACTTCCACACAATGCCACGGCAAATAAATAAGTGTAACAACAAAAGTCTTGGGACACTCAGAATAGCCCAGGACTTTGTGGTATGACGTTCTTCACTGTCCCCAAAACATGTGTGGGTGATGGCAGCGAAAGTCATCTTGTGGCAGACGGATATGGAAAAAGAACTAAGCCAACATGCGGGGACAGGGACCAAAATGGCTGGAGAAGTCACCTCTTTCAAACTGGAGCTTGCTGGCTCAGTTCCCAGGGAGTCCCAGGACTGCAGGTTTGCCTATAGCAGCCACACATGCTCCAGAGCCTCACCACTGAGAGTCCCCTTCAGTTCAGGCTGGGAATGGCAAGGACAACCCCAGGTGAAGCTACGGGTCGTGCAGGCGGGAGTGAGGTAGCAGGAGAGGAGGGCACCGTGGGGCTGGGCTCACGCCAGAGGAGCTTCTAGGACAAAGCAAATAGCATCCCAGCTCCTCTTTGCTGTACAAGGACTTCCAAGCCAGAAAGGTTGGGGAGGTGATTCAGGAGACGCCAGGGGACCTTGTGAGCAGCCTGTCAGGATAATGTTGACTGAGTTTTGTAGGAGAGAGCTTCCACGGAAGGAGAGAGCAAGGGGGAAAGGCTGACGTTGGAGGAGGAATAAGCGTCTGTTGTGGGCAGAGGCCCTCGTGGAAGGAACTTGTGGGAATTACCAAGACTCCACTGTTCTCTCATAGACCTTCATCAGAATCTGAATTTCACGACTGCTTCAGAGCTCTTTGGCTTTGGAGTGCAGCGACATTTGGGGAGTGGCTTCAAGACTGTCAGAGGGGGAGCAGGGGCAGCAGGCCTGGCCCAGCATGCCTCACCCCCACTGGCAGCATGATAAGCTGGTGAAATTCAGAGAAAGTTCAAGTGTGGATGGGGGGAAGGCCCCTGTGTTTGGAATACAAATGCCCAAGCCTGTGCCCACTCTTCCATTTTCCAGGACAAAGTTGACCCCGAGAGAGAGGGTGGGGAGCATTTGGTGTGGAAGGATGGCTCTGGGCTCAGAGATAGCAGCCAGCCTCCATTCAGCAGTGATGGACGTCCTTCCTGTTAGCCAGGTCCTGCCGAGGGCCTGGCGGGAATGAGACTCCTGTCCGGGAGATGACTTGGGGGGACACAGACCTGGAAAAATAGCACTTATTTTAAAATTGATTCTAGACCAATGAAGTGTGAGTCATTCATAGGTATGAGGGCATCCGAGAAAAAAAAAGAAAAAGGAAGCCCTCCGAGATGCTAAGACAGAAGTAGTGGCCAATGAAATTAAAAGTCCATTGCTGAGGGGAAGAGACATCTCCCTAAGCCTGTGGAAGTCTGTCACTGCCAGCAGTCTCCATCTCTTTCTCTGACTAGGTAGCAGACATGTCTAGGTGTGACTGATATCTGTGAGGAAACCGGTGGAGAAAGCTGAATTTTACCTGCTTTTAGGACCCCGGGCTGAGGTTGGTAAGCCCGGCGAAGGCAGGTCACATACCTTTGCTTTGGGTGTAATGTTATTACTACTAACTGTCATTTTATTATTGTTGCTATCTACGTGGGAGAGAGGGTGAGGTACACATGTGCCACAGCGTGAATGTGGCGATCAGAGGACAACTTTTGGGAGCCCATTCTCTCCCTTTACTGTTGGTTTCCCGGATGGAACTCAATGGCTCAGTAGTGCTTTTACTAGCCGAGCCACCCTGATGGCCCCTATTGTTATTGGTGTATGTGTGTGGTGTGTGTGTGTGTGTGTGTGTGGTGTGCATGCGTGTATGTGTATGTGTGCATATTCATTGTGTGACTGAAGGTGTGCCCTGGCCACAGCACACATGTGGAAATCAGAGGACAGTCTTTTTTTTGTTTGTTTGTTTGTTTTTTTTGTTTTTCGAGACAGGGTTTCTCTGTGGCTTTGGAGGCTGTCCTGGAACTCACTTGGTAGTCCAGGCTGGTCTCGAACTCACAGAGATCTGCCTGCCTCTGCCTCCCGAGTGCTGGGATTAAAGGCGTGCGCCACCAACGCCCGGCCAGAGGACAGTCTTACACACTCGTCCTTGCTTTCAATCCTATTTGAAATCAGGGTCTCTCTGTTGTTTGTTACTGCGATTACCAGTCTGGCAGGATTCCAGAGATTCTCCTGTCTCAGCCTCACCCTACCCCATGCCCAACCCACCAGGAGGACTTAGATTACAGGCATACACTACCAGGTCTGGCTCTATGTGGGTTGTGGAGATTCTGACTCAGGTCCTCATGCTTGCTTGGTAAGTACATTATTCAAGGAGTCATTCTCTAGCCCTATGGATCTATTACTAAGGAAAGTGAGATACTTGTGAGTGCTATACCATTGAGCCAACAGTCTCCATCCTTCTTAAATTTACATTCATTTATTAATTCACTTATCTGTTGAGATAGATTATCATATCGAATAGACTGACTTCAAACTCACCTTGAAGCTGAGGGTTGTCTTGAACTCCTAATCTTCCTCTCTCTACCTCCTAAGTGCTGGGATTACAGACACCAGCCTCCTTTATTTATTTTTAACATAAATAAATCTCACCTCTTATCTTTTGAAGACTTTGAATCTAGGTTGAAGTTGCCTAGGCTGACCTTGAACTCAAGATTCTCTTGCCTCAGAACTCCTGAGTGGCTGGGATGACAGGCATGTGCCGAAGTGTCCATCAGTCAGAGAGTTCTCAACAACAACAAATTCCTGCTTGTTGCTGACATCTGCCAGACTCCTACGCTTAGTGTTCTCAACTCATCACACCCAATACACATTTATAACAAGTGTTTCACAACATCCCCTCTACTATCTTGAAATAAATGCATAAATAATGTTACTTACTGTATATAATCTTATAAATAAATAATACAAACACACACACACATGCACATAGTTTTCAATGTTTAACTTATTCAAATGTCAAAATACCCAAAGAGTCTCTGCTTCCTGATTGTAGACACAGTGTGACTGGTGGCCTCATTCTTGCCACCAAGCCTTCCCTAACACTATGGACTGTATCTGTTCTTTTGTAAAAATGTTTTAAAGGACTTACTTATTTTATGTGTGTGAGTGTTTTGCCTGCATGCATGTGTTTTCCCCGTGTGTGTGCCTACAGGTGGTTGTGAGCCAGCATGTGGGTGCTGGAATCCAAACCCAGGTCATCTGCAAGAACAAGTGCTCTTAACCACTAGGCCATCTCTCTAACTGCCCTGGCCTTAAACTGTAAACCAAAATAAAATCTTCCATAAACAAATCCAAACAAAGTCCCAACAGTAAGATGAAGGAGAAATAAAGGGAAAATGGCATCTGACAATAGACATGTGCCTTCGCATATTAATCTGAGACACAGGGAATGAGTCATGTGTGCATGAGAATGTAAAGTCACTGAAGCCAATGAAACACCATGGGCCATTGGTGTGGCCCTGAGGGCTTCTCTCTCAACCTCTTGATGGTGTGAAACTACTAGGGCCATTTTAAGTAAAATGTCAGTGTTTCCTCACTCTGCACTGTGGTCACTGTCTTCCTGGAGGCTCTACCCGGATGGACTTGGAAGAACTCAGGATGTAGGTATGGGGAATGATAAACCCAGATTCAAAGTCTTCACAAGATGAGAAGCTGTGTGTAGACAGTCCCCTGTGTGCTTAGAAAATATGTGTTGACTTTTTGTGTTGCCTTGATAGTTGAGGGATAGCACTAATAGCTCATGGTCAGTATCAGGGAGGCTGGGGGTCCAACACAGGGCAGTTCTGTGCAGTGAAGAATTGTCCTACATCCTGCCCAGCTTTGGAATATTCCACTGTGCTTACATGCAAGTGAGTAAACAGGTTAATCACAACCCAAAGCTTCATCCTAACTTTGTGTCATATTTTTATATAACAGTGTTCCCTGCCATCAGAACAATGTGACCCTGGGAGCTACAGCCTCTAAAATGAGGTGGCTTGTGGTGACACATGCTAGTAATTCCAGCACTTGAGAAACAGAGTCAGGAGGATCAGGAACTTGAGGCCAGCCTGAGCTGCATAGCAAGTCTAAGACCCCAGCTGCATAGAGAGACCCTATCTCAAAGAAAAACAGAGAGAGAAGGAGGAGGAGGCAGCAAGGGATGCCAAAGGCACCCCATGTGTTCAAAAGCAGTTCTAGCTTGTGCCAGGCACAAGAGGTCAAGGGTACTGCTCACCGGCAGAGCATCCTCCTAAGGCCCTCAGATACAGCTAGCGAACTGAGGGTGTGCATAGTCCCCCTCTAGACAAAATGATCGCTCCTCAACCTCGAATCAGATGGAGGGTAGAGGAAGCCCTGCCCTTTGGAATGGCAGGAGGTAAATGGTGTGCTGTGGCTGGCTGAGTCTGTGAAACTCTCCAGCATGTCATTACTGTAAGGCAGAGCTCCCCAAACACAAAAGAGCCATCTGAGACTACCGTCCTCCAAGCTTTGTGTAGAGCAAGTGCAAAGTGCCCCGATTCCTCCATCACTGCCCTGAGCACAAAGACAACTCTTCTAGAAATGCAGCTACTCAGAACAAGACAGAGGGAGGGAGACAGACATACAAAGCCACCCTCTGTGGGAAGCGAAGAATGCAAGAAACCCTTCACACAGTGTTTGTCCTCATGGTAACATCTCCTCCTTCCTGTTGGCAACACCTGCTATTCCTCTAGGGAAATGTGCTGGAATGAAGGTCATTGCAGTTCCCTCCCTAGCTGATTGCCCCAGACCCTCAGGCAGAGGCGGACCCAAGCCTTGGCCAATCAGACTACCTCATCTCTTAGCTAAGTGGTAGGGACAGGAGACCTGAGAGGGACAGGTCCCCAGTTGTCTGGGTTTTGAGTATAGATGTACAGATGTCAAGAGAAATGAGTGCTGTTTCTCCTGGCGTTGCTACGCTGAGACTATGCACATTTGGAACTGTCAGTACCTATCTCCCCTGGCAACATGGAGGAAATCCATCTAGAGCTGGAAAGAATAAGATCAACACTCGGAGGGGAGCAGCGGTAGCTCTGTCAGCATCGAGTAAGACTCTGGATCCAGCTGTGCATGATGCTACGCTTGCCCACGGGCTACCCAGCCAGCCAGCTCATAAATCCACTCCACTTTTATTTATTTATTTATTTACTTACTTACTTACTTACTTACTTATGGCTGGAGCTTGTTTGAGATGGATTGCAATTTGAAAAAAAAAGTCTTGGTTTCTACAAAAAGCATTAATCTGCCCATCAAGCATGTATCAAATGTGTTCTATCTCGCAGGCATTGACTTACATGCCAGAATCGCAAGAGTAAACAGACAGCTGATGGTGTGGCTCAGTGGCGGAGCACTTGACTATCTCGCATGAGGTACTGGGTTCCACAGGCAACCTTGTAAAAGAAAAAAAAGTAAACAAATGGACGGGGGTGGGGGGAATCAGGGTAAAATAATTTCACAATCAATTTGACTAGTAATTCTAAGTGCTATGAAGGCCTTGCTGTAAAATTTACTTCCAGGAGCAGAAATCTTAGTCGTTTTTGTTGACACATCCTCGATGTCTAGAACAGTGTCTGGCACTTAGTAACCACTCAAATACCTGTTGTAAACAATGAATTTTGGGGTGGGGTTGGAGAGATGGCCCAGCTGTTTAGAGCACATGTTGCTCTCTAGTAGAGGACCTAAGTTAAGTTCCTAGACGCCAACAGCAGGTGCCAACAGCAGGTAACTATAGCGGGTAACTACAGCTCTAGCCTCTTTGTGCACCCGCACTCATGGGCACATATTCTCACACACACACACTCATGGGCACATATTCTCATACACACACTCATGGGCGCATATTCTCATACACACACTCATGGGCACATATTCTCATACACACACTCATGCACATAAATTCTCTCCTAATACACTCATGGGCACATATTCTCATACACACACTCATGGGCACATATTCCCCCCACACACTCATGGCACATATTCCCCCCACACACTCATGGGCACATATTCCCCCCACACACTCATGGCACATATTCTCCCCACACACTCATGGGCACATATTCTCACACACACACACTCATGGGCACATATTCTCATACACACACTCATGGGCACATATTCTCACACACACACACTCATGGGCACATATTCTCATACACACACTCATGCGCATAAATTCTCTCCTAATACACTCATGGGCACATATTCCCCCCACACACTCATGGGCACATATTCTCACACACACGCTCATGGGCATAAATTCTCTCCTAATACACTCATGGCACATATTCCCCCCACACACTCATGGGCACATATTCTCACACACACACACTCATGGGCACATATTCTCATACACACACTCATGGGCACATATTCTCACACACACGCTCATGGGCATAAATTCTCACACACACACACTCATGGGCACATATTCTCTCCTAATACACTCATGGGCACATATTCTCACACACACACACTCATGGGCACATATCCCTCCCTCAACACACTCATGGGCACATATTCTCACACACACACTCATGGGCACATATTCCCCCAACAAACTCACGGGCACATATCCCTCCCCCAACACACTCATGGGCACATATTCCCCCAACACACTCATGGGCACATATCCCTCCCCCAACACATTCATGGACACATATCCCTCCCCCAACACACTCATGGGCACATATCCCTCCCCCAACACATTCATGGACACATATCCCCCCCACTCATGGGCACATATCCCTCCCCCAACACACTCATGGGCACATATCCCTCCCCCAACACACTCATGGGCACATATTCCCCCAACACACTCATGGGCACATATCCCTCCCCCAACACATTCATGGACACATATCCCCCCCACTCATGGGCACATATCCCTCCCCCCATACACCCATGGGCACATATCCCCCCCACATACTCATGGGCATAAATTCTCTCCTCATACACTCATGGACACATATCCCCTCCACACTCATGGACACATATCCCCCCACACACTTATGGGCACATATCCTCCCCCCAACACACACACACACACACACACACACACACCTAAAAAGAAATCTTTCTATATGTTGGTTTTTGAGACAGTCTCACTCTGCATCTCTGGCTGGCCTGGAACTTGCTGTGTAGACCAAGTAGGTCTGGAACATGCTGTGTAGACCAGGCATATACTTGATTTCCTTCAGAAGAGGGTGTTGGATTACGGGTGGTTATGAGTTGCCATGGGGTTGCTGGGAACCAAGCCCAAGTCCTCTACAAGACCAAAAAATGCCCTTAACCACGGAATCAACTCTTTAGTCCCCTAAAAATGAATCTTACAAGTGAAAAAAAAGTTACTAGGCGTGGTGGCACATATCTTTAATCCCAGCACTCAGGAGGCAGAGGCAGACTCTCTGTGAGTTCTAGGTATGCCTGTTTTATATAGGGAGTTCCAGGACAGCCAGGACTACATAGTGAGACCCTGTCTCAAACAAACAAAAAAGTAAGTAAAAAAATAGTTTAGGAGCTAGAACATGCCATAATGGAGCATCAGGCTTCCTTGAGGAGCAACAGTTAAGCCAAGCTCTGAAGACTCCAGGGGAGTTGCCCAGGCCGCAGAAAGCAGGAGTGAGGTAGCCTAGAAGGAGCCGTGAGGGGGTGGCCAGTGTGGCTGGATCGTCAGGAACTAGAAGGAACATAGTGGTAGATGCAGCTGGACATAGGGATACTCCCGAGTCTTCGGTGGCACATGAAGGAGCCCAGGTCGCAGAGAGAAGAAAGGTCAATGCTCAGTAAAGACACAGGCCCTCAAGAGCCACAAACAGAAGTAACAAATGCAAGGAAAGAGACTGAGTGAGGGCCCAAAACAATCTGAAGACTGTTTTGTTGACCTTGGTGATGAAAGATGGAGAGAAGGGCCTGCTTAAAAGATATTTAACAAAAACAAAACAAAAACCAATTTGGACATACTAAATGCCAGGTGGTAGTGACACAGTCTTTAATTCTGACCCTAGGGAGGCAGAGGCAGGCAGAGCTCTGTGAGTTCAAGGCCCGTCTGGTCGACAGAGTTATCCATAGTAAAAGAAATAGAGACATAGTTTACTAGTGAAATAAATGTTTGTTTTGTAAAGTGAAGGGAAAATGTTATCTGGATCTACACGTTAAATTAGATTACAAAGGGGGACCTTAGGCTTTGCCTTGACATTTTATTTTGCTTATTTATTTATTGGTTTGTTTGTTTCTGGTTTTTCAAGACAGGGTTTTTCTGTTTAGCCTTGGATGTTCTGGAGCTGGCTCTATAGACCAGACTGGCCTTAAACTCAGAGATCTGCCTGCCTCTGCCTCTGCCTCTGCCTCTGCCTCTGCCTCTGCCTCTGCCTCTGCCTCTGCCTCTGCCTCTGCCTCTGCCTCTGCCTCTGCCTCTGCCTCTGCCTCTGCCTCCCAAGTGTTGGGATTAAAGGCGTTCACCACCATGCCCAGTTGTCTTGATATTTCTAAGCATCAAGAGTGAAAGAGCAGGCTGGAGAGATGGCTCAGAGGTTAAGAGCACTGACTGTTCTTCCAGAGGTCCTGAGTTCAATTCCCGGCAACCACATGGTACCTCACAACCACCTTGAATGAGATCTGATACCCTCTGCTGGCTTGCAGGCAGAAGGCTGTATATACAATAATAAATAAAATACTAAAAAAAAAAAAAAAAGAAGAGTGAAAGAGCAATGGCTACCATTCTGAGAGTTCTGAGTGAGACAGATGTCAACAGAAGAATTCCTTGCCCAACAAGTCATCACTCATGTGGGAAAACAACAGAAATATATTCCATATTTACAGAGAAGGGTGTAGAAAATGTACCCCCCATGAGTTTCCCCTAAGCAAACAGCTTGAAGACAGACTTCAGCTGTTCAAGAGATGAATTAAAATTAAGAACTTGGAATAGGAACATTATAATAGAAAAGACTGGTGGCAGGCACAGAGACCAACTAAATATATTGTAAGAATTGAACAAAAAAAATCCATGCTTTGAAAAACAGGTCTGTGATTGAAATGTAAGTTGAATTTATAAACCCACGGGACACTTAAAAAGACTGAGAATGTGAGAGGAGAGGGCATGCCTGGTGGCGGTGCCTTCATGGGACAGATGGAAGGTGTAAGCAAGGGAGGTAGTAGCTATTGACTGGTCCTAACCTCCATCATCAGAGAAATAGAGGTTTAAGAGAAATAAGGTTTTAAGTTTAGGTTTGGGAAATACAAAAGTCCATCAGTAGCAAAATTAAAAACAGCATTACTGCCTTTTAAATCATGAGTGATGACAAAAGAAAACAGAACATTAGACACAGCAAAGGGCAGAGAATAAAGGATCTCTCTGTGATAGACACGCACTGTGAATTTTTTTCCCAAAAAATTGAGTCCTAAACTCTCAAGTAATTTCAATTAAACAAGGGAAATGAGGTGTGTAGAGTGGGGTTCAAATGTGTATTAATGATGTGATATTGTTTGAGGGGAGGTGATAAATTGGCTTGACTCTTGACCTTGACAGACAAAACAGCTTTTAATATTTAACAAAATATGTACGGCTAGCCATCAAAAGCCTAGGACTGAAACACAGAACCACGGAAGAACAAAAAGGGGGGCTAGACGTGTAGGTGAGGGTTAGAGCACATGCCACAGCTTTGAGATGTTACAACAGACTAGGATGAGGAGGGGGAAGAGGAGGAAAGAGAGGAATATTATCAAGTAACAAGAGGAAAGGTGATAAAACCAACCAGAAACCACCTGTCCCAGTCAGTTAGCATTAACTTCCAACTTCACACAGCCTTCAATCACCAGAACAAGAAGTGTCTATCAGCCAGATGGTGGTGGTGCACACCCTCAATCCCAGCACTTGGGAGGCAGAGGCAGGTGGATCTCTGTGAGTCTGAGGCCAGCCTGGTCTACAGAGTGAGTTACAGGACAGCCAGGCCTACACAGAGAAACCCCATCTTGAAAAAAACATCCAAAAACAAAGTGTCAATAAAGTGTGGTGATATATTATTTATGATTCATCAAAGCTTGCCTGAGGATTCAGAAAGCAAAGCTAGCCTGAAGCTACAGAGATCAGGCAGTGATGGTACACACCTTTAATCCTAGCACTCAGGATTAAGAAGTAAACGGATCTCTGTGAGTCCAAGGCCACCCAGATCTACACAAGAGTGATCTAGTCCTAAAGAGAAACAGCTCACACAAAGATGATCTCAGCACCTGGGATCACAAGCACTAGAAGGGTATAAAGGATAGGAGCAGGGTCTTCAGTAGTCAGTATCAGGCATTCATTCTCCAGCCACACTGAGGATTGGAAGACATTGAAGTCTCAGGATTCTCCAGTCACACTGAGGAGAGGCTTCAGTCTGAGGTTTGGGAGAGTTGGTCGGTCAGCCATTTCAGTCTGAGGGAGAGTGAGAGCCAGTGCCCAGCTGCTTTGCTTTTCTGATCTTCAACTCGAAGCTTGAACACCAATATCAGTCTTTGGGTCATTTATTTTTCATGTTACAATCAAGTAATTGTCTATCAGGCTGGTCTGTGGGCATGCCTGTAAGGGATTGTCTTGATTATTGATTGGTGTAGGAAGACCCAGTCCACTACGGGTGAGTGGAGGTGCCACTCCCTGGCATTCTGCAGGATTTCTGCTTCAGGTTGTTACATGAGTTCTGGTCTCAACTTCCTTCAACCCTGGGCCATGACTGGGAAGTATAAGATGAAAATAAATGCTTTCCTCCCAGGGCTACATTTGGTCATAGAGTCTGTCACAGCCACAGAAGAGAACAGTGGTCAGTAGAGCTATGAAGCAAGGCAGTAGGAATAAGTCCAAACACATCAGTAATTACAATAAAACATTATCTGCAAATGAAGCATTGGCTCTTCTAAAAAAGAAAGATAATCAACTGTAAAACTATTAAAATCATGACAAATGGTGCCAGGAATGAGACCAACTTGCTAAAATCAATAGCTTTTCTATTTGTCTGCAGTAATCGGTTTACAACTACAACATCAAAATACCTCGGCATAAACTTAAAACAACACGTGTGGGATAACGATGTGACGAACTACCCAATAGAAAAATAAGCAAGGATTATGAATCATCAGCTCACAGGAGAAGAAAAACAACCAATAAACATGAAAAAACGTGCTCAACCTTGCTTGTAATCAGGGGTATGGAAACTGAAATGATATTAATATCAACAGTGAAAAATGATTCTTACTATTTAGTGATGGTGACAGAATGAGGAAGCGGACATTCTCAAGGGAATAAAATTCAGGAAAGCACTTTTGGAAGGCAATTTGAAGATGTTTTATATTCAAATGCATATGTTTTTTGACCTAACCATTCTGCTTTCAAGAATCTATTCTACAGAAATATCTTGTACCCATGCCAAGGCATTCGCTGCAGAATTATTTATAATAATAAAAAAGGAGGGAAACAAATATCCCAAAGTGGAGGAACAATCAATTAAATTACAGCGCATCCATATGTAGAGCGCCGAGGAGCTGCCCCTGTCTCTGCTTGGGTGTGTTTAATATCTCCCCTTGAAGCTGCCCTCCTCCACTGAGGAAGGGCAAGGCCGGTGCTATCCATTATTCATGGCAGCTGTTGTTAGGTAGGCGTCCCTTGTCCTAAGAGAAGGGTGAAAAGAAAGCTTTGCGGCTTCATAAAAGCAAAGACTCTTACATAACTCTTTGATGGGGAGGCTTGGGTCTTTGAGCAGAAGGTGAACTGATTTGCAAAGAAGCCCAAGGCCTGCTGGGAGGAAAGGGATGGTCATCTCAACCCTACTTCCTTGGTAGTTGAAGTTCCCAGACTCCTGATCCAGATTTAGAGCTGCTGGCAGGAAACACACTATGGTTTCCAGTGAACAGAGTGCCAGGAAGGAAAGAAGAGCCTGGGTCATAGGGGAAGCGGTGTCTTCTCTCAGGTGGTACTGTGTTCAGGGAACGACAGCTGACTCTCCTAAGAAAGAAACAGGCTGGGGGCTGGAGAGAGGGGCTCAGAATGTGTATCGTTCTTTCAAAGGACTTGGGTTCAATTCCCAGCGCCCATGTCAGGCAGCCCATCACTGCCTGTAACTCAAGCTCCAGGGAATTCAACATCTGGCTTCCATAGGTACCCACAAACATGGAATTTACTCACAGAGACACACATAACATGATTAAAAATAAAATCTAAAGAAAGAAAGAATGGAAGGAAGGAAGGAAGGAAGGAAGGAAGGAAGGAAGGAAGGAAGGAAGAAAAGACCTGGGGCAGGCAGGAGTGCTTTCTGCTCTTTCAGAGGACCGGGCTGTCGTTCTCAGCACCAGAGAATGGCTCACAATTGCCTGTAACTCCAGCTCCAGGGAATCTGAAGCCCTCTTAGAGCATCAGGTATGCATGTGGTATGCATACATATATGTAGGAATAATACTCATATACATAAAAATAAGTGAAGTCTCAGTATTTTGGTGGTCAGCTAATCTTTGGTAAGAATAGAGTTTCTAGGTTCTAGTTATTTAAGGGAACTTCTGACCAAACATTAGCTGATCATTGAAATAACTGAATAGAGACATCATGATAATGAATTCAGATTTAGACAATTAGTTCAGAGAACCCACTAAATAATTGACTAGTAAACAGCAGTAACTCTGACAGCAGCAAGAGAGAAGGAATCTTATTTCTAGGCTACCATATTATAGTATAAAAAAGTCCATTTTTCACCCCAAAATTATGAGAGAAGCAAAAAAATGAGAAAGTATTTATCAAAATAAAGGAATAAATAGAAATTGTCTCTGAGGAAGCCCAGATGATGGGTTTGCTAGGCAAAGACCTTAACTTGTTGATTTAAAGTATTATTCAAAGAAGCCACATCTAGAAACTAAAGGAAAGTGTGAAATGTTGTATTGCCATCCATAGAACATCAATAAAGAAGTAGACATTTTTTGTAAAACCCCACTAAATTCTTAAACTGAAAAATATAACAATCTGAATAAAAATTCACTAGAGGACACAAACCAGAAACTTGGCAGAAGAAATAGCTAGTGACACTGAAGACAATTTCAAACTCAAACAGAAAAACTGACAATTAGATGGAAAATCAGTAAAGAAATAGATTAAGCAATGCTATAAACAAACTTGACCTAATAGATGTCTATCAAACACTCCATCCAACACACCACATTTTTTTGAGTGTACATGGACTCAGGCTAGACCATATGACAGGCCATAAAACAAGTCTTAATAAGTTTGCAAGGATTGAGCTCACACCACAGATGTTCTCTGTCCATGGAGATGGAGTTAGAACTCATAAAGAGAAGGGATGTGTGGTTTCACACACATAGAGTGTGAAGGACACACTCATAGCTAACCAAGGGACCAAAGAAGAAATCAAAGGGGAAGCTGTAAAATGCTTTGTGGGAAATGAAAAACAACATTAACAACACAACAATTTAAGGATTAGAAAGAAAAAGAGTCTTGGCTAGAGATGGTTTAGTGCTTAGAGCATGGGCTGCTCTTGCAGAGGACCCATCCATAAAAAAAAAAACAAATAAATCTTTAAGAAACAGGCCTTTTATATTAAAGAAGGAAAATAATCTTCTTTGGAAAATTTGTACCTTTTTCCTTTCTTTTTTAAATTTTTGGTTGTTTGTTTTTGTTTTTAGAGACAGAGTTTCTCTGTGTAACAGCTTTGGATGTCTTGGAACTTGCTCTGTAGACCAGGCTGGCCTTGAACTCACAGAGATCCACCTGCCTCTGCCTCCTGATTGCAGAATTACACCCAGTTTAAATTTTTTTTATTGATTTTTATTTTATGTACATTGGTGTTTTGCCTTCATGTGTGTCTGTGTGAGGGTGTAAGATTCCCTGAAACTGGAGCTACAGTTGTGAGCTACCATGTGGGTGCTGGGAATTGAACCCAGGTCCTCTGTAGAAATAGCCAGTGCTCTTAACTGCTGAGCTATCTCTCCAGCCCCCTTCTAAAATTTTTTTTGAGACAAGCATTCACTATGTATACCTGGCTGGTCTAGAACTCTCTATGTAGACCAGGTTTGCCTAGAGATCTGCCTCCCTCTGTCTCCTGAGTGTAAAATTTATTATTTAAAAGTATACATTAAATAAGAAGAAAGATCAGAAATTAATACCACAAACCTCTATCCTTTAAACAAATCTGTAAAAAGAAGATAAAATTAAAACCAAAGCTGCAGAAAAAATGATAAAAATTAAAGCAGAAATAAAATACTTAACAGAAAAATAATACACATGCACTAAATAAATAATAAATATGTATATAATTTGGGGGCTGCAGAGGTGACTCCACAGTTAAGAGTACTTAATGCTCTTGAAGAGAACCAGGTTCTATTCCCAGCACCTGCATGGCAGCTTTGTAATTCCAATTCTAGGGGAATCTGATGCCCCCTTCTGATCCCCTGGTGCATTAGGCATATATATAGCACACAGACATATATGTAGGTAAAACACCCATACATGTAAAACTATTTAAACCCCCAACAAATAAATAAATAATTTTAAAATTAAAGATAAAAAGATCAATAAAATTGAGCCAGGAAGGAAGGAAGGAAGGAAGGAAGGAAGGAAGGAAGGAAGGAAGGAAGGAAGAAAGGAAGGAAGAAGAATAGGGCCTGGAGAGATGGCTCAGAGGTTAAGAGCACTGGCTGCTTTTCCAGAGGTCCTGAGTTCAATTCCCAGCAACCACACGGTGGCTCACAACCATCCGTAATGAGATCTGGTGCCCTCTTCTGGCCTGCAGGCAGACATGCATCCAGAACACGGTCGGTATAACAAATCAATCAATTAAAAAAAAATTCAAATTACTGGCCGGGCGTTGGTGGCGCACGCCTTTAATCCCAGCACTCGGGAGGCAGAGGCAGGCGGATCTCTGTGAGTTCGAGGCCAGCCTGGTCTACAGAGAGAGTTCCAGGACAGCCTCCAAAGCCACAGAGAAACCCTGTCTCGAAAAACCAAAAAAAAAAAAAAATTCAAATTACTAAAATCGGGTATGAAAGTGTAATGAACAGAAGTGAAAACATTATAATGGAATTCTGTAGACAATTGTATCTCCACAAATGTGATGGCCTATTGTGGGTGTGTAGCTCAGGGACAGCGTGAGGACCTCCACAAGAGGGAGAGAAAGGAAAGGAGGGAAGAAGGGAAGCTCAGACCCAGGTGGCTTGACTAGTAAATTCCGTCAGATGCCATCTCTTCCTTGAGATTTTACCTGCACGTGTGCAGTGCCCACTGAGGCCATCGGACCCCTTGGAACTGGAGTTGGAAGTTGTCATGCAGGTGCTAGGAACGCCACTTGAGTTCTCTGCCAGAGCAGTACATGCTCTTAACCGCTGAGCCATCTCCCCAGATCCATGGAAATGCAATGGATCCCAATTCTAGGGGTTGGAGAGATGGCTCAGTGGTTAAGAGCACTTGAGGACCTCGGTTAGATTCCCAACACCCACATGGTGGCTCACAGCCATTTGTAACTCCAGTTCCAGGGAGGCTGACAACCTCTCCCAGCCTCTGTGGGCTCTAGGCACACATGTGGTGCACATACATACAAGAAGGCAAAACACCCTACACACATAAAACATGTATCAAAAACACCCTATACACCTATATCAAAAACACCCTATCCACATAAAACATGTATCAAAATAAACACAACTTAAAAAAGCAAAACTTTATATTTGCAGCAGCATCAAAGTGAATAAAATTCATATAATTTTTTTCAAGACAGGGTTTTTCTGTGTAGCCCTGGCTGTCCTGAAACTTGCTCTGTAGACCAGGCTGACCTTGAACTCAGAGATCCACCTGCCTCTGCCTACCAAGTGCTGGGATTAAAGGAATGCACCACCTGGTAAATTCACATAAATTTAATAAAGACATATGAGACTTCTATGCTGACAAAATTTTGTTGAGAGAAAGACATTCGAACCTTTGGGAAGATATCCTGCTTCTATGGTTGGAAATACCCAATATTAAAATTTCATTTGCCTCTAAATTTAATACATACAATCCCTATCAAAATTCTAAGCATCTCTTCTGCTGAAATTGATAAGATTATCCTAAAATTTATATGGAAATGCAATGGATCCCAATAACCAATCATCTTGGGGAAGAACCAAGTTGGAGGGTTCCCACTTTGTGATTTCAGAATACTCAGCAAAAGCTCTCTGTGGGCTTCCTGGCCACTCTGAAGTAAGCTGCTTTGCCACACGCATGTACACATGTTCTCGCATCCTGGTGATCAGCCTTGCCTCAGGTCCAAAGCAATGGAGCCAGCAACTGTGAACAGAAAGAACGGCGACTGACAACTTTCCTTTGCATATTTAACTTCTCTCCATGCACCCCTCTCCCCCTCCCTCCCTCCCTCCCTCCTTCCCTCCCTCCCTCCCTCCCTCCCTCCCTCCCTCCCTCCCTCCCTCCCTCCCTCCCTCCCTCCCTCCTTCTTTCTTCTTTGTTTACCAGCAGTGAAACCCAGGGTCTCATGCATGCTGGCCAAGTGCTCTACCACTGAGCTAGGACCCCAGCCCTCTTTCATTGATTCTCAAGATTGTTTTGCTATAAAGTGGTTAAAAAGTCTCTAAGAAGCCATATGCCAGGGCCTCTGGGAATACTGATGCTTTATTCCAGTGTGCTGATGGGGGTGGGGTGGGGGATGGGAGTGGGGGATGGGGGGTGGGGAGGTGGAGGGGTGGAGGGTGTTAATACTCTTTTTCCTGTTACTGTCAGAAGAGCCAACAGACAGACGGAGCCAATGGTCCACTCCTCTTACTGTAGAAAACTGGGTCCCTTGGGTCTGGAGTGGCCCAAGAAGAGCATTTCCAGGAATGTTTCAGACTTGATTATAATTCAGCCTCTTCTCCCCTCTGCTGTGAGGACCATGAAGGATACAACAGAAACAGGAACATGGGCTGTGTGTGTGTGTGTGTGTGTGTGTGTGTGTGTGTGTGTGTGTGTGTGTTCAGCCTTCTTGACTGATGACCTCTGCGCCTTAGAAAACTAGTGTCTACCAGCAGAAGCCATCGAGGCAGCGTCATTTAGGCTGTGTAGCCAAATGCCCTCATCATACCTCAGGTCGAGTTTTCTAACTGTCTCTATAGGGGAGTCCTTCATCCTTCTGGGTCCTGGATGTCTTCCCTGTATGGTGGGAAGTTGTAAGGATCAAGCTGTAGGACATTCAAGCTATTGCAATATTGAGGATTTCTAGAGGTACGTGAAACAGTGAGGCACATCCCTTGCCATTAAAAACACAGGGTTAGGGCAAGCCAGACGGGTCAGCCAGCAAAGGTGCTCTGAAGCTATTGACCAAAGTTCTGATGAAAGAAGAATTCCTGAAATCTGTCCTCTGACCTCCACACTTCCATTCTCTCTCTCTCTCTCTCTCTCTCTCTCTCTCTCTCTCTCTCTCTCTCTCTCTCTCTCTCTCTGTCTCTGTCTCTCTGTCTCTCTCTCTCTCTGTCTGTCTGTCTCTCTGTCTGTCTGTCTGTCTCTCACACACAGACACACACACAAATAATAAATAAAATAATAAAATAAAGCTGGGCGGTGGTGGCGCACGCCTTTAATCCCAGCACTCGGGAGGCAGAGGCAGGCGGATCGCTGTGAGTTCGAGGCCGGGCTGGAGCGACAGCCTCCAAAACAATACAGAGAAACCCTGTCTCGTAAAAACCAAAATAAATAAATAAATAAAATAAAAGCAAAGATAAAGGAACTCATCTGTAGCTGTATAGACCCTGCCTTTCCTTGACCACATCTGCAGCGCTATGGACTAGAAGCAGCATACGGGTGGTTCAGTGGCTCTCTGGTCTTGGGTCATCTTGTTCCTACTATTGGACCTGCAGGACGGAAGCCCCTGTGTGCTATCAGACAGTTTATCTTTGCTGTCAGTCCTTACACCTTCGGGGAGAAGCTTTTCCAGGATTCCAGTAGCCTTTAGGCTAAGAAGCAAGCCATCTTGGGGTAAAAAACAATCTTGGGCTAAGAAGGATCTTGGGCTGAGAGCTGTTCTACTGGAAATGTTAGCTCTGATCTGTAAACGTGACATGCGAGCATTTCCATGTCTTGTTTCTTGGCCCAAGGGTTTTGTTGTGGTTAATACTGTGGTCTGTCTATTTTATGCTTCATCTTCTCGGAACCAGTAAAATGTTTAGCTGTCACACATTCCTGGCTCTCGCTTTGCCTGGGGCCAGCTGTGTCACTTTGAGCAACACAATGGAATCATGGGACTTTAGACCAGAGAGAGCTGATCCGACCCCTTCACTGAAGGGAAATGAGGCAGTGAAAGAGGTGAGGAAAAGAGAGATTGAACCACACAAATGTCAAGATGGCCCTTTCCAAGGTCATCTGTGTTCATCTCTGCAGAGTCTGCCTTTCCAGTGTGTAAAGGAAGCCTTAGAGTAGAGGTCCACAGGTTACTCTTAGACACACATGTTCACAACTCTTTTTCTACATGTAAGTCAACTGTGTTATTTAACTCTTTATAGAGATTTCCCCTGGGCAAGCATTGCTATTGAATTTTGTTGTTAGCATAGACAGACATATTTGTGTCCTTTCATGGTGTCAAAATTTACTAAATAGTTGTAAAACAAGCTTTGTTTAAAAAAAAAAGGAAACCAAAATATGCTAGAAAGCTATAGTAATTGACACAGTATGGCACCAGTATAAAGGTAGTCAGGTAAATGATAGAATAAAATGGAGGGTCTCTGGTCATTGATTTTTCAGCAAAGATGATGAGACTATTTAGTAAGGGAAAACAATAGTCTTTTTGACAAACAATGGTGGGCAATTCCTGCAAAGAAATGAATTGGGACCTCAACTCAAAATGGACCAAAGATTTTAATGTAAGAATTAAAACTATAGAACACTTAAAAGAAAATATGGAACTAAGTCTTTATGACCTTGGATTAAACCAGAGCTTATTACATACATATAACATCTAAAGCAAAAGCAACCACCAAATTATAAGATTTTGGTTGGGGAGATGATTTATTGGGTAAAGCATTTGTCATACAAACATGAAGACCTGAGCTGGAGTCCCCAGAACCTATGTAAAAGGTAGATGGGGTAGCATAGCACCTATAATCCCAGTGCTGATGGGTTTCAGGGTAGTGGCAAAGACAGGCAGATCCCAGAGGTTTGACGGCCGGCAGTCTAGCTGAGATGATAAGCCTGGGTCGGTAAGAGATCTTGCCTCAAAAAATATGATAGGGGGGCTAAAGAGATTGCTCAGTGGTTAGAACACTGGCTGCCATTCCAGACGACCTGGGTTTGGTTCCCAGCACCCACATGGCGGCTCACTAATGTTTGTAAGTCCAGTCCCAGAGGTCTCATGACCTGTTCTGAGCTCCTTGGTCATTTCATGAATATAATGCACTGACATACATGCAGGCAAAACACCTATACCCATAAAATAAAAATAAAGGAAATAAAAAGTTGGATGTGTGCATGTGGACAACTCCGGAGCTATGAGGGGTGAAGACAGGAGGACCTTGGTAAGTTGCGGGCCGCCATCCTAGCTCCAGGTTCACCAGAGGTCCCATCTCCAGTGAATAAGTGACAGAGCTGGCACCCATGTGTACATCCCATCCCATGCATCACCCCTACCCTCTGACCCCATAAAAGCAGCCGTGGAGGAGCTGTTGCTGCTGTTGCGCAATGCTGATGGGGAAGAGAAAATAAAAAAGTTTTGGGGTGACAGAAAGCAGGTTGAAAATGACTACTAAGGGATGTGGCTTCAAGATGGTGGATGTCCTGGAGGTATACAATGATGGCTGTTTCAGTCTTAACTAATACTGTAGATAACTGAACTTTGCACTTTAGAAAAGTTGGATTTTATAGTCTGTGAACTATTAAGAACAAACAAATTAACCTGGATGGGCATGACTGTATTCTCAGCATTTAGAAGACTGAGGCACAGAGGATCAGGAGTCTAAGGTTATCTTTGACCACACAGCTTCAGGTCAGCCGAGGCTACAGGACACCTCGTCTCAAAAACAAGACAAAATAGGGTCTGGCGAGTTGGTTTATCAGTTAAGAGCACTGGTCCAGGATTTGATTCCCAGCACCCATATGATAACTCATAACCATCTATAACTCCAGTTCCAGGGCATTGGATACCCTAATCCTGGCTTTCATGAGCGCTAGGCATGCAAATGGCACACAGTCATACATGCAGGCAAACACACACACACACACACACACACACACACAGGAGGGCAGTGTGTTCAGTTTGCAGTCACATTCAGCACAGGATCACCCCTTTTGGTATGAACCTTGGTAGAGTTAAGAACAGCTGACTGCTTTGCTTCTTTGATCTTTCAGCTTCCCCCCTACTATCTGTCTCTGGGTTTTTATTATTCATGCTACGGGAGGGGCGTGGAGAGATGCTGGTTAATGAGCACAGGGACGCAGGTGGATAAGAAGAAAAATATCCAATGTCCTGAAGCACATTAGAATCACTATGATGGACAAATGGTTAGATTTCAAGTGTTCTTAACAAATAAATGACAGGTTTGGCTTTTTTTGTTTTGTGTTTTGGTTTTTTGAGACAGGGTTTCTCTGTGGCTTTTGAGGCTGTCCTGGAACTAGCTCTTGTAGACCAGGTTGATCTCGAACTCTCAGAGATTCTTCTTCCTCTGCCTCCCAAGTGCTGGAATTAAAAGTGTGGGCCACCACTGCCTGGCAACAAGTCCTTGAGGAAATAGATCAAACACCCTGATCTGATCATTGCATGGTGAATGCATGTATTCAAATGTTAAGTGAACTTCACAAATATGTCCAATCTCTTTGAATCTATTAGAATCAGTATGAAAACTAAGTATATTAGATGCATTAAATAAAAGATTATGGAACATATAAACACTCATCTGATCTAAACTGAAGCAGGGAGGGCAGAAGGAAGGAAAAACAGAGGTAATGGCCCATCAGCAATTTGTGTGCTAGGGTCAAGAGGTGACAACCATGTAGCTGGAACCCATAGGAAAAGAGAAACAAAATGTGACAGAAAACATCTGATTCTTATTTAAAGAAAGCTCTGCCTGGAAAATGTTCCACATTTGATTTTAATTTTATGCCAACCCCAGATCCACTTACCTCAGAAACTTTCAAGCTGGATAAATGCAAAGACAATCATATCTGTGTACATGAAAGTCAAACTGGGAGCCAGACAGTGGTGGCGCACGCCTTTAATTCTAGTACTCAGGAGGCAGAGACAGATGGATCTCTGTGAGTTCGAGGCCAGAATGGTCTATACGGTAAATTTCAGGACAGCCAGAGCTACATAGTGAGACCCTGTCTCAAAAACTAGCAAACAAACAAACAAACAAAAAACCCCGTTGAACTTCCCAAGTAAAGAAACATCTTCAAGGGAGGGAGAGAAAAAGGCTCACCGTATGTAGGAGGATACGGTAAGAACTTTCGTCAGCGTCTCATCAGAAACAACAGGATCCAGGAGATAGTGCAATGACGGGGCTCAACCTGCACGGCAGGCGCTTTGCCCACCGTACCATCTCCTCAGCAGCAGCGCCTGCTTTCGCGTGACACTGAGTCAGGTGAGCATGGTTAGCCCTAACACGGGACTTCAAATATGCTGGACAAGTCCTGTATCCCTGAGCTATACCTTGAGCCTCAGACTAAACGAAACAAAACAAACAAACAAACAAACAAACAAGGAACTGGAGAGATGACTCAGTGGTTAAGAGCACTGGCTACTCTTCCAGAGGGCACAGGTTCAAGTCCAGCACCCACACAGCAGCTCTTAAGTATTGTAACTCCAATTCCAGGAGATCCAACACCATCTTCTGGCCTTCACAGACAATGCATGTGTGTGATGCATAGATATACATGCAAGCATCCATACATGTACAATAAAAATAAATAAAAATGAAAAAGAATGGCCTGTTAAAAGCAAATAAATTAATTTTTAGTTAAAAATTTTATTTTATGTGTATGGGTTTGTTGCTTGTATGCTATGTGTGTGCCTGTTGCCCAAGGAGATCAGAAGAGGACATCTATTATTATTATTATTATTATTATTATGAGGTAAGATCTCTCTGTTCCATAGCCCTGGGTGTCTGCTGTCCTGAAACTTGCTATGTGGTCCAGACTGACCTTGTTCTTACAGAGATCTGCCTGCTACTGCTTCCCAATTTTTTCTCATTTTCAAGGGCTATAAAAGAGAAGAAGGAAGAGGAGGAGGGGAAGTGAGAGTAATTAACCATGCCTGACCTATGCACGAGGCCTGAAATATTTCCTAACGCCCTTCCTTGATTTCCAGTGTAAACGCTAGATGAAGCCAGGCTGGGATGTTGGATGTCAGTCATGGTCACTGCTAGCTGCAGGGGTGGGGAGTGTCTTGGATAGAGCATGAGCAAACTTTCTTGTGTGGTAGAAGTATTTAAAAATGAAAACAAAAATGAGACAGGGTTTCACTATATAGTCCTGGAGCTCTACATGTATCAGGTTGGCAATGAACTCACAGAGATCCACCTGCTTCTGCCTCCCAGTGCTGGGATCAAAGGCGTGCGCCACCACACCTAGTTTAATATATTATGACAATTACCAGAATGTATGTTCTTTTCAAATTCATTGAAGTTTAAATATTCTATTCTCTATAAATTTTACTATAAAAGAAGAACTGGAAAGTCTTTTCCCTCAAGAGTTTAATTCACTGACTAAAGTAAAAGAAAAAATTATCTTAAAAAATATGTTTAACTTTTTCCCATAGCTTTCCTTCTGGGTGAGACCGATTTGTTGGATAAGGAGTTTACTTCTCGGGTCTTCTTTGGTATTTTTAGCTTGATTGAGAGCTAATCAAATAAAAAACAGAATTTATAGGGCTTTGGAAATTATTGTTTCCCTGACCGTGCTTTCCAAGTAACAATTTAACATGATTGAAAATAGAAATTTATGTTAGGAAAAATCACAACAGATATTTTCCTTCAGTGTTTGTCTATCTGTATCTGAATGGGGTGAGCAGTATATAATTCACTCTATACTAAAACTTTTGAAAAACCCATGGTGAATTACTTTTGCAACAAGCTTTTTTGCTTCAGTGTGAATTTGGTTAATGCACAGTTGACTTGGTTCTTAAACTGTTCCTATGCTCTGGGACAGTACGACTTTAGGTTTTACGAATCCAAAGTTATGCAGGGCTGGGGAGGGGTGAAGTGATTGCTGTGTGTGTCTGAGGATCGGAGCTGAGATCCCCACAAACAGCTGGGAGTTGTGGCGCATGCCTTTAATCCTAGAGCTGGGGAGCCTAAGAAAGGAGGGCTCTGGGGATCCTTGGCCGGCAGGTCCCGTTGAATCAGTGGGCTCCAAGTTCAATGAGAGACTGCCTCAAAAAATAAGGTGGCAAGGTGGACAGTGATAGAAAAGACACCTGATGCTGACCTCTCTAACACACACACACACACACACACACACACACACACACACACACACACACACACACACACACGAACCCAGAGCTGTGGATGCTTTCTTCTCCCAGAGTTTAATGCAGAATGCTGTTGCCTATATTTATCCATGTGCAGATCAGGAGACATCTTGTCCCCTTCCACCTCTGACCAAATGGGATCGCTAGAAAAGGAACTTTGCTGTACAGATTTTGAATGCTTATGAATTGAGTTATAAAGCAATATAGAAAAGTAAAGAACTGAGAGCTACCAAACTGGCCAAAAATGTTATTTTAGGGATACTTCATTTCCAGACAAGTTTGATTATTGTTTTAGATATCCAGATGGCAATAAGGGTGAAATGCATAGAGGGATGGACTGGCCAGTTCTGTGTGTCAACTTGGCACAAGCTCGAGTCATCAGAGAGGAAGGAGCCTCAGTTGAGGAGATGCCTCCATGGGATGCAGCTATAAGGCATATTCTCAATTAGTGGTCAATGGGGGAAGGCCAAGTCCATGGTGGGTAATATCACCCCTGGGCTAGTGGTCCTGGGCTCTGTAAGAAAGCCATGGGAAGTAAGTCAGTAGGCAGCACCCCTCCATGGCCTCTGCATCAACTCCGCATCCAGGAGCCTGCATTGTTTGAGCTCCTGCCCTGACTTCCTTCAGTGATGGACTACAGTGTGGAAGTGTAAGCTAAATAAACCCTTTCCTCCCAACTTGCTTTTTGGTCATGGTGTTTCATTGCAGCAAGAGAAACCCTGACTAAGACAGGGAAAATATTTTAAAAGCTGACTTAAAGTGTCACTTCTGAGGAAAAGGAAGGAATAAAAATAGTAGCAGGACTCTGAGGGCTGTGCCTCATACATTAAAGACAAATTCCAGGTGCTAGGGAGAAGCCTCTCGGTTAAGAGCTCCTGCTGCTCTTACAGAGGACCTGAATTCAGTTCCTAGTGTGCATATTGGGCGACTTATAATGGTCTGTAACTCCAGCTCCAGGGAAATTTGACCCTTTTGGGTTTTTCAGGTACCTGCTCTCATGTACATATGCCTCCCCACAAATACTTAATAATCTAAATAAATAGTAAGTGTTGTGGTTTGAATGAAAATGGCCCCCATAGGCTCATAGGGAGTGGCACTATTAGGTCTGGATTTGTTGGAATAGGTCTGGTCTTATTGGAGGAAGTGTGTTGCTGGGGGCAGACTTTGACATTTCAGATGCTCAAACCAAGCCCAGTGTCATTCTCTCGTCCTGCTGCCTGCTGATCCAGATGTAGAACTCCAGCACCATGTATGCCTGTGCGCCATCATGCTTCCTGCCATGATGACAAGGAACTAAACCTCTGAACTGTAAGTCAGCCCCAATTAAACGCTTCCCTTTATAAAATTGCCATAGCTATTGTGTCTCTTCACAGCAGTGAGCCTAACTAAGATAGTAAGTAAATAAAGACAAATTCCAGACAAGTAACATGACTCAGTGGGTAAAAATGCTTGCCTGATGACCTGAGCTCCCCTCACTTAATCTGTGTAAAAACCATGGATGTGGTGGCACACAGCTGTAATCCCAGCCTTCCAATGATGAAAGAGGAGGAGGCAGGAGAATAGAAGGCTTGCTAGCCCACTGCCCTTAAGCGTATAGGATGGCAGAAACAGCAAGAGAGACTCTGCTTCAAAAAACAAAACAAAACAACAGGGCTGGAGAGATGGCTCAGTACTTTAGAGTTCTTGTTGCTCTTGCAGAGGACTGGGACTTGATTTCCAGAGCCCACATGGTGTTTCATAACCATCTGTAACTCTAGTTCTGGGAGATTTGATGTCCTCTTCTGGCCTCCTCTGGCACCAGGCATTCAGGCAAAAACACTTATACACATAAAATTTAAAAATCTAAAAACAAAACAAGCAAAGCACCCCCCCAAAAACAAAAAACAAACCAAACAAACAAAAATATCAAAACAGAAAACAAGGTGAATATAGAAAACTTCTTTTGAAAGCTGTCCTTTGATCTCTGTATGTATCTGGTGACCTCAATACACCCACTCAGACAGACATACAGACAGACAGACACACACACACACACAGACAGACAGACAGACACTCTCTCTCTCTCTCTCTCTCTCTCTCTCTCATAAAGCAAATCCCAAGTAGGTTAAAGCAACAGCAACAACACACAAATGTAGTTAGCCCTCCCAAACTGCATGTATGGCTTCAAGCACCCTGGGATTACAGTACTTAGGAAGGAGATATGCCTGCCCCAACATCTCTTCTTGTCTTTGCTCTCTAAGCAGTATTTTATAACAACTGTTCATGCAGTACTTACATTGTAATAGGGATTATAAGTAATTTGGAGATGAATTAAAGTATGTGTAGGTTATATGCAAATACTATGCCATTTATATAAGGGGCTTGAGCATCCGTGGATTTTGGCACCCTTAGGTGGTCTCAGAGCCAATCTCTCACGAAGGCTGACTGTAGTCTATTTCTAGCGATAGCTGTCTGTAGAACCTCTCCCAGTATAGAGTACTTAAAATGCTGGATGAGATACAAAAAGCATCTTTCTTTTTAAAGGCATGGCAATGTTGTCAGGAAAGGAAGGGAAATTATCAGAAACAAGGAGAGAGTTCTATACCAGGAAAATTCCAGCTGGAGCTGGAGTTGCCAAGTGACACCTGCCAGTCTCTGTGGTCAAGCAAAATGCAGAGAGCAGAGTTGAAATTTGAGTCCTCTCAGGGTAGGGAGGTTGGGTTGGAACTCATTCAAGAAGCTGGCTGAGGATAAACTAGAGAAGTGAGGAGGCTAGAGAAGTCCCAACAGCAGAAAAGGCAGCGAAGATCCTGTCTCCCAGCCACAGGCCTGCACTCACTTGCAAATGACGGCGTATTACTGCGCTTTTGTAATGCCTTAAGCCTAAAATTTAACATGATTCTGGGTTTGTAGTGCCCCCAATTGCCAGCAAAATAAAACAGATTTTCCACAGAAGAACATCTTTTTCATAGAGACCTCGGTTCCCACTGACAAACTTCCAAAGAATATGAGTTCATGCACATTTCAAAAATACGTTTATTTTTTTAAGCGGTCAGCACAAGCAATGGCATTTTAAAACAATTTTTATTCAGTTAAGTTTTGAACTGAGTATCATCTTTGACATTTTTGTACACATATGCAATGTGCTTGGATTCACCCTGTTCCCCTCTCGTCACCACCCCCACCCTTCCTGACCCCATCCTTCCTAACCAGTCCCTCTCCACACACATCCTCTTTTCCTTTCGGACTCACTCAGTTTAATTAGAGTTGCTTATATGAGTATGAGTAGGGGGTTATTTATTGGAGCGTGGGACAGCTTAACAATGGCCTCAGCACTGAAGAAAATGGCCTACCTCCCTTACCCTGGCAACCATTAGCAGCTGAGCTCCTCAGGGAGGGGCGGGGCCTCATGACACCTCCTTCCACCCCCATCTATGAAAGGATGTTTAAGACCTCCGTTTTGGGCAGGTCTTGTACAGGTAGGTAACCATAGTTACACGATGCACATTTGAAATATTTTTGTACTTTTATTTATTTCTGTGTGTGTGTGTGTGTGTGTGTGTGTGTGTGTGTGTGTGTGACAGAACAGGCCATGCTTAGGCACATCAAACTGATGAGAATAAAAAAAAAATCTCTTCCAGGGTCCGAGAGATGGACTAGTGGTTAGGAGCCCTTGCTGCTCTTCTAGAGGCAGAGGACTGGGGTTCAGTTGGAGAACCCAGATCAGTCTGATCACATCTGCTTGTGATTCTAGCACTGGGGGATCCTACGCCCGCCCTCTTCTGAACTCTGTGGGCACCGACTCATATGTGGTGGGCTCGATCGCACGGGCGCGCGCACACACACACACACACACACACACACACACACACACACACACACAGACGACATACACATAAATAAAAATAAAATCTTAAAAAAGAAAGGAAAGCGTCTTCCTAATGGCTGAAGAAGGGAAGGGACATGTGATTGTCACGTGGCAATATGGAGGCTCATGACTGATTCTTCAACAGAAACTGTGGATGGCAGAGACAACTGAAAGCTTCCAATCCCAAATCTAAATCCAGTGAACCACTCTTGAGAAACTAAAGTAAAATAGAGGCGTTTCCCGACAAACAAAAGCTTAGCGAACTTGTTATTATGAGCTTTCCCACAAAACGATTAAGGGAAGTTTCAATCTGGGCTTGGCGGCACATGTTTGCCCTCCCGTGCTATTCAGGGCTTGAGGCAGGAGGATTGCTTGAGCTCAGGAATCCAAGGCTTGTTTAGGCAACTGAAACATATTAGTGAGGGGAGAAGGAAGTGTGGGCGAGACAGAGAGAGGTACAGTGGCAGAGAGAGATAGAGAGACCGAGGAGAGACAGAGAGGGAGAGAGAGGAAGGAAAGAAGGGAGGCTTAACGTAAAGTAAAAAGAATTCTAGACTGAAGCATAATGACGCAGGGGAAAATGTAAGGGACTAGGTGGGATGAGGAGAAATGCATACAGATTTCTGCTCATATATATATGTATGTATGTATATATACTATGAAAATATATGTTATTATATATGAATTCTTATATATAGTGTGAACATATATACATGTATATATGTTCATGCACTTATTTAGCACGTGTGTGTGTGTGTGGTGTGTGTGTGTGTTTAAATACAGAAAGCCAGTACTGAAGATGTAGTTCAGTTGACAGAGTACTCACCTAGTAGGTATGAGGCCCTGACTCTGATTCCCAGCAGGGCCTAAACTGGTTGTCATGGTGTGTGACTATAACCCAAGCACTCAGGAGGCAGAGGCAGGAGGATCATAAGCTTGGCCTACATAGGGAGTTCCAGACTGCAGCCAGGGCTGCATCATGAGAAAAATCTCAGAAAAAAATCTAAATCAGGACTGGCAAGTCCACTTAGTCAGTAAATGTGTTGGCTGTGCAAGCCTGGCGACCTGAGTTCAATCCTTGGAGTCCACATAAAAGAAGGAGAGAACTGATTTCACAAACCTGTCTCCTGGCTGCCATACGCACACCTTCACCCACTATAGCAATATCCAAAAATTAAAACAAACAAATAAATCAATAAATAGTGCTTTATGGAATTTAAAATAGACATAGAATAGTTGACAAGAATTATACAGAGAGCAGTTGGGAGAGAAATGGAAGTAAATGACTGTCAATCCCCTTTATTGTTTGAGATGTAATAAAAATGCTAATCTAAGGCAGTGAGTCCAGCAGTCATATATCCTTTAAAATATTATTTTAATTGCAGAATAGTTTTAGAATTGCAGAGAAGCTGAGGGGACAGCATGGAACGCTCCCAAAGGTCCCACAATGAGTTTTCCTCCATCAACATCTTGCATTTTACTACAATTCTGCCATGATTAATGAATCGACATTTTTGGTTTTTCAAGACAGGGTTTCTCTCTGGCTTTGGAGGCTGTCCTGGAACTAGCTCAGTAGACCAGGTTGGTCTTGAACTCACAGAGATCCACTTGCCTCTGCCTCCCAAGTGCTGGGATTAAAGGCGTGCGCCACCAATGTCTGGCTAAGTATTTCTACATCAAATCCAGTTATCAATCAAAGTTAACCATCACACCCATCATTTTTACATTTCCTTATTCAGTGGTTTCTATAGACATAAATGACTACATATAGAAATACATATGAATACACATACCTGACATACATTCATATGTGTATGTACAGGCTAAAGTACATACATACTTTTTTCTTATTCTGCCAACTAGAAGAAATGACACAATAATGTTAGTGCCCACATCTAATGCAATTCTCAAAGAAAACAAGGCTCCTTGAAGAATGGATGACACATGAGACCCTGTCTCCAAAAATCAAAAGAACAGCAGGCAAACAAACAAAAAAAGCCACTCTGAACATGGGGGTGCCTACTACTTTTCTATAGTGCATTACAGCAAAGAATACCTTAAAGCGAAGCTAGGCTTGACAGCACACACCTTTAATCCTAGCACTTGGGAGGCAGAGGCAGGTGGATCATGGCTGTCCATGCCTATCATCTCAATACTTGGGACACTGAGGCAAAAGGCTGGCCAGCCTGGGATGCACAGTTATAAACCAAGGTATAAAAGAAATCATCATGATAGAAATGAATAAGTAAAACCATCAAGTGGGAAAGAAGTCTCTCTTGCACACCAGTTCTGAATGATTCATGTAGATGCTGTGCCCCTAAGGAGGCACAACGCGATTCTGCCCGTGTAAGTATAGCCTGACCACCATGACTCTTTCAAAAGAATGCCACGAGGGAAAGAGGAATAATCTCATAGTGAAGCACCCTGGCAATTCTACCTCAGACCAAGTGAGCATCAACAGAGTAGGTTAGGAGGTGTTCCCCTTCATGTTCCGTGATGAAATTGGAACTTTAACACTTTGATCTTCCCCTCAGACACAGATCATCTGTGCATGCAGGGGAAAAATCCATATGATTCCAATCTAGTCTCGAAAAAAATATCAGATAAATCTGGACTGAAGGACAGCCTACAAAACATGCCACCAGTGCTCCTCAGGACTTCTAAGGATGTAAAAATGAGGAAAGCTAGCTGGGCGTTGATGGTGCACACCTTTAATCCCAGCACTTGGGAGATAGAGGCAGGCAGATCTCTGTGAGTCTAAGACCAGCCTGTCTACAGAGTGAGTTCCAGGATAGGCTCCAAACAAGAAACACTCTGTCTCGAAAAACCAAAAAAAAAAAAAAAAAAAAAAAAAATAATAATAATAATAATAATAATAATAAGAAGAAGAAGAAGAAGAAGAAGAAGAAATAAAAAGAAAGAAAAGAAAAGAAAAAAAGGAAAGCTGGTCTGGAGAGAAGGCAACACTGTTTGCTCTTCCAGAGGACCTGGGTTCAATTCCCAGTACCCACATAGCAGCTCGCAACTGTCTGTAACTTTGGTTTTAGGGGATCTGACCAATACCAATGCAAATAAAATAAAGTTAATGTTGTGCCCAAGTTTCAAAGACCCCCAGAAACTACCAAGGAGGCAGACTCACCAAACTCCAAACTCAAGGCTTTATTGTTTAATCCTACTGGTAGGGACTCCATCTAGCAGGCTGACACAGCAGTCTCCAGAGGGAGAAAAGCACTTCACCTATTGTCAGTATTTAAGGGGAAAAAAAATCACAGAATTACACCAGTAGGTATGGGTTGGATCCTGATTGATTGACATTTGGGGAGCAATTAGGGGAGTTTCCCAGAGTCAGGGCAACTGGTTTCTTAGTATTTTTGATTGGTTGGCTATAGCTGGGAGTATTGGTGGTTTCTTTTCTTCTTCTCCTTTTTCTTCTTCTTTTTTTTTTTTTTTTTTTTTTGAGACAGGGTTTCTCTGTATTGTTTTAGAGGCTGTCCTGGAGCTCACTCTGCAGACCAGGCTGGCCTCGAACTCCCAGAGATCTGCCTGCCTCTGCCTCCCCAGTGCTGGAATTAAAGGTGTGCACCACCAACGCCGGGCACATTAGTGGTTTCTATGGCTTTGTCTGTTACTTGCAGGTAGCCTGTTCTCATTGGTTGGTGCTGGAAGAGAGAATTCTGTAGTTCTCTCTCTCTTGGAGGTGGTTTGTTATCAAACACAGCATCCAAGTACTTGCTAAGTCTAAGAGGAAGGCTGTCGTGGAGTTTTGCTCAAAACGCAAGAACTAGAGGCTAGTGGACTGGATTTGTTCTGAAGGCTTTTCCGTAACCTTTACATTTATATAGTTTCTCTCTAGTATGAATAATAAGAGTTGAATGGGAACTTGAGGTTTTGCCACATTTATACAATTTCTCTCCAGTGTGATTTATTAGAAGTGAAGCCTTTAAGTTTAGTCCACCGCTTTCAGTTAAATAAATTATTTTTTAAAAATGAAGAAAGCTTAAAAAGACACAAATAAATGTACTAGAATATCTTAGGCCAGATCCACAACAGGAAAAGATGTTAGATAAGAATTAAACAAATATAAATCTTTAGTTATCAGTGTATCAGTGCCTGCAATCACACCACTATGGAGGTGGAGGCAGGAAGATCAGTAATTGAAAGACATTCTCAGTGACATGACCAGACTGGGACACATAATGCCTTGTCACACAAACAAATATAAGGAAGGGGGCTAAAGAGATAGATCAATGGTTAAGAACACTTACTGGTCTTGCACAGGACCCAGGTTCAACTCCTAACATCTATGTCAGCTGATGCTTCAGGGGGTTTGATGCCTCTGACCTCCAAGGGTATAGGTACTCATGTACACATACTCACACATATACAAATAAGTAAAACTAAGCCGGGTGGTGGCGACACGACACACACCTTCAATCCCAGCATTCAGTTGGCAGAGGCAGGTAGCTCTCTGTGAGTTCGAGGCCAGCCTGGTCTACAGAGAAAGTTCCAGGACATCCAGAACTATATAGTGAGATCCTATCTGAAAAGAAAAAGTGTCCATGATATTCAGTTTTATTCCAGGCCCATATTGTCGCCACCTGACCAGCTACTAAAAAAGTACATGAGCTCGTGAGCCAAAACAAACTTTCTCTTGTAAGCCATTTCCCCCCCTCAGGTTTTTGTCACTGCTGTAAAAAGTGTGACAAGCACAACAGAGGGGAATAATGGAATAACGAAAAACAACTAGTCTCAACGAAGACAGGGATAGAGAAACAATGGGACAAAAACTAGCAAAACTAGGCAAGACAATGGACAGCAAAGAGCTAGGTGGTGGTAGACCTAAATGTAAAGGGAATGAACAGTAAGTGTGTCAGAAGGAACTAGGCCGGTCACCACTCAAATCTACCCTCTACCTTCTCCATCCTGTTCTACCCTCTACATTTTCCTACCCTGTGTGGACTGGGCCAAAGCGTTCCATTTCTTGCCTATGACTCGTCTCTTGGCTCAACAGGACAGATTCACTCAGAGTCCACATGGGCTGGCCAAAAGCACTGCTTCTTTCTAATTGGTTGGCTCTACAGATATTTCCATGTGGATTTTGAAAACTGTTCACTCCTCTTCATCCCTTCAGGCCTAGGAGTATTAATAATGCTTTGGTTATTAGCTCTGAGTAACTGCACAATGCCCTGTGGGTTCCCTGTACCCTGTGCAAGCCTTCACAGTCTCTTCGTAAATCCTTCCATGAGTTGTAGTAATTTCCATGTTGTATCATCTTTTTTTTTCTTGTTTGGACTCAGACTGACGTTATAATTGTGGAATCTGGAAATTTTCCTTCAAGATGGGATTCCAGCTGATGTATTTGAGGAAGGCAGTCCTACTGCTGGGGAACAATTGGGAAATGGGTCCTCTGCTTGGGTAGCATGTGTTAGCACACTGTGGGATCTCTGCTTAGCAGTGGTGGGGGCATGTGACGAAATGCACCCGAGGGAGAGGGCCTCAGTATAGTGAGCAGCAGCAACCTGCTCTGGTAACCACTGTGGGGACAGAATGGTAGAACCCGAAGACTTCCTCTTACCACCCTACCAAGTTCACACAGGGAAAGTTGCCATGGCGGGTGAGAGAGGAAGAGTGAAGGCCAGAATGCTTGGTGGCAGCAGCTTTGATTTCTGGCGATTGCAGGTAGATAAATATGGCTGTAAACCAAGGGTAGGGGCTGTTTGTTGGGGCTGTGGACTTGTAATATCTAGAAAATAAATAGCCCCCATCAAGCCCCTTACATCAAGACAAGATTGTTGGTAGGAAGAGTGAGTTTCTGGGATATAGGGAGGGAGTACAGGATGCTCCCAAAAAAGGTGTGGAGATGTAATGGGGCTGAGGACTTTGAACTTCTTCTGATGGAACCAGTTCTCCTCTGGATAGAAGCCATAGGATAGCCGGGCGTTGGGCCTTTAATCCCAGCACTTGGGAGGCAGAGGCAGGTGGATCTTTGTGAGTTTGAGGCCAGCTTGGTCTACAAGAGCTAGTTCCAGGACAGCCTCCAAAGCCACAGAGAAACTGTGTCTCAGAAAAAAAAAAACCAAAAAAAAAAAGAAGAAGAAGAAGAAGAAGAAGAAGAAGAAGAAGAAGAAGAAGAAGAAGAAGAAGAAGAAGAAGAAGAAGAAGAAGAAGAAACCATAAGATAATGGGATAATGGCACTGGATACAGTTGCCTAACAAGCTGAGGCTACTTCTCAGGTCCCATCCCGTTATCTCTTGTCACTATCAGGACCACACTGAGGACCATGTGTGGAAGTACAGGGTGTGCTCTGGAAAGACACTACCAGCAGTATACTTAGAAGTGTTCAAACCTGGGCAGACGAGATGCCTCCGTTGGCTAAGCGGCCGCACATAGCACAAGGACCTGAGTGTGGCTCTCCGCCACCCCTGCTAGTTCAGTTTGTGTGTCATCCCCAGGACTTTGAGAACAGAGATAGACAGATTCCAGCAACTTATTGGCCAGCCAGTGGTCTGAACAGACATGCTCCAGGGTTCAGTGAGGGACCTTGTTTCAAAACTAAGATGGAAAGGGTCAGTGAGACAATTCAGCAGGTTAAAATGCTTTCATTCAAGCTCGATGACGGAAGTCTGATTCCTGGACCCCAAGTGGTGGAAGAGAACCAGTTCCTGTATGGTTTCTCCCAATCTCCATATACGAACCATGACATGCACCCCTCCACGCTAAATAAGTACATAGTTAAATAAATGTAATAATAATAATAACAATAATAACAACAACAACAATAATAAATACTATGGAGAGTGATTGAGGAAGACTCCCAACATTGCCCTCTGGTCTTCACATGCATGTGCACACACCTGAATGTGTGCTTGTACCAGGTGTGTCATCAAGTACCGAGGACAAAAGGTGTGTGTGATGCTTGACAGTTGGCTGTAGTGGCATCTTGTCTTGCCAGGGAACTTGTAGTGGTGGCCACACCTTTTGAGCATGGTTTCAGGTGCAGACGTGACCTCTTATGAGGTAGAGGAGGGGCTGGCTCCAGCTCTCTTGAGTTGCAGAGAGCAGAGAGCATCAGAAGAGCAGAGACTGCATCTTCTGGAGCAGGAAGATCTCAGCAGTTATTTATTCTTATTTGTGTAAGCCCTTCCCTAATAAACACCTATTTATCATGTATCTTGGGTCTGGTGAACTCATTTGAACCCCACCTTCAGCTGGCTCTCCAGGTGTGGTCCCTGGACCAACAGTGGCAGTATCTTTTTTTCTTTTTTTCCAAGACAGGGTTTCTCTGTATTGTTTTGGAGGCTGTCCTGGAACTCACTCTGTAGACTAGGCTGGCCTTGAACTCACAGAGATCCGCCTGCCTCTGCCTCCCGAGTGCTGGGATTAAAGGCGTGTGCCACCAACGCCCGGCCAGTATCTTAAGATTTTTTAGACATGCTGAGTCTCAGCCTCCCATGAGTTCTATGGCATCTGAAACTGAGGGGGTGCTGCCCAGAAATCTACATTTTAGCAAACCTTACAGGTGATCTGGTTCATACCAAAATTTGAGAACCATAGACATGATCGATTGTTTGCTTCCATTTTCTTGAACCTTTAGACAGCTCCTCTTTACTGTCATACTAAGCACAGAAAGACTGACAGCTTTAGAACTAACTAGAAAATGCAGAATCTTGGGTCCATCCCCGGCTCGCTGAACAAATCTACATTTATAAACCTCCCCAGGTGATCCAAGCATGCCTTGCAGTTAGAAGAGCCCTGCCCTGATGCAGTGGTTTGCAAGTTTTAGCAAATTAGAATCAGTACTCCTGGGGGCTGGAGAGATGGCTCAAAGGTTAAGAGCATTGGCTGTTCTTCCAGAGGACCTGAGTTCAATTCCCAGAAACCACATGGTGGCTCTGTAATGAGATCTGGCACCCTCTTCTGGCCTGCAGGCATACAGACAAACGCTGTATACATACTAAATAAATAAATAAATAAATAAATCTGAAAAAAAAGTTTAAAAAAGAGAGAGAAAGAAACAGCACCCTTTGGAGCCACTGTGCAGGGTAAACTTACTACATCTCTCTCTAACCACAGCGCACAGGAAGGCATGGGTGACCGCTTCATGAAAGTAGCTGTTGAGTAGCCAGTGAAGATGCTGTTTGAAACACAGATGGGAAAATCCTAGATTCAGGGTTGATCACCAACTTGGGCCTTGTTACCAGCAATATAACAGGTACGGTGTCATTTTGTTGCCTGCCTCTTGCATTTGTTTCCGATGCTGTCTAACAAATAATCATCCATTTAGCACCTTTAAGCAACAGGCCGGCATAGATATCTGGATTCTCTGCTCAGGGTCTCAAAAGAGTGACCAACCAACTAACCAATCAACCAATCAACCAACCAACTGAGGTTTTGGATGAGCTGCATTCCCAGCCACAGCTCAGAGTCTTCTTCCAAGCTCAAATGGTGTGACAGAATTCAATTCCCTGTGGCTAGGAGACTGGAGTTCCTCATGGCTTTGCAGTTTTCTGACAGCTCTTAGACTCCGCCCACATTCCTTGCCACATGGCTCCTCCATTTTCACAACCACCAATGGAGAATTGTTCATGTATTCCCCCCACCCCCTTCAAATCCCTCTCTCCAGGAAGATCCTGGTTTTCGTCGAGGACTTAGCTTTTTACCTTGGGACTACCGGATTCATCTTCCTGTGACTGACTTGGGACCTTTCTTATTTTTATAACAATCTTATTTTACATAACAATCCCAGTTCCTTCTCCCCCATGCCCTTCCATTCCCCTCATCCCCTCCCCCATCCACTCCTCAGAGAGGGTGAGGCCTCCCATGGGGAATCATCAGAGTCTGTCTCATCATTTGGGGTAGGACCAAGACCCTCCCCCTTTATCTAGGCTGAGCAAGGTATCTCTCCATGGGGATGGGCTCCAAAAAGCCAGTTCATGCGCTAGGGATAAACACTGGCTCCACTGCCAGCGGCCCCCATAAACTCCCCAAGCCCCTCATCTGTCACCCACATTCAGGGGGCCTAATTCAGAATTATGCAAGTTCTCTAGCTGTCAGACTGGAGTCAGTGAGGTCCTATTTGCTCAGGTCAGCAGTTTCTGTGGGTTTTACCAACATGGTCTTGACCCCTTTACTCACATTATTGCTCCTCCCTTTCTACAACTGGACTCCAGGGGTTTGGCCCAGTGCTTAGCTGTGGATCTCTGCATCTGCTTCCATCACTTAATGGATGAAGGCTCTATGATGGCAATTAATGTATCATCCATCTGATTATAGGGGAAGGGCAGTTCAAGCACCCTCTCCACTATTGCTTAGATTCTTAGTGGAGGTCATTTTTGTGGATTCCTGGGAATTTCCCTAGTGCTAGGTTTCTCATTAACCCCATAATGGCTCCCTCTATCAAAGTCTCTCTTTCCTTTCTCTCCCTCTCTGTCCTTTCTCCAACTCAACCTTCCAGATCCCTCATCTTCTCTCAGATACCATTTTACACCAGTCAGAATGGCTAAGATCAAAACACTAATGAAAGCTTATGCCGGAGAGGATGTGGAAAAAGGGGAACATTCCTCCACTGCTGGTGGTGGGAGTGCAAACTTGTACAGCCACTTTGGAAATCAGCGTGGTGGTTTCAGAAAACTGGGAATCAGTCTACCTCAAGACCTAGCACTACCACTCTTGGGTATATACCCAAAGGATGCACATTCACACCACAAGGACATTTGTTCCACTTTGTTCATAGCAGCATTATTTGTAATAGCCAGAACCTGGAAGCAACCTAGATGCCCCTCAACCAAAGAATGGGTAAAGAAAGTGTGGAACACATACACAATGGAGTACTACTCAGCAGTAAAAAACAATGGCATCTTGAAATTCTCAGGCAAATGGATGGAACTAGAAGAAACCATCCTGAGTGATGTAACCCAGACACATGGTATTCATAAGTGGATCTTAGTCATAGAGCAAAGGATAATCAGCCGCAGCCCACAACCCCAAAGAAGCCAGGAAACAAGGATCTTAAGAGAGTCATGCATGTATTCCCCTGAGTAAATTGGGAGCATGAGGGGAGGGAGGAGAGTAGCAGGAGAGTGTGAAGGGAAGTGGGGAGGAGAACAAGAGGAACGTTTCTTATGTGGGCAAAAGTTCCTTCACCGAGGCCACCTATGTAGTGCTTGACTGAGCAACGGAGAGAAGGTGTGGCCGTTCAGGGAAGAGACTGCGGGAAGATCTCTCAGAGTCCTATTTGCCACATCTCTCCTCACTTCCTCATTTGAGGGACAATGTTTCTGCCTGAGGTTTCAGGAGTGGCTCTGCCAGATTGAGAGAATTCTGACCAGCACATTCTGTCTAGGTCTCATGCCCCTGTCTGTCCATGTTTTTGAGTTGGTACCATCAATAAGTTTTCTTTCTTTAAAAATTATGTGTGTATGCAAGTTTCTGTGTGTATGAACAACTGTGAATGCAAGTGCCCACAGAATCTAGAAAAGGGTGCCTGATTCCCTGGAGCTGGAGTTATAGGTAATTGTGAGGGACCTACTATGGGTGCTAAAAAAACTCAGGTCCTAGCCGGGCGTTGGTGGAACATTCCTTTAATCCCGAGCACTCGGGAGGCAGAGGCAGGCGGATCTCTGTGAGTTTGAGACCAGCTTGGTCTACAAGAGCTAGTTCCAGGACAGCCTCCAAAGCCACAGAGAAACCCTGTCTCGAAAACAAACAAACAAGCAAAAAAACCAAAAACCAAAAACCAAAACCAAAACCAAAACCAAAAAAACCTCAGGTCCTATGCAAGACCAGAAAGTGCTCTCCCAACCCCCATCAAGAGGTTTTCTTAACCTTTGTTCTGTTGGGGTATCTAACTGGGAGGAAGTGGGTTCACACTTGAAGGACCTGAGGCTTGGTGGTCTTGACATTACTCAGCTGTCAGTTTCCCAGTAACCACGATGCTCGCAAACACGGTCCTCATTGGCCACTGTTGTGCAGCAGTGACACTTTCCTCTTAACTGGTAGGACTCATCAGCCCAGGCCAGAAGAATTCTTTCCCTCTCCTTGTCCAGGCTTCATCTCGGTAGGCTTGCCTCTAGGCCCCCGTGTCCTTAGCCTGAGGGTCTCTTGTCTTAGCTATTCATACAGGATTTTTCCTCCTGGATTTCATCACTACCTTTGGCACCTCTTAGGGCCCAGAGGCCCTAGCTTGCTACAGTGTCTCGTGTATACTCCTCTGCTCCAGCCCACACCTTCCCAAATAGTCCCATTATGAAACCTTGGGAAGGATCCTAATTTGAATATGCCATCTGTTTTCTGTTTGGGCTCTGACTGCTACAAGAACCTATTAGGAGACAGACACAGGGCCACAGCAGACGGAGGTGCAAATATTCCTTATTTTACCATCAAAACTGATACTGGACAATATGGCCTAGGTCTGGTAGTAAGCATGTTTGCTAACACGTCACTCCAAGGTCATCCCTGAAAGGCCTTGTTCCGGTAACACCCGTGGTGTGAAGAAATGACATAGGATTCCCATTTCTCACTGAGGGAAAGATCCAACTGAATGGAGCAACTCCATTCTTTGAAAAGATATGTTTATTTTACATGTATGTGCACTCCGTTTGGATCTGGTGCCCATGGAGGTCAGAAGAGGGCATCAGATCCAGACCGTTGTAAGCCACTATGTGGGTGCTGGGGATGAACCTGGGCTTCTGCAAGAACAACCAAGTACTCTTAACCACTGAGACACAGCTTCAGCCCTGCAACTCTACGCCAAATTACCAGCAGCCAGTTCAACCAGTCTTAACCCCAGGGCAAGGACAAGGAGAGGAGCCAAGAGGCCGAAGACTTAATCTGTGCTGAATAGTTTTATGTCAACTTGACATAAGCTAGAGTCACTGGAGAGGAGGGACCCTCAGTTGAGGAAATGCCTCCATAAGATTGTGCTGTAGACAAGCCTGTAGGGCATTTTCTTAATTAGTGATTGATGGGGAAAGAAGCAGCCCATTGTGGGTGGTGCCATTTCTGTACTGGTGACCTTGGGTTCTGTAAGAAAGCAGGCTGAGCAAGCCATGATGAGCAAGCCAGTAAGCAGCACCCTCCATGGCTTCTGCATCAGCTCCTGCCTCCAAGTTCCTTGCCTTGCCTGAGTTCCTGTCCTAACTTCCTTCAATGATGGAGTATGATGTAGAAGTGTAATCCCAATAAACCTTTCTTTATTGGCTTTTGGTTAGGGTGTGCAGCACCAGCATCTTGAACAGTGAAAGACATTTTAAAGAGTAAGAGGAGCCCACCACAGCAGTGTTCAACTATAGTTCCAGCATGTGGGAATTTGAGGTAGGAGATCACTTAAGTCTAGGAGTTCAAAACTAGCTTGGGTAATATAACAAGACTCTGAGTCAGAAAACAAAGGGGTGTGTGTTAGAGAAAGCAAAAACAAGCAAAGGTTCTTAAGTACTCAGATTCTTCATCATTTAGAGCCGCGAATTGCTTAATTAAAGCACTAATAATCCCACTGAAAAGTAGACAAAAACTGAAAATGAGTATTTCACATAAAAGGAATTCAGGTTTGGTTTGGTTTTGAAATGCTGGAAATCAAACTCGGGGTCTTACACATGCTAGGCAAATACTGAAAATACTAATGGCTTAAAAAAAGTGGAATGATGCAGTTATTTAACTCCAGTAATAATTAAAGATCTGACTTAAAAAGAAGTTTCTGGGGGTGGGAGGATCTGGTTCAGTCAGTAAAGTGAACTTGGATCCCCAGCATTCACATGTAATATGAGGGTTCTCAGCCTGGCAGCTCCCATCACCATTCTCTGCCCCAAAGAAGCACACAGATACTATATTAATTATGAAACTGTTGGCCTGTGGCTTCTCCTTCTTCTTCTTCTTTTTTTTCGGTTTTTTGAGACAGGGTTTCTCTGTATTGTTTTGAAGGCTGTCCTGGAACTCGCTCTGTAGACCAGGCTGTCCTCGAACTCACAGAGATCCGCCTGCCTCTGCCTCCCGAGTGCTGGGATTAAAGGCATGCGCCACCAGTGCCCGGCTCAGCTTGTGGCTTCTTATTGGCTAGCTCTGTCTTAATTTTTAACCCATAACTACTAATATATGTATTTCCATGTGGTCTTGGCTTACTGGGAATGCTGGACCTGCAACTCCTTTGCCTGCTACATCGTGACTGTTCAGCATCTCCCAAGAGAAAAGAAGAGAGCGATTTCCTGTTTGTCCCTGCTTATATCTTGTTTCTGCCCAGCTACGTTACTTCCTACCTGTCTGTACAGACCTCCAGACCTGTATGGTTAACTAGTGGTAGTTTCTGCCCAGTTACATCACTTTCTGGGATCACATGACTATTCCTCTCAGCCTATACTTCCCAGAATCCTCCATGTCTCCTAGCCCTACCTATCATCCTGCCTGGCCAATCAGTGTTTTATTCATCAGCTAATACGACAAACATACACAGAACATTCCCCATCGTCGTGAGTGTCTAGAGTCCTGGGGCTTGGGAGATGGAGACAGGAAGATCCCTGGGGCCTTTGAGCCAGTTAGTCTAGTGGAATCTATGAGATACAGGTTTAGTGAGGGACTATGTCTCAAAATATGAGATGGAGGGGTTGGAGAGATGGCTCAGTGGTTAAGAGCACCGGCTGCTCTTCCGGAGGACCAAGTGTGATTCCTCATGTGACAGCTCACAGCCATCTGTAATCTAGTTACAGGGATCTAATCAGGCATGCAAGTGGTGCGCAGTCATACCTGTGGGCAAACCACCCATGCACATGAATTAAAATAATTTAATAGAAGACTAATAAGCTAGGCATGATGGCACGTAATCCCAGCACTCAGGAGGCAGAGGCAGATGGATCTCTGAGTTTGAGGTCAGTCTTGTCTACAGAGGGAGCTCCAGGACAGAGAAATTCCACCTCAAAAACACCAAGCAAACAAGCAAACAAACAAAAAACCAAACTGACTTCAAAACATCATACCTGTATCCTATTTTAAAACATATGTGCATGAGGGAGGGGTATTGCTGAGTTTAGAGTTTTCACGATGACACCCAATTAGTTAACATTCCATTAGGCTGCCAAGAGCCTTTGTTATTAAGCATGCATATGCAAGAGAGGGAAAGAAGGGTTTCTGGATGCAATCCAGCCACTCAGTAACAGGTTAGAAAGAAAGGATAAAGGACCAGTTACAGGAACTCCCTTTGAAAGAAGAACGCGTGTAACATGGAATAGCAAATATTGTAATATTCTTCTGAGAATATAGATAATTGCTTATGCAAGTGCAAATTTTGTAAAGTGATCCAATTCTGTTTTGTATAATGATGCTATTATTCAATGTATGGTGCATGTGAGATTATTCTGTTTAAATGTGCTGACATTTTAGTTACAGGGTCCCAAATGTAGATGTATCATGGATATTCCTGTATAAATGCTTGGATACAATAGGAGGCTATAAAAGAAGAATTTTACCCAAGATTTACCTTTTTAACGCTGTTACAAGCTGTCATGTATCCGTGTGATATGGACTATTACTGGTAAAATTGAGTATAGTCAGAAAGTTAAATTCCGAAGAGTTAGAAATGTAAGGCTCAATGGTTCAAAAAAATAATAATAGCAGAGTGACACTTGAATGGGGATATTCTCAAATGGAGGCAGCTATAACTGAATACATGGCAGGGTATGGAAATATATAGTATGATGTATGGGCTCTGATTTGAGCATATTGTGTAAAATGATAGGAAGCTAACAGTTCAGAAATAGAAAGTTGAAGAGAAATGAAAACGTTCTTGTACAGGGCAAGACAATAAAGAGCTTAATGAGGAGAGCAAACTAAAAACACTGGCATAATCTTTGTCTTTGAAAGACAAAGATCTCCTGTTAGACATGGGAATTTTTACATCACTCTTGGGTCACCCAGCCTTCCATTGCTAGTTATGTCAATTCCACAGATTCACGAAATGATGTAGATATGTAATCCCAGTAATCCAAGGTTAGATCTTTACATTGCCTAGGTTGTTTTTCTATTGCTGTAGTAAGACACCACGGCCAGGCAACATGTAGAAGAAAGAGTTTATCAGGCTCACAGTTTCAGAGGGAGAGTCCATGACCATCATGGTGAGGAGCACGGCAGCAGGCGGGCAGGCCTGGTACTGGAGCAGTCGCTGAGAGCTCACATCTGCATCCACAAGCATAGAGCAGAGAGAGGATGCTAGGAATGGCTTGAATCTTCTGGAGCCTCAAAGCCAATCCCCAGTGACACACCTCCTCCAACAAGGTCACACCTCCCAAACAGTTCCACCAACTGAGGACCAAGTATCTCATTGAAACCACCACAACGTTGCTTTTTACAGAAAGACTCAGATATTTATTCAAGTGTGCATAGACTGGGAGGGGAAACAGAAGGCTAGTTCTGGGAAACTTGATTTTTGGAAAGAGTTAAGAGAAAACAAGACAGGTAGCCTGATTGATTCCCTAACAGAGGCTCTGTGACAGACACAGTACTTCTTTGTTTTGTCTTGGTTCTGCTCTCTGATGGTACTTAGTCTCCCAGTCTGACTGTCTCTATGAGTGTGGTTTTACTAAGAAGAAGGGAGAGAACAGATTTTGGATGGGCAACCTATATCTATAAGAGATATTATACTGGTCCAGCCTGGGTCAGGAGACTAATTAATGTGACACCCATTGAAGCCTTTGGGCCAAAGAGTTTGTGAGGGTCAGGAACCCAGGTGTGGTTTTAGCTGGCTTTCTCCCACTCAGGGTCTCTTACAAGGCTCTACCCCAGCTGTTGGACACTGGAGGAGGAGCGTCTGTGCTCATGCGATGGCTCTTGGTCATGTTAGACCCTTGCCAGTGTTGGCCCAGTGCATCAACTTGAACCGTGCCATGGTTTGTAATTTATGTGTCTCCTTGCAGATGGCTGACTCATTTGAATCAGAGAGAGAAAACCACTCTGGTTTCTCCGCACCTCTTTTTATAAGGACACTGACCCCATCATGGAATCTTATTTTCACAATCTTATCTACATCTAACTATCACGCAAAGGCCCAGTTCTAAATCCCATCCTGTTGGAAGTAAGAGTTTATGATGGCTAATCTTAGTTACCAACTTGATCATGCTGAGAGAAACATAGGTCATCAGCAAAACACACCTCTGGGTGTGTCTTCCAGGGCATTTCCAGCGTGATTAGGTCCCCAGACTTAATCCAAGGATGGACTCTAACCTGGAATATGAACTGTGAGAGGTGGGGCCTACTTAGAGGAAACAGGCTGCTGGGCTTTGGGTTTGGAGGCTACACAAACCCTCACCTCTTCATTTATTTGTTTATTTTGAGACAGGGTTTCTCTGTGTAGCCCTGTCTGTCCTGGAACCAGATCTGTAGGCACAAACTGACGTTGAGCTCAGAGATCCTGCTGCCTCTGCCTCTGCCTCCTGAGTGCTGGGATTAAAGGTGTGTGCCACACACACCCTTCCCCCTCTTAAGCCTCTCTGCTTCTTGGCTTCTGTGAGGTGAGCAGCCTCTGTTCTGTGCTCCTGTTGTCATATCCCTGCCTTGCTTCTAACCCAAAGCTATGAGTCCAATTAGTTTTGGATCGAAACCTTTGAAACCATGAGACTAAATAAATCTTGTCCCCTTTCTATTGTTTATCTCAGGTGTTTGTCACAATGATAAAATGTCTGACTGACATAGAACTTTGACTTGTGAAAGGGTAGGGGTGCATCTTTGTCATAATAACTACAGATGTCAGAGTTTCTGACATGTAGGCTTTTCTGCAGGGCACTTTACAACATGGCACCTTCCTAAGAGCAGGTGAGCAAGACACCCAAGATAGCTTTTTGTGAGCCACTCTCTGAGGTACCTTTCACCATCTAATTTTTTTGAAGTGAGTCATATATTCAAGGGGAAAAGGGTATCCGGCATCTGGATACCAGTAGGCATAGATCACTGGGTATCATGCTGTAGGATGCTCACTATAGCATCTGAGCAGATAATACACTAAAAAGCCACCATACTGAGCAGTGACAATCTTAAAAACTGCAATCACAGCCCAAACTATACAAATGTTGCAAGGAAGCCGAGGAGACTGTAGCAAAAGCTTGAGATTCTGATGATCCCACAAAGAAAGTGTTAACATAGAAGGTGCTAGCAGGTGGTAAGCATGCATGCAGAAGGTTTTAGCGTTCTGTTTTTATTAAATATGAAACTGATACACAAAATGGGTGCCTATAAAGCATATGCATGTGATAAAGAAGCGTGATGTAATTAGCGTACAGGGTTGTACCACCCAGTCTAAGGGAAGGAAGACAATGACTTTTGAGGTCTCCAGTAGCTTCTATTTCTCTCCCCTCCCAGCACAATCATGCTATGTTTTGTGATTACTATTCAAGTTATTTTTTTAACATAAATTTCCTCATGTGCCACTAGTTTTTCCCTGCCTTGTATAATGGAAGCAGGGCTGGAGAGATGGCTTAGTGAGTGGGTAAGGTGCTTGCTGCTCTAACCTGGTGACCTTGTTCAACTCCAGGATCCCACAATAAAAGAAGAGAATCAAGTTTGGTTTCCAGCACCCATGTCCTGCTCCAGGGAACCTGACAGAGCAGGCACCTGCACTCACACAACCATACTCACACTGACACACACATACACTCACATGCACACACTCACAACACACCCACACCCATACCCATACTCACACTGACACAAACACATACACACTCGCACACGCACACACACACTCTCATGCTCATATACCTACACTCACACACCCATACCCATACTCACACTGACACAAACACATACACACACTGACACACTCACACACCCACACTCACACTTACATGTACATACTAACACTCACACACACTCGCACACACACACACTCTCATGCTCATATACCCACACTTACACACCCATACTCACACCCGCACTCACATGTACACACCTACACACTGACACATACACATAAATCAAATAAGATCTTTAAAATAATAAAACTGGAAGCATACTGTATATACTTCTCTCAAAATTATGTTTCTGATATTTTTATACCATCACAATGTTTTTTTCAGTTTGATCCAAACTTCAACTCCTCAGCTCCACCAAACTTCACATTGCTTCCCTACAAGAGAAACTCAATTTTTCATTTGAGCAACCAGCTTTGTCATCTCTTCTCTGTGCAACACTGTGGGACTTGCTACAACTCATCTACATGTGTCTCAGATGGATGTTTGGCTGGTCTCATTCTTATGTTGTGTAAACTGTGCTGCTGCGAACATCATGGGGCTTGTTCCTGCCACACTGGTGCAAATGGTTCTTCAGGAAATACACCTGGAAGAGGAACTGTTGGATCAAGGGCATATCGGCTTTAAAAGAGCATGCCAAATTGTTTTGCAAAGTAGTTAAAGTGATTTACATTCCTTTCAGCGTCGAGGAAGCATTCCAGTTGTTTTAAACCCTATTGGATATTTGATACTTTCATTTTTGCCAATCTGGATGGTATCAAATGGAATTTCACTGTAGATTTGATTGTATTGTACATAGGCTTGTGAATGTCTCAATACCACACTGGCAGACACTATCATGTGACCAGATGAGACTCTGAACTCTGAACTCTACACTCAAGTTTTAGCTGTCATCCATTAACATTTACAGGTTGTGGATACCGTGATGAAACACCACTCCTGTGCAAATTCACTGGGTAAAAGTTAGACACAGTCGAAACTTGGAATAATAATTTAGTACAACCCCCATGTTGCAGAGTGCTAGAAACTATAGATGACCAAGTTATGAGTGAAGAAAATAATTTGTGGGCTGGGGTGTAGTTCAGTGAAAAAGCACATGCTCCATGGACAGTCGTCTGGGTTCAGTGCCTGGCATGGGAAATAAAAGGGGGGAGGATGATTTTCATGGACATTGTGCTCCTTAAGTATTCATTTTAGTGAATGTTATAAGGGAATTGAGAGGGAAAGAGAGTTGTGTCCATCTAGTTCATAACCCTCTGCCACATGAAGGAGTATGAGAAGGATCACCGTGGGTCCAAGCATTTTGCACGATTCAGAACTTGAGGTGTAGTAGGATTTAAGTAGAATCACCTAGGTGCAGGTGAGGGGTTTACAGTGAAGAGTTGCTAAAGGAACCTCCTAGGTGTCACTCTGGATTGTAAACCTGCTGATTGATTAAAAAGTTAAGCTTAGTTAACTCATCAGACCCCAGTTGAGAAGCAAGCTCCAGAACAAGCCAAAGGTAGTTCAACTGCAAATGGCAAGAAGTCAGTGGAGCTGGGAAGTTTGTCCTGCAGGACAGGCAGAGCTGCAGGAATGGAACCTCCAACCACGTGACTTAAGGATGCGATGGGACTGAGCCTGGTGTCTGTGTGGGCTAGCCTTGGGATGAGGCTGAGCCGAACCGTGGGAGCTGGCTGGGTGCACTTGGAGCTCTCAGAAAGGAGATTGAGATGACTCCTACTTATGGGGGTGTGGGGTATAAATTTCCTTTTTTTTTTTTTTTTTTTGGTTTTACGAGACAGGGTTTCTCTGTACTGTTTTGGAGGCTGTCGGTCCAGCCCAGCCTCAAATTTATAGAGATCCGCCTGCCTTTGCCTCCCGAGTGCTGGGATTAAAGGCGTGTGCCACCGCCGCCCGGCTACATTTACATTTTAAAACTCCTTTCTTTCACTCAGACAAGGTGTTGCTGTGCTGCTCAGACTGGCTTTGAACTCAGTGCCAGTGTCCCCTGTGCCAATCTCCTAAGTACTGGGGATTCTAGGTACACACGATCCTTAAAAGTTTGCCCTTTCAGAAAGTACTCTAGCCAGGTGTTGGTGGTGCACGCCTTTAATCCCAGCACTCGGGAGGCAGAGGCAGGCGGATCTCTGTGAGTTCAAGGCCAGCCTGGTCTACAGAGCGAGTTCCAGGATAGCCTCCAAAACAATACAAAGAAACCCTGTCTCAAAAACAAACAAACAACAAAAAGAAAGAAAGATAGAAAGAAAGCACTCTAGCATAGCTATCAAGAATTTAAGGGGGAGTTGGAAAGATGGCTCAGAGGTTAAGAGCACTGACTACTTTTCCAAAAGTCCTGAGTTCAATTCCCAGCAACCACATGGTGGCTCACACCATCTGTAATGAAATCTCTTCTGGCCTTATGGGGACACATGTAGGCAGAACAACATATGCCTAATAAATAAATGAATCTAAAAAAAAGTAAAAGAATTTAAGGGAGGTTGGGGAAGATGTGCTCTTCTCTGCGACCCAAGTCTAGTTCCCAGCACCTACTTAGCAGCTAATTCTTGAAGATCTGATGCCCTCTTCTGGCTTCCGTCGGTACTGCACGAATATAGTGAACAAACTCACAATAAATTTTAAAAAAGAACTTAAATCGGGCGTTGGTGGTGCACGCCTTTAATCCCAGCATTAGGGAGGCAGAGGCAGGCGGATCTCTGTGAGTTCAAGGCCAGCCTGGTCTACAGAACGAGTTCCAGGACAGCCTCCAAAAACAATAGAGAGAAACCCTGTCTCGAAAAGAATTTAAGCATGTTTTCATTTATGGACTATATAATTCTATATAGTTTTTGTGTGTGAAAGTTTTGTTCCAATTGTTTCAAGAAACACAGGTAGGCTCTGGGCCAGGGAAAGTTCCCAGCTGTGGAGCAGCTGCCCGGGGACAGCGGTTTTCCCGATGCCTTTACTTAAGGACCGTTACACTCTTCTGAGCTCTACTTTTGTTTCACTTTAAGAATTAAGATGATGATGATGATGATGATGATGATGATGTGTTGATGGAATCTTTACTGGCCAGGTTGGCTATCCTTGGCTATCCTCCCATGACCCAATCAGAGGAGAGGAAGATGGCCCTGCCCCCAGTTGCTTACCGCCTTAGGCAGGACTGGCAAGCACTGTAATGGACATGGTTAAAAGAGGAATCTTAGAAGATGGAGACCCAGAGGTGCTTTAAAGTGCGGCTACAGTCCGCGCGTGCGCGCGCACACACACACCCTAACCACAGCGACGTGATGATAATTATGGGTTGTCTAAGTGTGCAATACAACAATAAGCGGCGATTGGCATGACTTCGAAGAGTATTGAAGAACACGAGGGAATGCTAATAGACTGTCGTTTGAAAAAGGATAGGCTATAAAACTATGAACAACATGATCCGAATTTTCTAAGAAAAAAAATTTGCTCATCCAGTAACAGGCTGGCGGTGTGATAGCCGCGGGCATAAAGACCCGAGTGTGGTGGGAGTAGGCTTGTAATCCCATATAAGGAGGCTGAGGCAGGAGGATGGCGGTGGGAGTCCTGAGCCAGCATGTGTGACGCTGTGGTTCTCAAACAGAGCTATTTGCTCACAGCTTTCGTGCGTTACTTAATGAAAAGCTACCTCCTTTTCACCAGGCGATTCGTTCAGAGGTCATCTCCCTTTATTTGAACTGGGCTGGGGCTGCGGTTTCCAAGTGCGCTCCGCCCCCCGCCGGTTGCCTCGCTTCCTGACCCAAGGCCGCGCCCTCGCCTCCGTCTTCCGTCCACATGGCTCCTCTGCGTTTCTCCGCCAACGTTTCCTGGCTGTTCCCGGAGCTCCCCGGGCTCCCCGAGCGGCTGCAGGCCGCGGGCCGCGCGGGCTTCGAGGCGGCCGAGGTGGCCTGGCCGTACGCCGAGCCGCCCCAGGCGCTGGCGAGTGCCGCGCGGGCCGCGGGGCTGCGGCTGGTGCTCATCAACACGCCGCGGGGTGCGCACCGGGGAGGGGAGCGGCAGGGCTGCGGGAGCCAAGCCTGCACTGACGCTGGTTCTCTCCGCAGGAGACCACGAGAAGGGGGAGATGGGACTGGGGGCCGTCCCCGGGAGACAGACGGCCTTCCGAGAGGGGCTGGAGCAGGCTGTGCTGTACGCCAAGGCTCTAGGCTGCCCCAGGTACCCTGCCCTCCCTTGACCACCGGGCCGTGTCGAGAGAAGCTCGGAGGGGAGACACCGTTGTGGGCTAGAACCTTTGCCTGGTCTACAAAGTTGAGTTCAAGGACAGCCTCCAAAGCTACAGAGAAACCCTGTCTCGAAAAACCAAAAAAAAAAAAAAGTCCAGGAGGGAGGAAGTGATGGGAAGAGGCCCCATGGGTGACTGGAAGAGGGCATGGTGCCTGGCCTTGGCTGACACTAATGTGGGCGGCACTGGGCTGCTTGGGTATCGTGCCTTAGATGGTCGGGACAGTAGACCTGGAGAGATGGGTGAGGCTGCTATAGCCAGAGGACATCTAGAAGATAGGTAGGAAATTGAGGGCATGAGCCCCTCCCTACCTCCTTCTCCACAGGATCCACCTGATGGCTGGCCGAGTGCCTCAAGGGGCTGAGCGAGCTGCAGTCCAGGGTGAGATGGAGACAGTTTTTCTGGAGAACCTGAGATATGCAGCTGGGGTTTTGGCTCAGGTAAGAGGTGGAAACACATAGCTAACGTAAGGGACTAAGGTGGTACACAGTGGAGACAGTAGATGAGGTACAAAGCTGAGCGAGAGCACAGGCCAGAGGAACAGAGGAAGCTGCTGATGAGCCCGGGACAGATGTGGGGAGGAGCCCGGGACAGCCTCCATTATGGTTCTAGGAGAACCTCGTGGGACTGCTGGAGCCCATTAACACACGAATCACGGACCCCCGGTACTTCCTGGATACACCCCAGCAGGGTAAGACTCTAGTCCTATGCCATATCCAATTCCTCTTTAAATCACATGTTGCAAAGCCTCATGGCTTTTCCCCTGGCTTTCCCCCCCCAGCGGCAGCCATCTTGCAGAAGGTTGGGAGACCCAATCTTCAATTGCAAATGGTGAGTGGAAGATGGGTGCTTCTTCAGGTCATGTCTTCGGTCTGGGGAGAATTGGGGAGGACACCTGAGGGCTCTGACTGACACTCTCTTCCCCAGGACATATTCCACTGGCAGATCATGGATGGTAATCTGACAGGAAACATCAGGGAGCTCCTGCCCATTGTTGGTGAGGGCTCCCCCTCCCCAAGCTCCTCCTGGTCTCATGCTGGTTCTTATGCTTGTCTCCCTTTCCACTCCTTGTCCCATGTCTCTCTTCATCTGTCCCTAGGGCACGTGCAGGTGGCACAGGTCCCAGACCGAGGGGAGCCAGGCAGTCCTGGAGAGCTGGACTTCCCTTACCTGTTCCAGCTGCTAGAAGATGAAGGCTACCAAGGATTTGTGGGCTGCGAGTATCGGCCTCGAGGTGAGGCTCCTGGTAGCTTGGGGCAGGGGACATTGGAGGGATGGGTGTTGGACAGGGGCTGCCCTTTCCCTTATGGGTCGAGATGGCGTTGCCTCTCTTCTGCAGGAGACACGGTGGAGGGTCTGAGCTGGCTACGTTCATACTGGGACAGACGGGGCCACCCACAGATGGGCCAGTGAGGTTCTACACCTGCATGCTGCTGTGGGGCAGTGGGCAAGGGCCCTGAGGCCCCTCCTCTGAATTAAAGACGCACTGAGTATTTTCATGTGTGTATTTACAGGGGTGGGGGACACACAGTGTCTAATGCTTTTGTCTCTGGGTTAATTCCCTCCTACTGAGAAGGGACACACAGATCAAGCTCAGATCCTCTGGTTGGTGCCAGGGTTGCTGTGGACACAGAGAGCTTCTGAGCTCTCCTTATCTATAGATGAGGAACCAAAGGTCCAGTGGGGGTGGGGGAGGCAAACACTGGTCGCTTGAGAGGTAGGGCCAAGATTAGAACCAGTGTCTTATCAAAAGAGTAAATGTCCAACAGTGATGGCCAAGCAGGAACAAAGACCAGAGGGCCAAGGATGCAGGTGGCAGACAGTGACAAGCTGTGAGCCGGGTCACTAGCAGAGCTCTAAGGGGTGAGTGCTTGCCAGTTCACAGGAAGCCTGGAACTCCACCAGGTGGGCAGGAAGGAGGCTTCTGGATGGGTCCAGGGGCCTAAAGTAGTCCAGGATGCTTAGCAGCTGGGGCGGGCAATCCCTGTTGCCAGCAGCTGCGTCTAGGGAAGGCAGTCCCAGTGGCCAGAGCATAGCAGCAGTTCCTCAGACATAGTCACAATCCTTGGTGTCACTGTATCTGAGGGCTTGGGGGTTCATAAGTGCCTGTCTGTCCTGCCTCAGACAGGCAAGCTTATAGATTCACAATTCAACCAATGAAGCCGCTGGTCCACTTTCTCAGAGGAGGCGAGTCCAGAGGGTGAAACAGGCTGTGTTGATGACTGACTCCAAGTGGTGGTAGGTAGAGACCAGCTGGGCAGGGGGGCTCTCACTGTCCTGGGGCTGCACTGGGAAGGGCTCTCGGAACACCACCGTCAGAGACTGTGGGGAACAAGATGGAGGTGTACTGGTGAGAGATCATGTAGGAAGGACAGGTAGCCCATTCTTAGAAGGCTGAGTGGAGTACTTGGGGAACAGCCTCCATGAAGTCCCATGCCCTTTGTCCTCACCGTCTTTCCCAAGTGGGAATCCAGAAACACTAACACAAAACAGTCGGTGAACTTTTGATTCAGCACCACCTGCAGCAACAGATACAGCAGAAGAGAGAGGGAGACTTGTCTCACCTGAGTGGGTGTAAACCCTCCTGCAGGGCTTCTTACAGAGGCAGGTGGGTGAGGCCTCCTTTTGTTATATCTGATCCTATCTGCGAGCCTGGGTCACTCAGGGTAGTGTTGCCACACTGGGCCTCAATCTGTCTGTCGGAGCCCTGTCAGAAACTTCTAGGGAAGTGAAGGATAGTTCAGACCCTTGGCAGGCCCCCTCCAGCCAGTTCTAGGTCTCCTGCTGCCTCTTGATGTCCCCCGCTCCCTACACTCAGCTCTGGGATCTACCAGAGGTTGTTTCTCCTTGGGGCTACCTACTACCTACTGATGTGACTGTGGCCTATCTCTCTCTTGATCCCGATGGCCACACATCTCATGGATGACAGACTCAACTTGCCCCAAGAACTCAACACTTCCTCTGTCGCAATCCAGCTTTAGCGCTCCCATCGTTGGCACCCCAAATGCCCCTTTGCCTGCCCTCCGGTAGCCTTGGCTTCTCTGGATGACCTGTGGTATACTAGCCAGAGACAAATCCTGTTCCAGGCTCACTACGACTACTCTCTCCCTCACGGTCTTCCTAACCGCAGCTGTGTCCTCAGTTTCCCATGCACACACTCATCCCTGTAGCTCTCTCTCCCTGTCCTTCACAGCTGGGCCTTCATCCCAGCGTGCACAGACCTTCTGGGGATACTGCTGAGACACAGGTCCCCAGACGTGGTGGAGGTGAGCACCTGCCTTCCAGTGGGCTGAGTAGGCATCAAGCCTGGGTGTGTCACTTCTCAGCAATCATGCACTCAGGCTCACTACCCACTACTCAAAAAGGTTTTTTTAGGCTATCATTATGGTCCGACTGCAGCAAGATGACAACGTCAGGCAGAGCTTGTTTGCTAAGCCTGAGCTCCCTGAATGGTTCTGTGGTGTCAGATGGAGAGTGGGGCCAATGGGACTCACCAGGTACTGGGTTCCCAAGTCCGGGCTCTGAAAATGGCGACAGCTTTGGGGGAATCGACTCAGGAGAACCTTGATGAGGCTCTGGTACCAGGAGACGGTCATGGACAGGAAGCAGTCCTGGGGAGGGGCCACAGCCCTGAGCCTACCACTCCAGACTCACCCAAGATGCCTTCCCTCCCACCCCGCCTGCTATGGAACTTCTGGAAGCAATGCTGGCCCTTGTGGAGTCAGTTCTCTTACCAGCTGGGGGTCAATGTCTGCAATGGACTTGGCGTGGACTGCCTCTAGGAGCTCTTCCAGCTCTGCCAGGGCCAGGCGCCCCCCCAGTCTTAGCCGGTCAGGCCCTGGTGGCTCCAGCAAGAAGAGGCGTTTCCAGAGGGTATCCCGCCGGCAGTGACCACCAGCCAGCCTAACCAGCTGAGCCAGTCGGGCCCGGGCCATACCCACTTCTGTGGCCAGTGGTGGGAACAGAGGAGTTGGCCCTGGGGCCAGCATAATTCCTGATGCCTCCCCAGGGCTACCAACCAAGCTCCCAGGAGCCTCTGGCTCAGGGGGAAGCCTAGATGGTTTCCGGAATCTGCGCATGTCAGCAGTGAGCCTTGGGAAGAGTTCTCGTTGGCTGGTAAGCACCACGAAGAACTGAAGCCTGGGGAAGGGAAGGAGCAGGAGAGTGGGAGAGTGTCACACCAATATACTCATGGGTAGGAGTAGAGGGCAATCTGAAAAATGGGTACATTCGAGGTAAGAGATCTGACCTCAGAACATGTCGCTCAGCTTCTCCTTGCTCCTCAAAGGGTGCAGCAGAGTGACAGACAAGCAGAGATACATCAAAGTCATCCTGATGGCGAAGTCCCTCAGAGTCCAGATAGGAGCCAGAGCTGTGTAGTTGGGGTGGGAGAGATGTCAATTCCAAGGGTCTAAAGAAACCAGTCCCAACCTTCGTGCCCAAGAAAACATACACCTTCCTATTGCAAGTGTGGCCCCAACCTCAGCCCTACTAGGTTGTGCTGGAAGCTGCCTCCTAGCCTTACCTGTGCCATGCTGACACCAGGGCGTATTCATTATGTTCTGGGCCACCGGGCCGGGCCATTCGCAATGGCTTCATGTGGTAAGAACTGGCGTGGTCGGCCACATAGTTGTATAGCTGGTGGGCAGCAATGAGTGGGGTGGGGAGCTCCAGTGTCCCTATGAGACAAGTTACAGGAAAAACAGACACTAAGCCTGGGACAAGGAGCCTGAGCTGGGACAGGGGATGGGAATACTAAGGTTTTGCTTCCCTGGGGAATTCCCAAGCTGCTATGGAATGTTGTTGAGATGGGATAAAGAGCTCAGAACAGAGAGCAGGGTAACACAGGCAGGACACAGGCCTTAATTCTGGTATGAAACCTACTGTGAAAAACCTAAGAGACAGTCAAAGACCGAAAGCATGGATGTGGTACAAAGGAAATGAGCCATTCATGGTCCTATCAGGCCAGGCCTGGCCATGTGGCTGCTCTGTTTTAACCTCACTGGCTTGCCCTTCGGCACTGACCTTGGTAAATGTGATTGCGGCCAAAGTGAGGGCCGTCAGGGTGGTGGGCTAGGAAATGCTGCAGGAAGGTGGTGAGGTGGTAGCCATGCCGCAGTACCAGGTGGGCACCGAGCACATGTTGGTGCACAAGGCGCAGGTGGAAGTCGTAGCTGAAGGAGTGCACATGCATCAGGTCCCGGACCTTGTCACACTCCTCTGTGAACAGCATGGACAGCTGTGGGGAAGAGCAGGAGGCGGGGTTAGGGCATGGGAACACAAGCTGTCCAACCCATTCTTCTCTCCTGGGCAGCGAGGACATTTGGCAGCACTTCCTGTTGCTGTGGGCCCAGCAGAACTCCCTCAGCCAGCACAGCTTCCCTGGGGAACCTTCCTATTACACTTTGTAGTACTGTGTTGTGCCTCCGTGTTTATATGGAACTGGGGCCATTTGGGCATTCAAGTCTGATACAGATTTAGCAATGCGGCAAAGGCCTACCATGTATTTTATTTACTAGTAACATTCTAAGAGCAGGGGAACAGACACAATCCCTTGCCTTTAAGAAGTTTACAGTCTAGGCCAGGCGGTGGTGGTGTACACCTTTAATCCCAACACTCGGGAGGCAGAGGCAGCCAGATCTCTGTGAGTTCAAGACCAGCCTGGTCTACAAGAGCTAGTTCCAGGACAGCCTCCAAAGCCACAGAGAAACCCTGTTTCAACCCCCCCCCCAAAAAAAGAAGCTTACAGTCTAGTAGTTGAATATGGAATAATAGGCAACATGTGGAATGAATAATTACAAAGTACTAGAAATTACTGACACAGAACATCAGGCCGAGGTCAAAGATCAGCTGTTCACCTATCAGGAAACGTTCACCTGCCTTTCCCAAGGACAGTACGCTCCTCTGCACTTCATACTGAGAGCCCTCTACCTGGAATGCTCATTTGCCTGACACCAAGCATAACTCTTACTCTTCACTGTAAAACTTCTCTGGAACACCCGGGGCCAGGCCAGTAAGCCTCCTCTGATTGAGTCTATGTGACCACCTGGCTGAATGAACTCGAGGTAGAAGGAAGGCAGTGAGGGAAAGAGGCGGAGATAAGGAGTAAGTCCTTTCTTGATGGCACGCTCCACCAACAGTGCTAACAACGGGGTGTGCTGCCGGAATGGCAGGCTCCATCTAGACACCCGTGGGAGCATTAGGGGTCGACAGAAAACAAACGCTAGAAGAAGCCAGACTAGCTGCGTGGCCATGGTAAGCCAGTCTCTAGGTTTCAGGCTCCTGACCTACTTTGGAGATAATGCAAGATCTCAGTCGGGGCAGTGTGCTGAGATGAACAGACAGTGAGATCAATGTACAGAAACCTAGATTTCAACCAAGTCTTCCACTGACTGAGCTGTGTGTTCCAGGACAAAAGTACTGACCTTCAGGCTCACCACCTGCCTACGAGTAAACTACTTCTCTTCTGCATGGAGTGGGCATTTAATGAACGATGTATCCTGAAGCAGTCTAGACACTTGCACAGGGTCAGCTCTTCCCTACCTCACCCTACCTATGAATCCTAGCGGCTGGGAGGTGGAAATAGGAGGGTAAGGAATACAGAGTCATTTCTGGCTACATAGTGAGTCCAGGACAGCCTGGGCTATGTAAGACCTTTCTCGAAAAACAAAAGAGAAGCCTGAGCAGGGTTAGAGATTAGTGAAGGAGGGATGGAGAGAGCCCAGGCAACTCTGACAATCAGGAAACAGGCTGTCCGAGGAAGTTGGGAGGAAGACTTCCTACCCACAGAAAAGCATGCGTGAGGACCTGCCTAAAGGCAGCTTCCCTTTGAGCACTCTGGTCCAGGTAGGTTCCTGCACGTGAAGACACTATGCTTTTCTAGGTTGTATTATCCTGTGACCTACTGTGGTCAGGTATCTGTGCTGAATGTTCAAAGCAAAGGCAACCATCTGAGTCACTCATGCATTGGAGTTCCCTACAATGGAGAGGAGGCAGTTTTGACAGCACTGAGTCCCATAGATCCTAATCTTTCAGAGGTACATGTGAACTTACAACAAGGTATAGGCCCTGTTGTGACATTTCTGGCAACCTGAAGAGGCAAAGCAAGCAAGTTAGGGCTTCAGGTTGCTGACCTTACTTGCTCCTTGATTAACTGCACGCTCCTGGTTGCTTGGCCCTCCTGGAATCAAGGGCCTGCCTTGAGGCAGACAGACGGGAACATAATAATAATCAAGTGCCAGCGTTGGTGTGTTGGTGACTACACTGACAGTGTCAGCTGTCCCCAGCAGACTAGGTCTTGCATGGCACTGACGTGATGTGTCCGTCACATTATACACTGTGCTGGCCCAGGGCAGGACCATCTCTGTGGTCCTGTAGATCTCTGTTGCTTTTGTACAACAGCTGAATGTAGCTTTGGATTTCCCAGGGTCAGACAGAGTGGTCCAGTCAGCACTTGATCCATCACCTCTATGCCCACCACGTGGGTCATGAAGCTATAGTGCCCACCATATAATGGTGTGGCAACGAGTGTACCTGAGCTCTCTGTCCTCTCACATGACTCTGGCTCCATGACATACCTGAGAGTTGACAGCCTGTCCCATGGGGATTCGGGAACATTCCAGAGCAAACTGTTTGACACAGAAGTAACAGCCCTGAAGAGAGGGTGAGATGAGGTGAGGGGGGCATGAGAGGAAGGGGGAGTTCCTCCCACTCAGGGCTCCCCGCTCTTACCTGGAATGTCAGCTCCATGAGGATGATGCCCCCAGGCAGTGCCCGCTGCAGGTGGTAGGTAGTGACTGGCGTGCCAGTGCTCTGAAGAGAGGAAAAGGGGACGTGTGCTGAAGGCCCGCCAGTCTCGAACCCACACAGCAGAGTCCCTTAGGTTCCTGGCTTTAGTACCGGTAGTCTAGGGTCAGCCAATCAGTGCAATCACTGACGTGGGGTACGGATGGGAGCGCAACTCAGGTTGTTGCTGACTTCACCATTATGTGACAGTGAGTTACCTTAGGGCTCCCCTCAGTCTTGGCTTTAGGGCAGGAAAAGGAGCCACGGCCCTCTGTTCCAAGGATAGCCATAGCCCGTAGCCGGCTGGTGCTGTACAGAAGGAAGAGAGACAAGGTTGAATGAAGCAGGCCAGGGCTGAAGGCTGTGGCATCATTTCACATGGACTTGTTTTACAGGCGAGAGTCAGGCCAGAGGGAGGATGAGCTTGCTTAGAGTTCCCTGGTAAGCATGGCTGGGGCTAGAGTCCAGGTCTAGACTGCAGGGCAGCTGCTGTCTGGCAGGTAAGCTGTGTTCAGGATGGTGTAGGGGTGGCAGTAGACCAGGCATCTTTGTTTGTTACCTGGGAGAGAGGTCTATAGAGGGGAAGGAGAGGATGAGGCATGTTTGAAATCATATTAGGAAATGTCGGATGCCCTGAGGATAGTTCCTCTAAGAGGGAAAAGCGGTTTTCTTTTAATTGGGGAATAGCAACCCCACTGTTCTTGATCTTTTAATTTTTTTTTTTACTTGTGTTTGTGTGTATCTGTGAGTATGTGTGACACGTCTGCACCTGCTTGTGAAGACCACAAGAGCTAGAATTACAGGTGGCTGGAAGTTGTCTGATGTGGGACTGGGAACTAACTACCCTGGGTCCTGTGGAAGGCAGCAAAAACTCCTAACCACTGAGCCATCTCTCCAGCCCCTTCTAGTTAATACTGAACAAGGAGAATGGGAAGCAGGGAAGGACTTTGAAAAGCCTGAAGGAGCTGAGACGACAGACTTGTGCTGGTGGGTGGTAATGGGAGTGCCAATGCTTGAGGAAAGAGAAGGGGGCACATTTTAGGGGCTCACCAGCCTAGAACCATCTTGGGGGGTGATTCCTTTAAGTTCCTGACCTTCATGGTGTCATTTGGGACCAGTGGACTCAGTGCAGCACTCAGAACACTGGCAATTCAGTTACTATTCACTACCTACAGCAGGTACTGCTCAGGGTATCTTTACCATGGAAGTGGCTTTCTGATAGAAGAAATGTTCCATTTAATCCTCAAGGAAGTGCTATTAGACTTAGTGATCACTAAAACTGGTGAGAAAGGGATGCTTAACTTTAAATTATGTTCTAGAAATATTTTTTTTAAAAACTAGCATCATATTTCCTCATTGGCCATCTGAAAGCAAGACAGGTCCCCAGTAGGTGTACTGAAGTCTCTCACGTAAGTTCCCTCAGAGTCCTCACTCTTGCTGTGTACTCCAGCTGCTATGGTCTGATCTGAAAATATCAGCTGAATGTGTGTGGTCAGTGTTTCTGTCAGCACTCAAGGACAACAACTCATTAAATTGAACTAAGTGCCCTTGAATGGATTATCAAGATCTACACAGTGAAAAAACATCATGCTAATCTGGGCGGTGGTGGCGCACGCCTTTAATCCCAGCACTAGGGAGGCAGAGGCAGGCGGATCTATGTGAGTTCGAGGCTAGGCTGGACTCACAGCCTCCAAAATAATACAGAGAAACCCTGTCTCGTAAAACCAAAAACAAAAAAACAAAAAAAAATCATGCTAGTCTTGGTACACACACACACACACACACACACACACACACACACACACACACACACACACACACACAATTAAAACCAAAAGTACAGGCTCTGAATCAGGCCTAAGACAAGAATTGTCAGGTTTAGGTTGATGGATGCAGTAAGAGAGAACTGACGTCTTCCAGGACTCAGGCTGTCGGTACTAGACAGAGAGCTGAGTGTGACTAAGAGTGGTCAGGGTAAAAGTAGGACCACTACAGAGCACCTTGGTGAAAATGGACCAAGGTGAAGAGGTTATATCACAAAGACCAAGACAGGGATCAATAAGACCCACATTCAAAAGCTCAGGGGTGTATGTGAGATCTGCATGAATGGATATATGCAGGCATCTAAACAAATGAGGTGTGGGTAGGCGCAGCTTGGTGGGAATGTGCAGACTGTGTGTGTCCTTGTGAATTTGACAAGCTGCATGAGGTTTGTAGGACATGCAGGAGGGCCCCATGAAACGTGTCTAAGATCTTCACATATGTGTGCCAGTGTGGTGAGCTAGGATGAATATGTAGTATGCCTGAGCTGTCAAAGCAGGGGCCATCTGAAGGAAGGCAGGCTGCAGGGCCTCACTCATGGTGGGTAAGTGGTTAGGAAGAAGGACCAGATTCACCTGCGGGTAGGCGATGGGGGCCGAAGTGGAACCAGCGCAAAGCCGATGCTCTGTAGGTACTGCACGTACTGCTGCAGGAAGGCCAAGCTCAGCTCCTTCAGCCATGGCTCTTCTCGGGCTCCTGGAGGGGCCACCTCCAAGGACTCGCAGCTTGCGGGAACCTCTCGACCTCCAGATCCTGACTCGGGACGTTGTCGCCGCTGCAGGAGTGAAGAATTCAGGCTCTTATCCACTGAAGTGCAGGTCACTGCTGGGGACAGGTCTCTGGGGAGAGAGCTAAGGCTCACCTGCCCCTCAGAGGGTGCAGAAGTCTCTGGGGGTCCATGCAGCCAGGCAGCTGGGTCAAAGAGCAGAGCTGTTGCACAGTAATGCACCAAGCGGGATGACTGCTTCAGGGTCTCCAGCTCCCCAGCCTGGGGACACAGGACAGTGCTCACTGGAACAGTGGCCAAGGAAGGGCCACAGACCTTTAGAGGACGCAGAGGGGGCAACTCACACTGATAGGCATGCTGGCCGGTGCGGAACGCTGCTGCCAGGTTACAAACAGGTTCTCCATCTTCATCTGGCGCTCCAGCTCTGGGGGTGGACGGCATCAGCAGAACCCTTCTCAGCTGACCACTCCCTCCCAGTCTCCCCAGAATTTTCCTTCCCCACTGCCTGGCCCACATTGCTCACCTTTGCGCTCTGTCATCTTGATTTCTAAGAACTGATGCCCATGGTAGGTGACAGGATCTGGAGGTCTGGGCACAGGACCAACTGTGGAGCTGGGGCGAGCAGCTGTGATGTCCCTTAGGGCTTCATCAAAGGGAAATGTATCCAAGGAGAGGGGACCTCCACCACGAGAGGCCCCACTCAGCCGGCCCTGTTCGCGACTCAGTGGGGGGCTTGCATTCCGGATGAGGGTCTCCACTTCCATGGTTGGCAGTAAGAATGGGTTTGGCTCCTGAGAAGGATGGAGAGTCACATCTGGCTCAAGCCCCTTTGACCTTGAACCCTTCCACATCAGGGGTTCCTCTCCTACCACCTGTCCCCAGTCTGTCTCCCATCCCCTGCTTCCTGTAACTGGCACTCAGAGGCCAGAACTAGTGGAGGGAGCTAGGCAGCAGTACCTTCCCATCTCGCATAGGAAAGTCCAGCTGGCCGCAGTGATGGAAGAGTCCAAGCTTCTGGCTGAGCAGGCAGAAGATGAGATGGGCTCGTGCGTTCTGCCACTGTACAAGGCGGATCAGAGCTCGGCCCAATGCTGCACCCAGGTCTGGAGCCCAGTTATAAGTCAGCAGCTGTAGCTAGAGATAGGGGCCGGGGTCAGCGAGGTCACAGAACCCCTCCTCCCACCCCAGTCCTTGAGCGCACACTTACCTTCTTGTCTGTGACCTCTAGCAGCAAGAGCCTTTGCCGGGGAGCACTGCGCCCTGGGCTTCCATCTCCTCCTGACTCAAAGCGCTGCACAGCTTTGGCAGCTACAGGGAGGGGAGGAGGACAGTGGGGAGCTGTGGGTGGAGCCCCAGATCCCACCCTCCCCCTGCAGGGCCAGGGACTACCCAGCAGTCACTGGAGTCCACAATCTCCTCACCCTGCTGGGTTGGTCTCCTCCACTGTGCGAAGTTCCTTCCTAGAAGAAGCAGGTGCCGCTCAGTTGCTGGGCGGGATGCTGGACCCAGCTGCCCTGGGGAACAAGGGCTGAAGATATCTGGCTCAGAACCTCTGTTGGGAGGAAGGAGCGGGTAAGAAGAAACAATTCCTGGCTCCATTCTCTGACCTGTACCTCCTGAGGCCTTGTGCCCACTTCTGCTAACCCAGTCCCTACTGGTTTGGCTTACTGTAGTTGCCAACTTCTGGGACTCTGGGGAAGGAAGGCCATTTCAATGCTACCAGATCTCAAACTCACAAATGCTGCTCAAAGACTCGGACACTGGTGTCTCCAGCCATGGAGATGACTAGAGTGGTGAACTCTGACAGGATGGACGGGAGGAGGAACCGGGACACCATGTGAGTGGAGCTTCTGGACACAGAGGCACAACCTGGAGACAGAGAAGTCACTGCATGGCTGCAGCATGGAAAGTAGGCCAAGGACTGAGGAATGGGAGGGGGACCAGGGTCTCACCAATCTGAACCATGAATCCCATCCAGCGCTGAATGACACGAGCAAACACAGGGTGCAGAGTCCCCACCTCACCCTCCTCCAGCTGTGTTGTCCGGCGTCTGAAAACAGGAGTTAGAATGCCACACTCATAGGGCACACGGTTACCAAGTACCATCCGGGGACTTTACATTGGATATGCCCTAGTACAGACCACACCATACCCACCACTCCAGACCACACCATACACACCACTCCATACCACACCATACACACCACAGACCACACCATACACACCACTCCATACCACACCATACACACCACAGACCACACCATACACACCACTCCATACCACACCATACACACCACAGACCACACCATACCCACCACTCCATACCACACCATACACACCACTCCATACCACACCATACACACCACAGACCACACCATACACACCACTCCATACCACACCATACACACCACAGACCACACCATACACACCACACCATGCCACATCATACACACACAGCACACCCATACCTTTGTCTCTGGGCTCCGGAATCTGGGCCTGGTGCCCGCTCAGATCCACCTGGGGTCCGAACGTTCTCAGTTTTATGACGCCTCCGACCCCGAGTATCTTCTGGCCGGTCCAGGACAATGTCATCAGTTGTTTTGGGGGAACCCAAATCTCCACCTTCTGTTTTACTCTAGCAACAAAGCAGGGAATGAGGATGTGCCATTAGGAAGAGGAGCAGAAATGAGCCTAGAGGGCTTAGAGGCCTGATTCAGGCCCTGATGGCTCAGCCCTGGAGGCTAACTAACCAGCCTGGGTCATTTACTAACTTTCCTGACTCTCATCTTCCTTGTGGGCAAAAGTGCTATTTTAGAGGGTTCCCATTTAGAAACATGAAGGCAGTTGGTAAGCTGGGACTTGTTTTGTTTTGCAAACTCCAATCCAAAGGACAGAGCAGTTTTATCTCAAAAGACAAGTAACAAGGGCGGTAGGGGAGAGGGTTGGAGCAGGTAGGAAACAGTTACAGAGGCCAGCTTCACCACTTCCTCCCATTACCAGCATATCCCAGAAGCTACGGCGGCCAGCTTTGCTGGGTGGGGTCACAGGCTCCCCCGAGACAGGGGCAGAGGGAAAGGTGCCGGCTCTGCAGGCAGGGCTCTTAGTTTCCAATGATCCGCTCCTGAGACTTCCTGTGGACACCAAACATTGCAGGCTCCTGTCACTGATTCCCTTTACAGAAAAGCTCACCCCAAGCCTGGCACAAGTGTCTCAACCCCTACTCTACTGGTGAGTATGACACGCATGGCTGTAGCTGTGCATGCACGTGAGATGAGTCCCTGAGGGTATGTGTGCTGGGGTTAGGGCTGGGGCAGCTGAATGTACACACTTCTGCCACTGCCTCACCTTGAGGGTGTGCAGACAGGTGGTGGGCAAATGAACGTGTATTTCTGATGGGGCTTCTGCTTCTTTCTCTGACCCTCAGTCTGCACCCTTGCCCACCACATGATCCTGCCGTGATTGCTGACTTTCTCTGGATCCAGTATAAGAGTTGGGTTCTTGATTTGCATACCTGGAGGTGTGTCTTCTGCACACAGTGAAGCGGGCAGCAGACGCAGCTCCATGATGGCATCAGCCAGGGCCTGGCGAGCTGCAGCCCGGAGCTTCTCCTCTAGCTGTACAATGCTAATGTTCCCCTTTTCCCACACATCCAGTCGCAGCCTTGGGGACCCATCCTGAGCTGGAGGGGAAAATGGAGGTCACCTGTGGTGGCATTCCACCATGATCACCACTTCTAATTTTTTTTTAAGATTTACTTATTACATATACAGTGTTCTGCCTATATGCCAGAAGAGGACACTGGATTGAATTGTGGATGGTTATGAGTCACCATGTGGTTGCTGGGAATTGAACTCAGGATCCCTGGAAGAGCAGTCAGTGCTCTTAACCTCTGAGCCATCTCTCCAGCCCAGATCACCACTTCTGTCTTCATAGCATTGATGGAACACTCCGTCCCAGCAGGCTGTCTTACCTGAAGAGCTGTCCAGCATGTTTGGGCAGCGAACGACCTGAGTTAGTTGCTCAAATTCCTCCTCTTGTAGTGGGTCCGGAGGCCCCGGAGAAGAAGGGGGCCACATTGCTAGTGAGATGGGTGCCCCTCCTTCTTCCACAAAGGCTAGAGTGATGCAGGCAACTCCTGTGCAGAAACCCATGGGAAGGCTCAGATCTAGTACACGCACACAGCCCCTCCCAGTCCCCTCCTCAGCAGCAAGGTTTCCTAGCCTGAAGGTGAAAAAAGCCTTTCTTACACTTGGTATAGCACAAGGCCTGAGCCCAGCAATTTACCTTTGCCACCGGTGCCCTGTCCCCCAGGTTTGTTATACAAGTAGATATCCAAGTCGGGCAGGCCACCTTGTGGTGGGAGTGGGTGCTGGGGAGGAAACAGCCATGAGCACTAAGATGGAGGTCCATGGCGGGGGAAGAGGGAGCATGTATGCATGGGAGCTCCGGAAGACACAGGCAGGCGGGTGGACCCAGGCCCAAGGGCAAAACCACAGATGGAAGTATCTATAGAAAAGTGACCGTCTGGGTGCAGGGAACAGGGTACTGAGTGTGGAGGGTGAGGGCACTCTCACTTGGAAGTGGTTCCGGCTGTTGCTGTCTGTGTACTTGGGCGAGTGCAGGAAGGTGAGTAAATTCTGACGGAGGTACCAGGCCAGGGCGGGAAGCCAGGGTCTACAGGATGGAGGCAAGGCTAGATGCAGAACTTCCGAGGGGAGACTTCCAGGAGGCTGGATGAACTGCATTAGAAGAACAGAGCTGAAGGTATGGCTGTAGGCTAGACATCCCCGGCACCCATGGCTGGATGCAAAAAGGAGGCTGGTGTCAGAGAGGCAGCTGACCTCTACATCAGCTGGGGTCAGCTTGCAGTTCCGAACCAGCATGACTGTGATGACATCCAGTGTGGCCTCATCTAGGCGCCGACGCAGAACCCTCACCAATTCATCTGTGATTTCAGGACCTTGACCGAGCCATGTTAGAAGGGTGGGGGAACTGTTAGAGCTTTCAGCCATCCTGAGTCTAGGCCTTAAGTCCCTGACCACATGATGGGAATGGACAAAACTATGCATGCCAGCTAGAAGGGAACCAGCACAAAGTTCTTGTTTTTCGGGCTACTCAACATGATTCTGGACACAGACATTTTGTCTAAGGTCCTCAAAGTTCGAATCCAAAAAGCGGTAATTTTAATACCACCAATCCCAGAGTTGTGTTACAACTACTAAAAAAAGAAGTGTCCTAGTTAGCTTTAACTGTCAACTTGATATAGCCTACAGTCATCTGAGAATGAAGTCTCAATTGAGGGACTGCCCAGGCTGACTGGTTTGTAGACTTATCTGTGGGAGATTGTCTTGATTAGTAATTAGCACAGGAGGACCCAGGACACTGTGGCAGCACCACCCTCTGGGCAGGTGGTCACGGGGTGTGGGGGGTGTGGGGTGTGGGGGGTGGGGGTGGAGAGGGGGGGAATTCTAGTTGAGCATGGGCTGGTAAGTGAGCCAGCACCAGCATGCCTTCATGGCTTCAGCTTTAAGTTACTGTTGAGTTCCTGCCCTGATTTCCATTGATGATGTAACCCGTAAGCTGAAAAAAACTCCTAAGTTGCTTTTGGTTAGTGTTTTTTCCACAGCGATACAATGTAACTAGAGCAGCATGTGACAATTTTAGCCTAAGATCTGGTCCACATCACCTGGGCACCTCAGGTTCAATGCAGCTCCAACTGATCCTACCATCTTCACCCAGCCCATCTCTGGTCTCGGGCCAGGGGACCCAGCAGCTATTCTGCGATTGTCTGGCCTCTTCCCATACCACACCTCAATCAGGCTGTCTTGTCTCACCTGGTTCCTACTCAAGGCAAGCCCAGAGCACAGCAAGCACTGGAGGAGAGAGTCCAGGGCAGACTAGGCAGCTGCAAGATAAATACTTCTCAGAATCCTTACCTGCCTGTCCTACACCGTGCACCAGCAGCTGGATATGTCTGTCCACTTGGCCCACAGGGCGAACGGCATCAGGACTGCGGCTGGAAGCCATGTCCAGGGGAGAACGAGGACCCTACAGGGACAACAATGGTCAGGGTCTAGCTCCCAGAAGCAAAGGATGAGGGGTGCATGGGAGCAGCAGGTAGTGGAATGACACATGCCGAGACATCCTCAGAGTAGATGGGTTCTTGGCTTCTGGACAGAGCTAGGGATTGGGGCAGAGAATCCCCTTCCCATGGTCGGTCACTGCAGGATGTCTCCAGAAGTCTAGAAAAGAAAGGCAAGGTCTTTGGGCATATCTCCTCCCATGCCATCCCTGACCCAGCCTTTAACCCATGTCCTCAGGGTACACATACCGAAGGTAGTACACGGCCTTCGTTGCTCGCTCTTGATAAACAAACATATTTTTCCGGTTCACTACAGAGAAGGCGTTGAGCACAGAGCGCAGGGCCTGGATAGCTGGAGGAGTAACATGGGGTGAGGAAACTTCTTTCCCTAGGTCTCCCACTCCTGCCTGCCCTCTCATGCCAATCACATACCCCGAGAGACCCCCATGCTGGGTCCCATCTTGAGGCGTGAATGGACTCGGATCACAGTTCCCCATACAACGTCACAGGAGAAATGGCCTGGGACAAACTGCATCGTGGCTGCTAGGTATCCTCGGGGAGCACAGCTCTCATCAGCAGCGTAATCTGCAGAGGGGGCAGCATAGGTGACAAACAGGATATCCAGGCCTCAGCCTCCTTACCCCAGACTTCTTACTCCTGATCCCTCACCCCTGACATTCTCCCAAGGAAAGGTAAACATGAGTAGCAGAGATGAGCTAGGCACGGACACATCCTGAGGAGGCTATGGTACAGAGGCTTCTAGGACTGTCTTCAGGAGACTGGAAGGAGTTAAGGAGGGACATCAAGAAAGGCAATTCTAAAGGCGAGGCCAAAGGATCCTGGCTTATCACAGCACATGCCAGTGGCCCCGTAAGTACTGTCTTCACCAAAAGCTGTAGCATACCTCATCGAAAGAAACAAGCTATGGATGCCTGTGCATACTAGCTGCAGAGTGAGGGCAGCATTCCTGTGCTTTGAAGGAAAGGCACCCCAGCAGCTGGTATAGTAGTAATCAAGGGCCATGGGCATAGCCCAGCACCATTTCATCCTTGTCATCCTTCCAGGGGAACAAGGAACTTTCTTTAGGATGAAGGAGCAGTTTGATTCCCCAGAAACACTACTGACAGGGGTCAGCAACACACAGACTACCCAAGAGAATTCGGGCTCTCTGGCCCAGAATGCAGCTCCTAAAGGCTTCAGAGAATATATGGAGACTAAAACAAGGAAGAGCTGTGCCTAGGTTCGGACTGGTCTCCCATGCCAGACTGCCCAGAGTCCTGATGTGGAGTGCTTGGTTGTCTTGGCTCAGTCTCAATGTACAGAAATGGCTCTCAAAACCACAGCAGTCTGCTAATTATGGGGTATCTACTTCTATGCAGGGAAACATCCCAGGATATGCTAAGAGAAATACTCCTCTAACAATGGTCAAAAGGGTGGAGAATATTAAAAATAAGGCGTCTCAAACCAGAAGGGACAACTGCAGAGGTCATGACTGGGCTTTTCTTCTGTGGGCTGGCATAAGCACTCATGGGGTGCAAGAGAGGGAAGCCTAAGTGTTGAGACTTTAATTACTACCCCCATTAGTGTGTTCCCTTCCCATAACCAGAAACCTCAAGAAACCCAAAGAAGCCTGGTGCTGCCTGTCTGGAAGGACAGCCAATCAGAAGACTAACTTTGCTATAGTGTCTCAGACTCCTCCCCTCTGTCTCCTCCCTGTGGAACTGGCTGCCAACTTCTTACTCCCCCACACTCTTCACTTGTCTATTTCCCTGTTGGATTAATGGTGTAGAATATTTTTTAATGATGCAAAGATGTGCTGCATTCTTTTATTTGCATCTGTTTAACTCTGCAAAGCTGTGTTACTCTGGGGCTGGAGAATTGGCTCAGTGGTTAAAAGCACTGTTTGCTCTTCCTGAGGTTCCAAGTTCAATTTCCAGCAACCACATGGTGGCTCACAACCATCTATAACAAGAGCTGGTGCCCTCTTCTGGCCTGCAGTCACATATGTAGGCAGAACACTGTAAACATAATACATCTTAAAAAAAAAAAAAGCTGTGTTACTCTGCCTGCCTAAAACACCTGGTTGCTCTAATAAAGAGCTGAAAGGCCAACCCCTAAACAGGAGAGAGAAGCAGATAGGGCTGGGGGCAGAGAAAATAAATAGGAGGGGAAATCCAGGGAAGAGAGGGAGAATGGAGAAAAGGAGAAGAGTATGTCAAGGGCCAGTCACCTAGCCACATAGCCAGTCATGGAGTGAGAAGCAAAGACAATACATAGAATAAAGGGTAAAAAACGTAATTAAAGAGAAATGGGATAATTTAAGTTAGAAAAGCTGGCTAGAATCAAACCAAGCTAAGGCCGGACATTCATAAACTTGAATAAGTGTCCTTGTATTTATTTCGGAGCTGGGTTGCAGGCCCCCAAAGAGTAGAAAAAGAAAAAGAAAAAACAAAACAAAAACCAACTACAGGTTAAGATAAATATTTTGGGTATCAAGGCAAAGCCATGCCATTATGAAATGAGGTCACAGCCTGGTGCTAACCATTTTTTTATCCATTATTCTTCAGCATTCTCCAGGTATGGCTTTCCCCCGACTAAACAGAAGCAAGCTCAGTTCTGAACCTCATTTTGAAGGTCTTTGCTTGCCTCTCCCTTCCTTCAGTCACTATATCCACTTTCTCTGCTGACCTACTTGAAAGAGCAGTTGCTCTCTGCCTCACTCTGCCTTTTCGTCTGGCTTCTAGTCCATCTCTCCACTGAAACTGCTTTCTGTAAAGTCAGTGATGACCTAGCAGCAGCCAAATGCAGGGATCCTTCTCTTTCTAGTCTTGCTTCCCACGAGAGGAATGGGTAAAAGGAAGGGCAGAGACACTGCTTTGTGAGGGAGGCTCCTGGCTGTGATCATACCATCACTGGGCAGGGGTGCCCGCTGACGGGAATGGAAAGGTGTCTCGCTGCGCCATAGATCTTCTTCACTCTCGGCCACCAGAAGGGAGTTACAAACATGACTGTCATGAAGGTCCTGAAGAAGCAGTCGCTAGGAGAAGGAACAAGGTGTCAGAAAACCGAAATATCTTCTACTAAGTGGGTGATGGTCAGGGGTGATGAAAGGCCGCAGAGAATAACCACTTTTACGGAGGTCCAAGGTCAAAAAGAGTATCAAGAGCCCAGCCTGGACTACCTGTAATACACTGTATCAAAAACAAAAGTGAAGTAGCCAAGGACAGTCTGCCTCAATACTGCGTCAGCCTTGCATGCTGCAACCTGGAGAACAGCCTATGTTGGTACTATGAAAGGTTATTTCTAGGCACTGTGGAGTGAAAGCCAAGGAACAGGTTTCTCATCAAGGAGACACTGTCAAATCTGCATGGAGAAAAAGGTGATACAGGCAGCTTGGGGAGTCAAAAATATAATTTTGAAGTGGGAAAAAAAAACAAAGAATGAACCACTCAAAAAAAAACAAAACAAAACAAAAAGCCACCAATGAAGGGTAGCAGTGATGAGGGGGCCATGATGAGAGCAGCAGTAATGAAAGAATAGTGTCCTGCTGGAACAGAGCTCAGGGCTCTGACAGCAAACCCAGCGAACAGTTGTTCCTCATGAGAATCTGGTTACCATCTCTCAGTTCTCAAAAGTGCTTTCTTCAAGAAGTCTTCCCAGATACCCAGGGTCACAGACCCGTCAATGCGCTCCCCTAGCAGCCTCTGCTTCTCTGCTACAGAGTCTTCACAGCTGACATGGAAATCACCCATGGACTTTAGTTGTCCAATGTCTGTCTGGCATTTTCTTTTTTTGGTTTTTACGAGACAGGGTTTCTCTGTATTGTTTTGGAGGCTGTTGGTCCAGCCCGGCCTCGAACTCACAGAGATCCGCCTGCCTCTGCCTCCCGAGTGCTGGGATTAAAGGCGTGCGCCACCACCGCCTGTCTCTGGCATTTTCTACACAAGCACCAGAGTCAGGGTCCCTGTGAGTGGTTCTCACTGACTTCCTAATGCTAGTACATCTAGGAGTCATTGACAGGGAATGAGACCCTTCCAGTTTGTAGGGAATTGGGGGAGTAACAGTTTTCCAGAACTTGGGGTGTCAAAGAAAAGGTCTCTGTCATTGCTTAGCCTGACACAGACCACCAGGTTCTAAAAGTTTGGTTCCTAGAAATTCCTTCCTCTTCTGCTCTGCCTGTGCCTGAGTCCTGCCCCTGGCCGACTTACCTGGTTGACCTCTCTGCAGATCTCCCCAACGCGCCTCACCAGGAGTTGCTGCAGGTGGCGACACTCAGTGCCAGGCCCACCATCCTCCCGAATCAGGCTCCTAAGCAGAGAGGATGGATATGACAGAAAATTGCAGTGGGAGGAAGTCCTAAGTGGGAGGGAAGGTCATGGTGCTGGGGCCAAAGGAAACTCTATAAAGGAGTTAAACGTGGACGTAAGAGGTGAATTTGTGGGAAAGGGGAATCTTGGACATTTCTAGCAGTTTTGGAGGCCTAGATTCTATGCTTGCCTTGCCAGCACCCTCATGGAACTACACTGAAGCTCCCACCATTCAGCATCCCTTGTTTATTCTCAACTTTGGTCAAAATGGTGGCCTTCTCTTGTGCCCCCTCTGAGAACGGTATTTAGTGAGTCCTGGCTGTCACTTACTGTGACTCGGGCAAGTATTCAGTTTTCTGTACTGTTTCCTCACCCACACTATTGGACAATACTATGTAGAGTTCTTATGTAGACTGGATAAGCTGATCCCTGCACATGCTAGACAGGCACTTACATGTTACACACACTTGCTCACTATCAGCCATCACTCTGTTTTTCAAATATCAACTTCTGGAAACTTTATGAACTGTAGATGCTTGTACGGCTCAGGGAGAAGTCATGATCCCCAGCAGCTTTTCAAACCCACTGAGAAAGTCAAGAGTACCAGAGATGGTGGCGCACACCTCTATTTCCAGCACTCAGGAGGCAGTATGGTCTACATAATAGGTTCCAGGTCAGTTCTATCTCAAAAATAAGTGAATAAATAAATATAAATTTAAGAGGGATGTACTTTTCCTAGAAGATGTGGGAAGATCAGGAGTGGGCCTCAGAAGATCCCCCAAAGCTCTCAAGATCCCTGCCCCAAACCCAGACAGGGTTTCACTGTAGCCCTGATGACCTGAAACAATGTAGACCAGACTGACCTCAAACTTGTATAGAGAGCTTCCTAACTCTATCTTCCCAGTGCTGGGATTAAAGGTGTGTGCCACCATGCCTGATCTTAGGGATTTTTACCAACCCGGAGAGAGGTACTGTGTGAATACGCACAAGAGGCTGACAGCATCTGGGAGCCATGGCTTGTACATACCGAGCATGTGCGTACACTTCCACACGATCCTGCAGGATCCTGACGATGAGCCAGAAATCAGGCAGGGAGGGCCCAGGCAGGCCTGAGAGTGAAGGCTGTGGAGGTACTGGTCCAGGTGGAGTCCGAAGTGTGAAGGGGGCTTTCTCACCAAGGGTCTCACTGGGACCCTCACTGTCTGAGCCACTGCTGCCACCATCATAACCTGTGTCAAATGTGCTCACATTTATCCCATCCTTGGCCAAGCCTGAGCCATCTGAATCTCAAGAGCATCAGGCTTGACACTCTTTTAAGTAAGTCCCCTCTGACACACCTTACCTAGACCTATGCAGCCCTAAGCCCAGCTGCCACCAACTTGGGCTCCTCCACCCCCACTCTGAGCTTACCTAGGTGGTCTGAATCCACACTGCCTTGACTGGACATAAGGCTTAGGCCCCGGGTAGGCCCAGGCTGACTTCCTGTATAGAGAGGAGAAATGCCCGGTGTATCTCTGGATCCTGTGGAGGACCTGCCAGCAGACGTGGAAGCTGGGAGAGACAGCTATGGCCCCTAGACTATGCTGCCCATCCTCTTACCTCCCTGTGACAAGCTGGGCAGGCTGATGAGGGGGGCACCTTCAGAATCCTCTAGGGAGCCAGGGACTTGGGGGCTGGCTATCAGGACCTGAAGAACAGAAATCAGAACTGAGGTATAGTGACATGCCAACTGCCACACCTTTGGTCTTCAGGTCAGACTTACCTCCCCTTCAGCGTCTTCAGTCTTGTCTTCATGGCTGTGCCAAGCCCAGGCTGCTGGAGGGGGCTCCCCATGGAGTCCACCTGGCTGTTGGCCAGTTGCCACAAAGAAGAAGCCACTGTCAGGATCCTCAAGGAGAACATGGCCAGGGAGGTGAAGGCGTCGGAACTCCTAGGGAAGGAGTCAAAATCATGGTTTAGGCAGGATTTCTCATTTGACACTTTGACTACCATGGAAGCAGATGGTAGCATCACCACTGCTGAGGTAAGAAAAGAGTAAGTGACTTGACCAAATTCAGCAGGTCCAAAAACAAGGTGGGAAGCTGGTTACTGTCCATGGAATTGGGCTATCAGGCAAATGGGGGAGGAGCAGAAGATATGGCAAGGAGATACAGGAAGGGAAATTCTGTGGATTGAAGTTAAAAAAGGGCCCTTCTTTCTGGGGTTCAAGGAAGGATGATCCCCCAGAGAACCATTGAGTGTTCTGAGAGTGGCTTACCTCCTTGAACTGTGTAAGGGAGCGCTCTGGCCCAAACACGAAGCTCAGAGGAGGAGCTTGGCGAAGGCAGGTAGAGCGTCCCGAAGAGCTATGAATGTGGGTAGCTGCTCGGTGCAGGGCAGGGCTCTGGGGGATGCCCCCTCTTCGGAGTGCCCCTACCATCTCATCTTCTAACAGCCAGCGGATCTACAGACAGAATGCAGGTGCAAGCCCTTGCTTATTGGGACATCACCTCGACCCCAAACCAAAAGATACTCGAAGGTAGTTTGCCTTATAGCCTGAGAGAAGCCTGCCTTAGTGCTAGCATAAAGCAGAGCCTCATCTCTTTTACCTGACTGAAAGGGTGTCGGGTAGAGCACGGAAGGAGAAGGCACTTACCTCACTCATAGTGCTTTCAATAGCCAGTCTGTGGGGTGTGGCCAAATTGGACAGTCCTGGGTGCCTAAGTGGAAGAAAGGTTTATAAACTAGTTTCCCAAGAATGAAACTGAGGGGGAGTGAGAAGCTGAGAGGGAGATAAGGATGTACCTCTCTTCTTCTGGGGGTGGTAGTGGGGGCCCTAGGCCATCATCTGACCTTAAAGATGATGGCTGCCCGGGGGACCGTGGGAATGAAGCACTGCTCTCCGATGTTGACCTAAACAGGGTGGGAGCAAAAGTCAAAGCTCAGGAGCTCCTATCCTCCTAGGGTTTCCCAAGGTCTCCCCACTCCCTGAAAGCCCAGAACCTGCCAGGCTCATAGCTGTACCGGTGGTGCTGAGGGTCCGAGGTTGGGGGTAGTTCCACTTCCAGGGGCAAGGTCAACACAAAGACATCGAGAGTGATACTGAGGTCCCTCAAGGGGACTCGGCCTCCTACTGGGGGTCCCTCTAGACTGGAAAGCACCTGGCCTGTAAGGGAGGTAAAATTAGGGGTTCCTGGGTATCCCTGAAAAATATAGATTCCCAAGTTCTAAGTGATACCAAGTCATTCTCCTAGGTTCTCTATCTCCCCTGTCAAGGGCGGGCAGGGGACCTTTGGCCTTCCTCTTGGCTCCTCCAAACTCACCCAGGCAGGTGGGCAGGCTGCACACAGGCACTGAGCTGTGCTGCCCACGCAACCGCACGGAGCACGTGAGATGTAGGAAGAGGGGTGGCAGGTCATGCATGAGGCTGTCAGGCCCGAGGGGTGAGTCACCCCCTAAGACACTGAAGGAGTCTTCATCGGGGTTCACAGTGTCTGCATCTGACAGTGATGCAGAGTCCAGCCCAGCGGGCCCCAGGTCTGGCTCGCGACTCTCACGGTATTCCACCTCCAGCTCTGGATCGCTTTCGGTGACCACACAGCCGGCAGATGTGTCCCCTAGCAGCACAAGACATGTGGTCAACAGGAGAGGAGAGCAATGGGGACCACTGAATCCTAGCTTGAAACAGCCATCCTACTCTGACCCAGTTACTCACATACCTTCCTCTCCCACGAGCTCAGCCTCTGAAAACTCCAGGTCACTGACTTTTCTGTCGACAGTGTCTCGGGGTCCCTCATCCTGGGGAGGAGAAAAGACAGGTAATCAAAGCAGGACACTTAGGTGTCAGGGAACCAAGATCCAAAAGGACTCAGATAGGCTGGGGGTTCCTGGGGCTCCGGGTTGGGGCCTGAGGAAGGAAAGGAAGAAAGCGTCTCACCTCTCGCCGACTGGATGGAGGGCAATAGAAGAAGTAGTGGGGATTGGAGGGTACCGTGCGGAAGTGGAGACGACTGATCTCCAGGAACTTCTCCTGTTGTGGGTTTAGAAGGAGGCTATGTCAGCCACCCCATACAGGACACTACTCTCTTCACTAGACCAGGATACACGACCATCCTCAACCCACGGAGAAATCTGAGGGCTGCAGAAGCAGGACTCTACCTTCTTCTGCTCTCTCCCAAGTTCCCACCTGGATGAGGCCATGAAGGGCATCGTGTGCCTCTCCTTTAAGCTGGCAGACATCTGTCAGAGAAATCTCCAGGCCAGGGTCTGGATTCCCAGGGACACGGGTGCTCTGAAACTCAGGCTCACTTAGGTCCTCAGTCTCTATGCTGGGATGGGAAGGACCGTATCGTTGTTAAGAATCACCAAGGGCTAGAGCAGTACACATCTGTCTCTCTCAATAGGGTGTCAGAACAATGGCTTGGGGGCTGATGAGGGGAATCAACCCTCTTAGAGTAAGGGTTCCACCCCCTTCTGACTCACATCACTGGGTGGGAGGGTAGTCTCATTCCGCATAAGTGGAGAAGAGGAGAAGCAAAGCTTGTTGGAAGCAAGTGTTCACTTAGAGGGGGCCATGGAAAGTGGGGGGCCTGGGATTCCAGAGCACTCACTGGGGTGGGGTCCTTGGCACCCTCACTATTCTAGTTGTTCTTTCCTCAGCAGCAACGCACTGTAGAAGCTGACACAGCATCAGCCTTCCTGCCTCTGTCCTTCCCTCTAGCCTTCCCTCAGCAAGGACCCATGATGGCCCACTGTGGGGACTCAGTAACCAACACACAGTTTTGTGCTAAACTGATACACTCACATTGGTTGGGGAAATCATGATTAATATGGGAGACATCACTTCTGGGAAGGGGTTAGCTCTAACCCAGCTAATCAGACCTACTAAATTAGGAGAGATGGGATATGCTTGAGAGGAGACTGATGTCAAAGCCAAGGGGACAAAGCTGATGCACTGGAATGAAGCCAGTGACAAGTACACCACCGCTTCTAGGGTGCACCTCTCTAGACTGGAAGGTCTGGCTTGTGGGGACTTGATCAATGTGTCTCCTACAACTCTGCTCAACAGCCTTCAAGAATAATCCTGACCTGGACTCAGAAACTAGAATAGCTCGTTCCCGGGGCTCTGGTCCTTCTTCGATGCTACTGCTGAAGGGTCCTGGACTGAGAGGACCAGGGCTTGGAGGTGCATGAGGCAAACCCCACGGATGGCCACACAGTGCAAGCAGAAAAGAGGTGATGTCTATTTCTTGCAGAATCTCCTCACACGCATCTACAGCTGTCAGCAAATCCTGGCAGGTCACGCTCTGTGCTTGCTGTAAGCTTCGGAACAGCCCTAATGGAAGTGGAATGGGCCACAGGGTCAGCTCGGTCACTGCCCTTCCAGTCCTTGACCCTGTAACCCCCACAATTCCACCCTCAAGAGCCACATTCCTTGTTTGTAGGATATTCCTGCTCACCACGGACATAGCACCGCTGTGCATGCTCCTGCAGCAAGGCACAATGGGTAGCTGCCTCTTTATATCTGGGCTCCATCCAGGCTGAGGATGCGGAGGGGTGGTCCAGGTACTGAGTCCTAGGAACGTGAGGAAAAACAGAGCTTGGCAGACTCCCCTAAGTGATACCTTGGCCTCATCAGTTATTTGAACTCCAGGGTACTGTAGAGACTCTTAGCAAATGCATTCATGATTGGGGGTGTTCTGATGATTTGCTGGAGTTCCTCACTGACCAATGACCTGTCTGTCCACACCTGAGTGTGTACCAAGCCTTGGCTGGAGGAAGCCAAGAATCACAATGGAGTACACTCACCGGAATATGAGATCTCGTGGTGCCTGAGGAGGCTGCAAGCCAACCATTTGTTCCCTCAGTGCCTCCAGGGAACAGCTATAGATGTAGACAGGACACCGGGTCCGGGGTCCATCTGTACACTCTGTCTGGGGAGCCTGGCGCCCGCCGTAAGCTGGTAAGTCTGGGCAGGAGGGTGGGCTTGGCTCTCCTGTGTCCTGGGCACTGTCTGTGAGGAGAGGTATTCATGGTCTTCACATCCTCTACTGGCTTCCCAACCCCAACCTACTTAGCCGACTCCAGGCGGCAGCCTTACCACTAGCAAGTGTCACACTGAGGATGGGGACTTGGGACTGTGTAGCCTTAGCCTCACTTCCTCCTAGGTCTTTCAGGCTGGGAGCTCCGCTCCAATCCCCAGATTTAGGCTTTGTTTCTTCTTGAAAAGAACCCTCCAGGCCATAGGCAGTCAGATGTTGGACATCTGAAGAGGAAAAGAGGGGCACCTCTCAGCGCTCTCTGGTAGGCTTCGGAGGGAGCTCAAGGGTTTGTATCAGTGGGATCAGTAGGAAGGTCGGTCATTGGTACCTGAGAAGGTGGCTGGGAGAAACGTCAGAAACACATGCTGGGGGCTCAGAAGCCTTGCATAGCAGTGCCACTGAGGGGGCTGGGCAGAAGTGGAAGGTCTGAGAATTCCAGGAATGCCTACACTCTGTAAGCGGCAAATAGAAAATAAGAGCAGTTTACAAGGGACTATTCCAAGTTCCATTCCCCTCTGCCACCCTGACCCAGTTCCTCAGGTTTAGTGTGACAGGTCCAGACCAAAGGGGAATGACAGCACTGTCAAAGGTGACAGGAACTGGGCAGAGGTGTGTGGTGATGGAGGGGTGTAAGCATGGTAAGCGCTCAGGGAGAGACAGTAGAGCTCACCAGGGTAGGAAAGGTGAGGTCTCCAGTGGCCTGGGTGCTGTTGCCTGCTTGATCCTTTGGGACCGTGTGGCCCCCCACTAGAGGACCTTCCGGACCTACAATGGGGTAGAGATGGTGGGAAAGGGCAGGACCAGTACAGAGGCAGGGCTCTGAGGTGAAGGGTGGGGAAGGAGCTCAAAGATGGAAAGCACTCTGGGGGAGGGAAAGGCAGGGAAGTGTGGTATTAGGAAAGCGAGCTCACCTGGATCACGGCAGCTCCGCCGCAGGACCTCACTCAAGAAGGCAGCCTGGTCAGCAGGGGTCAGTGGGATCTCCCGGTCACTCAGCTCCTGCCCCAGGCAGCTGTGCAGCAGGCACAGCACCATGTCGTTGGTGGGACAGGGCACCTCGGCGAGAGGCACACCCTCCGGCTCTGCCCGACACACACTCTGCTCAGCAATGCTGCCAGTGTCCCCGGCTCCACCCTGACCAGCAAAGCCCTTCCTGCAGCCTCAGCCTCAGCCGCCCTCTCACTTGCTCACCATTGACCCCTGAGGTGAGGGTGAGTAGCTCCCAAGAGTACCCACCTCTGGAGAGCAGAAGGAAGAACATCTGCAGCTGCTGGCACTGAGGCAACAATCCTAGCAGGTCAAAACGGAAAGGGATCTCATGCACACAGGTGTCTCCTCCTTGGGCCAGTCCTAGGAAGGAACAGGACACAGTGAGAGCCAGATCCCCTATCTGTGGCTGTCTTCCTCCATCTTACTACCCCGCTGCACCCTCTGCACTGACCATCTGAGACCCGAGGCTCTGGGGGCACAGGACCCCACTCCTTGCTCTGGCACAGCTGTATCAGGTATTCGAAGGTCAGCAGGGAGCCTATGCAGGCAGCATCCCGGGGGTGGAGCTAGGGGAGAGACACCAGATGACAGGACTCGTCCCGTCCCAGCTCCCACCTCTGGTCCCAAGGAAGTGCACAGGCTGCAGACTCCAAGCAAGGCATAACCTGGTAGGAGGCAGGGGACAGTTCTGGGGTCACTCACCGCTTGAGGGATCTCAGAGTAGGTCAAGTCCTGCAGGTGTTTCCAGCTTTCGGGGCCAGGTCCCACTCGTCCATACTGAGGCTCCACCCACACCTCGGTGACCAGATTGAGCTCTGAGTCCCCCTCTAGGGCCTCCACCTCCACATCATTGTCATCATCTGTTGAGAAGCTGGAAGAGAAGGGGTTCTAAGCCTGGAAGAAGTCCAGCGACAGCCGGGGGCAGGAGGGATGAGAAGGCAGGCCCGAGGATAGCCGCATGGCCTGTGCAGACAAGCGTCTACTCAGCACAGACCAGCTAAAGCAGCAGCTCTCTGCTCTGGTTTAGGATAGAGGTCATATTAGAGTATGGTGGCCAGACAGTAAGGTGACCTGGGGGAGGGGACTATGCAGAGGTGGTTCCCAGAGGTCTGAGTCTCACCTGTCTTTAGTGGAGGTGGAGTGTGGGGGGAAGAGGATGTACTGGACAACACACGTGTGCTTCTCTTCAGCTGCAGCCTGCCCCAGTGGTTCATTCTGTGGATAAATGGGAGATCCTGGGCAAAACCCTGTCCATGAAGAGGTCTGCCTTGCTTCCCGCTGACTGTGGTCTGAGGCCTTGGTCCCTTGATCTGGTGAGCCAGTTTCTAGCAGTCACCAGCCGGTGGAGAGGCAAGTGTCCCAAGGTTCTGAATGTCCTTGAGGTTAGTTCCCAATGGCAGGCACATACCTGAACTGGAAGCTCCAAAACCATGTTGATGATTCCTTCCCCACTACAGGCAAAGTGGAATCCTTCAGAGAGCCGGACCCTGAAGCCCCCAAAAGGCAGGGCAGAACCAGAAAGATGAGGAAAGAGATTAGTTTAGTGCTCCCAACTGCCCACCTCCCAGGAGCTGTCATGCGACCTAGTCCACTGGAAGCCCGGGCAGATTAGCAGTTCCCTAAAGTGTACAGGTCTAAGTAGGACCGGAGGCCAAACTTAGCAGAGCTGGGGGAGTACAGAGTAGGAAGGCAACAGCGTGAACTCTGTATTCACAATGGTGCTTGCAGATGGGAAGGGTCTGGCTTAGACCACTGTCCCAACCCAGAGCCTACACTTGTTCTCTCCTGCCCTCGACACCCTGCTGGGTTGGAGACATACTCAGTGAGAACAGAGAGGAGCTGGGCGATGGCGCTGAGTGGCAGGGTGGGGGCCAGGCCTGATGGGACACTCCACAGCCAGCGACGATGGTAGAGGTAGCGTGACAGCGATGCGAGGCTAGATGAGGCTGAGCGGCCTGACACCAGGGGCAATGGGCCTGGTGGTTCCAGTGTCAGCAAGAAGGGAGCCCTGTAGTCCAGGGGTAGCTTCTCATACCTGGGAGACAGGGCAGCTTCCCAGTTGGTTTCTGCTCACAGCTTCTCTGTGCTCCAGGCCTCCTCCCTACCCTCTATACTGACCTGATGAGGAGCTTGTCCAGTGGTTTATGGAGGACCACAAGGCAGGGCCGGTCAGACAGGGCCTGCTGTGGCCCCAGTGTAGGGGGTGACTTGGAGGGAGAGTTTCCCCCACCAATGCCCCCCAGCCCTTTTCGTTTCACCTTGGGTGTCGGCTCCTTACTTTGCACCCGGTGAGGGAAACGAAGGCGCAGGATCTCTTCCTGCAGGCCTGACACAATCTGTGGGGAAAATGTAGTCAGATTCCCTTCCTCCCAACCCCTCCAGGTCTGGGGGAAGGGATTCACAGTCAAGGAGAGAACCTTCCGTTTCATGTTCCTCAAGCCTTACTTGGTCTCAGGGTGCCCCTCCTTACTGAGCCAGGAAGGCTGAGGAATCAGTTCATAGACGCCCCCATAACTCAGTCAGATAGTCAGTCAGGGCAGTCAGAGTCTAGATTACCTTATGCCGGGCTTGGGCTGGTGTGCCAATTGGAAACCCCAGACGGAGAACCATGCATGGGGTCTTGGAAACGATGCGGACCATGTAGAAGGAGGACGGGGGCTGGTCTGGGCCGCTGGGGAGAAATGGAGCAAGTGAGCAGTCCTGAGCTGCAGTAGATGAGGTGTGGAGAAGGGTGAGGACATACCACTTAGCCCACCTGGAGAGCAGCTTGACGTAGGAATAGCCCTCGACCAGCACAAAGCTGCTCCAGTCTCGAAGCAGAGAGGTGAGTGAGGAGTGGGAGATTCTGCACTGGATGGTGCTATAGCGCCCATTGCTGCCCGGGGTGTGCAAGTGCTTAGGGAGTGGCCTAGGGACAGGGTGGGAGAGTGAGCTCACACCTGCCAATCTCTTCGAGACCCTGAGGTCATGGAAGCTGATGAGTGGGAAGGCTTGGCCACAGTTGGCACTCTTCCCATCAGCCCCATCTTGTTCCTCCATCAGAGTCATGGCCTGGGCTTGAGGGTACCCACGTGTCATGCTCCAGGATTAGCACCAGGCGATGCATGTGTAGCCATCTCTGCCATGAATTAGCATCCATGGAAAGCACTGGCTTCCAGTAGGCAGCAAACTGGGCATGGGATGAGTCGGAACCGCTATGCTGAAGGGAAAGCACCTGGGGACAGAAAGGCCAGCCCTTGGAAAACATTTGTAGAGAAGCAGAGTACAACCTCTGAGAAGCAAACAGTTACGGTAAACTCAGTTCAGGGGGTGGTCAGCATTGGATTGTGGTTAAAGGACACAACCAGCCTGGGACAAAGGCAAAAACTGGTTTTCAGTCTGAAGGCTATGTTATAGACTGTATAGCCCTTTAAATCTGACCCAGCAGGAGGACAGAACCTGCCTCCCTTATATTGCTGACTTTAGAGGAAAACTGCTGAGAGCTGGCAAGATCTAATGATGAGGCCATTGCACACTCCCATGGTCCATGTGCTCACTGTACCAGGCTATCAGCTGTAGGCTGAGTGGAGAGAGCCCAGAACTGAAGTTGTGATCTTCAGGAAGTACTCAGATCTCATGGCTGGTGGTGGTTGAAAAACAGGTAATGGGTAAATAGGGTTGAAAAACAGGTAACATGGAGATGGGCAAGGGCAATGGCAAGGGCAGCTTGCTAGGATATCATCACCCAAACATCCTGCAGAATGTCCATCTGCTAGGATGGTCTGCTCCTCTTTTTCTATTAGTTTCCTAGGGTCTTAGGATGCAGGAAGAGGAGAGATGCTTTCAAGACCAGAACGGTGGTGGTTCTGGTCTCCAGCCTGGAAGGCAGGAAGGGTCTACAGTTTCAGGACTACTCACTGGGGTTGTGGAGCCAGGAGGAATGTAGAATAGTGGCACGCCACTCTTGGTGCTGTCTGGAAGTGTGAAATGCTCCGGCACTGAGGAGAAGGACTGGAGGTGGGCGAGCATCTGATCTGTCTGGTTAATGCTGCAGAACAAGGACCAAGCCTGAGCTACAGCAAACTGCCGGGGGCTTCAGAGAACCCTGAACAGGAGCCCGGTACACTGGGTCCCTCCCAGCTCCCAGAGCCACAAATGTGTCCTTCCACACAAGTGGAGTGTTGCTCATTAAGCGGTAAACTTACCTCTGTAGTGTGTTCCAAAAACGGCGGATAACATGAGTACGATACAGTGAGCGAATAGGTTGTCTTAGTGCACAGGACACATCATGTAAAATGTCATAGCCACCTTCCATTGTCACTTCTACCCGTGTCACTCGAGGGCCCTCGGGCTCTAGGGGCCAGGGTGCCACAGCCACATACTCAATGCGCATATTGTGTTTCCACAGCAGCACAAGCTTCACCTCCAGCTGGGACCCCCCTGCAGGGGGCAGGAGGACAAGTGAGGGTTAGAGAAGCAGGGCTCCAGCCTGAGTTCTAGCCAAAGCCTCATTTAGCTCATGGAACTGGTCAAAGTTCTAAACACAATTCTATCCATTTCAGAACCGCAGCCTGCCAACCAGTGCAGAGGGAAGTTTGCAGGAGGAATGTGAGAACCAAGCCCAGGACACCATATGCCCTCAGCCGTCTACCCTGGGCAGGAGATGGAACTGGGAACTCCATGCTAAGAGAACTCGGCCTGAAAGTACCTCAGAGCCCCCTGTCTGACATGACCAGCAGAGTGTCTCATGGGGACACTTAAATGACCTACCTGGCAGGTCTGCACACGTAAGTGACCAGAAATCTGTGAAACTGTAGCAGGGTCTAGTGACCCCTACCTTTGGCTAGCGTAACCTCTCGGACACTGTAGCCCTCTCGCAGGCGCACAGACACAGTGCTGACCAAGTCGGCCGGCACCTCTTTCTCGGTGTGCTTCTTTCTTCGCAAGGCCAGGGCAGGGTTGCTGCTTGCAGAGACCAGGTGCTCGTTAAACAAGCGGTGCTGAGAGCCTGGATGAGGATGGGGAAGGAGTCAGTGGTGATCTGTCAGCTATGGATATATGGGGGTGGGCGCTACACTGAAATCACTATGACAAAAAGTCCCAGAGAGGCCAGCCCCAGTTAGACTACCCGTCCTCCCAGAGCCAAGGCCATACTGTCTCCAAGACCATTCTATATACACCCCTTCCCACACCCACAGGCCTGCCTCTTACCGCAGTAGTATTCAGGGTTCAGGGCTTCTCCACTGCGCAGAAAGGAGTAGAGCAGAAACGCCCGGTGGTAGACAGTCAGACCCAGATTGCCTGGCTCAGGGTCAGGACAAGTGGACAGGTAGGAGCCAAATGTTGCCATGGCAATGAACTTCATCAATTCCACATTGGGCACATGGCCAAAACTACAATCGTAAGAGTAAACTCCTCCGACCTGGAGAGAGTGAGCAAGTGAAGACCCTATTCCACCAGAAGACCAAGAAGGGGCAAACAGGAGAGGGAAACTACTGCTCCTGCGTCCCAGACACTGAGAGGCAGTGGGCCACAGTGCTCCCAGGATAGACCACCACCCTCTACCCTTCAATCCTTCCATCTAAACCCATGCCAGATGGCCATACCATCCTCTGCCCTCCTTCCTCCAGGCCAAACACTCTTCTCCTCCCTCCTCTACAGATTTTGGCAACTGCTCTCTGGCTCTCTGTCAGTACACTTCTAACAAAGTGCTTCTTAAACTTTAAGGTGCATAAATCACACGTTGGGGTTTTGTTAAAGCATGTCTGGTGTGGGGCCTGAGAGCCTGCATTGAAAGTAAGCTTTTGGTAATACCAACAACACAGCTGTAGGTCAAACCACCTCTAACCTATAAGCCAAGTCAACCTATTTTTTGTAATGAGGATTTGTGAACAGCTACGCCTATTCACTTTGCATTTTGTCTGTGACCACTTTTACACTACTACAGCAAAGCCAAGCAGCTATGGAACAGAGGGCCCGCAAAACTTACACATTTACTGCCTGAGCTCTGTAGAAAATGTTTGCAGACCTGCTCTACATGACTCATTTAATTCCCTGGCCATTCAGTTCCTAACCTTCATCTCTATTCCACACACCTGCAGCTGTCTACACATTGGTCCTTGGCTTCACTTGGAATGAATTCATCTTTGCAATTATAAATTGCCACATCCCATAGTACAATACCCCTTTAGCTTCCTTCCACCCTCTTCCTGCTGCGCTTTGACCTCATTGAGATTGCCTGCCAGGTCTTTGGCCTCTGCTGTCTGCAAGTCTATCAGCATCAACCCGACCCTCATTTCCCAACCCAGCCTGGGCCCTATGATCAAGCAACTCTGAAAACATCACTGTCAAATATCTGACCCACTATTTTCTTCTGTTCCTACCTCAGAACCCCAACCAGGACCACAATATCTACACTGATGCCTTAGTGAAGGAGACTGTGTAGCCTGCTCCATATCAAAGCACAACACACCACCCAGCTACTTCTTCAGGGCTGTCCTCAAAACAGTCCCTTCTTCCCAAGGCTGGCTCCCCCTCCTGATGCATTTACTGTCACCTCCTATTTCTGAGAGGAAGCAGAATTTGTCTGCACTTTAGCTTCTAAGTTTCAGTCTCCAAGAGAAAAATGACGCTTGTTCATAAAGAATCGTCCCATCTGTTTCTAGAGCAAATGTTTCCCTGTCAGTTTAGGGGACTTTACACTATCAGATCCTTTTTCTGTTTTTTCCCCTAATTCTTAAATTCTTCTCAGACACCATGACCCCTTAGAACTATGAACAAGCAAGCAAAAAAGCGAATTAAAATACACAGAAGTTTTCTCTCTCCCAGTTAGAAAGGCTACCGTTAAGAAAATCTCAAATCCCAGTAAGGACACTGGGAGAAGGGGACCCTTATGCACTATGGAAATCAGCGTGGAAAGTCTTCAAAATCTAAAAGTATAACTTCCATATGACCCAGCTTGACATGGATATGTTCCCCAAGTCAACACACCAGAGACACCTGTGTATCTATGATCACTGCAGCCATATTCACAAAAGCCAAGTGAGACAATCAGCCTAGGTGTCCAATAAAAGATGAATAAAAAAATATGATCTGTATACACAATGGAATTTTTATTTGTTTAATGTACATTGGTGTTTTGCCTGCAGTTATGTCTGTGTGAGGGTGTCAGATTCTCAGGAACTGGAGTTACTGAAAGTTGTGAGCTGTCACGTGGGTGCTGGGAATTGAACCTGGGTCCTCTTAACCACTGCGCCATCTCTCCAGTCCCCACAATGAAGGTTTATTCAATGATAAAGAACTAAATTATGTTGCTTGTAGGAGGAACACTGATCTATCTCAAGGTCATCACAGTAAGTGAAATAAAAAGCCAGACGCAGACAGACAAATATTTCTGTTCTTTCCTGGATGGATCCTGATTTTATGCAGATAAATAAAATCATCTGCATATCTATGATAACATCAAGGAGAAATGACACTGGGGAAACAAAGGGCAAGTGTGAGGTGGGAAAAGGTGAGAGTTCAGGAGTGGATATAGCCATAGTGGATATATGAAACATCTACCTATATGACAATGTCTACGAAACCTATCATGATGCAATGAACACATGTCAATTAGATGAAAGAACCGTAAGTTTCTACCTAAAAAGCAAACTAAACCAAAGAGAAAACACTGTTCTTCTACCTTCCAATTCTTTTTGGCTGTTCCTGTTCCTCACTTCAGCCAAATTTCTCACGTCAACATTTGTCCTCACCTCCTTCTCTTCTGCCCACTGCAATCCACACTTCCTGTAACGCCTCTTCACTGAAATGGCTCTAGAACATTCCATGTGACTTCCTAATCAACAAGTTCAAAGGGCACTTTTCATTCCTCAGTCTACTTGATCTCTCTGCTGCTTCTCACTAAGTTGACTACCCCTTCCTTCCAAACCTGACTTCTCTGACATTACATGGCCCTTCGTACCTTGTTGGTGTTCCCTGGGGCTCTTCTGAGTCCCTTCTCTCTTCTCAATTAGCATCTGTAGCCTGACAAATCTACAATCTCTACATCTCAACTCCTGCTATTTCCTCAGGACCAGAATCTGTGTCCCCCAATGCATCATCTCGCCCATTGGATACTCTCCTTTCGCAGATGAATCCCACCTAGAGAGAAAGCAATTGCCCAATGTCATAGAGCTAATAAGCAATGCCAAGGTTCAACCTGGCAAAGTACCTCACTGCTATGCAGTACTGAACTACAGGCATGTCTAACACCTGCACAGATCTGAGTTTGTCATCTTGTCTTTAATCAACCAAGCAGTAAAATGCCCTTGTAAAACATAAGCCCAACTTTCCTTCCACACAACTTCATCACTCAGTGAATTATACTTTAACTTCTTTACATAGCAGAATCAGTTTTTCACACCCTGGTTATGCCTACCCTCAGGCCTTGCTTCTCATAGCTCTTGCTCTCTGCGCTGCAAGTCCATCCATCTAAATTAGTGGTAGTGTCCTGAGTAGGCCTTCCTTTCCTACTTTGGTTAAGCTAGTATGAGCTGGGTTTTCTGACCCATGTAATAAAGCAATAACTAAGTGGGCAGATGGGATTACACCTCACTCAGATTTCCAAGTTTCCATTCTTTTCCCCACAGTGGTAAGAAAAGGGGACAAATCCTAAGGAAACCCGACAACAATGAGAGTCCTCTCCCACCACTGTCACCTACCCTGCTCTAGACCTGGCACCTTCTCCCCAGGAAACCATGTCATCATCTTCACTTGGGTAATCTCGCCTGTAAAAAAGTAATCAGCCATTCCTGACTTTGAGAGATACCCTGTTTCCCACTCCTCCTTCCTAGAAAGTCCTCACCTGCACAAAGGAACAAGCCACAGTGCCACTGCGGAGCTGGTTCAGTAGCGTCTCGCACACAGCAACATCAGGAACACTGGTGACTCCGTCTGTGATCACGATGATACCTGAGACAGGAAATAACACAGCCCTAGAGACAATGGCTACCCCAGTCGAAGGGAGGCCCAACTGCCAGTGCCCTGAAGACCTCAGTGCCCACCACCAGCACAGCTTACAAACTCCCAGCACCTTCATTCTTGACCTTTCCTCCTGCCCCCCCCCCTTAGGTGCTCCTACACCACAGGTGTCCTGGATGGTCTCCTTCCCCTGGATGGTCTCTAGTAGTGCTGAGGGCACTGGGAATACACATTAGTAAGGACTCGCAGTTTGCAAACAAGGAAACAAAAGTCCGGGGCTCATTAGTTCTGGGGAACCTCAATCTTTGTCAACAACCCTCTACCCTTTCTGAACCCATTTCCCACTTACACCAATATATCTTCTACTGACCTGCACTAGAATTTGAGGGCAGTAACTGCAGCGCCAAGATGCCCTGACGAATCATACTGACCAGCCCAAGATCAGCTGTCACCATGGAGACTCCTACCTTCCGGCCCAAGGACTCCCCTGATTCTGGGGACTGGTCGTCTGCCTGGCCCAAAAGTACAGAAAAGGAATGGGAGAGATGGCACTGTTGCCCCACCTACAGCAAAATTCCATTTCCCTCTCTGTCTCTCTGGTTTGGTGCAGGAGACTGTACCTGGGGCTTCACACGTGCCAGGCATATGATCTACCATTGAGTTTACACCCAGCCCTCAAACTGGAACTCAGAGTCCAGTACTGCCCATGTGAGACAGGTATAATCCTAGGTACCCCAAGTTCTAGACTCTTCAGCTAAGCTCTGCTGTGTCCTCATGCCCGGCATATGCTAAAATGTAGAACCTCAGACGGGAAGGAAGCAAAGCACCCGATCAAATGTCACACTCTACTGAGGCAGTCTCTCCACCTTCCACCAAGAAAGGCCCCCTTCCATATTTCCCCATCACTGTTCTCAAGTATTTCACAACTAGCCAAATACACGCAGTCATCGGATGCTATTTGCACAGCCACTTCTACTCTCCAAAGTAATGAGGCAGAGCACTCCAAAAAGCCTAACAGCTTTACTCTGATTGTGTAAAATGCTAAGAGAGATCAAAGCTGCCCATGATCACGTCCAGATCCAGGACTGGAGAGAAAAGAAAAGAAAAGGCAAACAAACAAAACTCCACAGGCAAATGGCCTTCAACCTTTCTCCCAGCATGTGGTGTGGGCATTATACCTGAGCTGCCTTTCTTCAGCAAGGAGCCGGTCTTGACTGTCACTAGTGCTCTAGCCCTGGCTCACTCTGCTCGTAGCCCCTTTCTGCTCTCTCCCCTCTACTGGGCTTTCGGCTCCTCCTTGCCCTCAGTTCTTTCCTACTTACCTGGCTCTGGGGCTCATACTGCTGCTGCAGCATGGTGGCTACCTTATCCTCAAAGAGGCAGAGCTGCTCATACACCTGCTGCAGGAAGGCCTCCCGCTGGGAAGGGTCCAAAAGGCAGCCCTGCACCAGAACCTGAGAAACACAAGGGCAGGCTGATGGGCTGGGCAGGGAGCTGGGCACTGTATCTCTGTTCTTCTGCACATCTCCCTTCTGGGAGCTCTGACTTCGCACCCCAAGTCTAACTTCACATCCAGAGCCACCTCCTCAGTCCACTCCAGCACCCTGCATGAGGAACACTGCACTCCTGCTCAGGAGCTCAGGTCACTATACCTTAATCTAGGGTCACAATGCCCCTCTGTCTATAGTCTTATACTCTGGGCTTCTTATTCCCCCATTCCTTCCCTAGGATCTTCCAGTACCTTCCATGTTGGGTTACAGAATGCTATCTGTAAACTTCTACTTCCCTGCCTGGCAAAGTCATTCTTGTTCCAATTCATGCCCTCCTACTCCTTTTTCTTCTTGGATATATTTCACACACAAGCTATTCTAGACCACTTCTCTGCTTAAAGTTCAAAATCCTTATTCCCCCTCAATGAAAATCCTTTCCTTCCTTTTACCCTTAGCAGATAATTCCCACTCTTCTGTAGGGAGAAAGGAAGTCAGCTACTAGGAACTCCTACTATAGAGGATGTGCTACTCTCCATGCCTCAGACAGTCACCCTTGGAGGATGCCACAGGTGTACACCTGCCCATGCCCTTGCTTTCTTCCTCAAGGCCCTGAAGAGAGGCTTCCTCTTCCTTCCCCCCCCAAAGCCAATCTCACCACCTTGAACCTTTCATGTCTCATTCATTCTCTGTGGGCTCTTTCTTTCTAGTTCGACCATGAGTAGCTGTCTCTCGCATATGGGCCTGAAGTCCATATGGTGGCCTTCAGCATCCCTTTGCCCTCATGCTTCCCTGCCCTCCTGTCAAATAACTACTTCTGCTTCTTTGTTCCTTGTTCTTGACTGGGACTAGGGGCGGCAGTTCTCCAGGTGTGTGAGCTGGCAAACAGAAGGAGAAATGTCAGGACCTGGAATCATAGAAATATGAGAATGTGCTCCTTCTGTTTAGGACAATAGGAGACTGAAAGACATCTGGACAAAACAGTACATTTTCACAGCTGGAAGAAGTGGTATACACCTATAATCCCAGCAGGAAGACAAGGCAAATTGATCAAAAGTTTGAGGCCAGCCTGGGCTACATGTTGAGCACTGGGTCACCTTGGGCTGAGATCTTGCTCAAAAGATACCCCCTCAAAATAAATAAAGTTGTCATTAAAAATCCTATTTTTTTTAACATGGGATAATGTTCTTATTATAAAACATAGGGCATGAGCCATCTATTTGGAAGGTACATGATGGTTTTTCCTCCTCTTTTGGATGAAGAGATATGAGGAGGGAGGATTAACCCACTTAGACTATAAAGGAAGTCTATAAAACATTAACAATACCTTTTGGGTATTATATTATGGCTAGGTTTTGTTATTCCTCTTAAGGTAACTTTCAAATCACCTTCAGAGGACACATTAGAAATGTGATTTAACTTTTTTTTTTAGTTTATGTATGGGAGGTGTAGTTGCAGAAGCTGGTTCTCTCCTAGCCTATAGGTTCTGGAGATCAAAGTAGGTCTTCAGGCAAGGTAGCAAGAATCATTTAACCAGAGCCACCTCATTGGTCCTTAATGCTTTTTTCTTTTGGAGTATCAGGACTCTGTTTGCAGCAACTAGAGAGAGAAAGACCCTCTCCTTGCCTACGGTTGCTGTCTCTGTTCAGGCCTCACCCTCTTTCCCATACTTCAGCTATCTCCACAGCCTGTTCTCCCCTCTTTCAGGCTCTCCCCCAATCTGCCTTCTATACTGGCCACAGACAAGTGACTTTTCCTTCAGTACAAACCAAAACTTTTGTCGTTCCCTTCTACCTATGGCTAACTGTTTTAACTACTGGTCCCTCTGACTGAAAAGCCCAGTTCTCCTTGTTTGAATCATTAACTTTACTTTTTCCTCGTGCCTCAGTTCGTGTTCCAGGACTCGTGGCTCAGGCTTACAGCCTCAGGTATTTGGAGACTGAGGTAGAAGTAGGACGGCATGAGGTGAGAGGTATACAGCGAATTCACAGCAGGATCGTATACACATATGAGCCAGGAATGGAGGCACATGTCTGTAATCTTAGCACTTGGAAAGCTGAGGCAGAAAATAAGAGTCCCAGGCCAACCAGGTCTATTTAGCAAGATCATATCTCAAAAAAAGACTCAGCTTACATGGGTTTTATCGGATGTTCCCTATTGGTATTCTCACAGTATCTATGCCAAAACCTATCAGTGCCCTTACCACACTCAGTTGAAATTGTCTCATTTAATATGTCTCTCCTCCTAAGCTCTTAACTACTCCATTAGGACAGAGACAGTATCTGGTTTATCTGTGCCCCCAGGACTTAGCCTGGACATGGCATAGCTCAAGCTCTAGTCGGTATTTACCAAGAGGAATAGTATTTAAGTGATTACTTGACTTATCTATAGAGGCTTGCAAAGCCAGGCCTTTATCTGGAGATACGAACTACAACCACCAGTTAACGGCCATGCTAGGACACACCTGAAACTCGGGCAGAGGGCTGGCACTCCTGCCTTGAGACCTGGCAAGTATCAACTGTTCTGTTAATGCTTCAGACCTTTAGGTGCTATTCTTGGCATCTAACTCTCAAAGAAAATCTGACTGCTGAGGGTGACGCTATAGCCATGAGGGACAGTTTCAGTGACTTGAGGGTGGTTACGAGTAGATGAGGGGAAACTAGGCCAGTGTTTATCTAAGCCAAAACCAAGTATTTCAGTAACAGACTTGAACATTTTTGAAAAGGAGTGCTTTGTGACAGGCTGCTCTGCAGGCGGAGAAACCTTTAATTCCTTGTGCAGTAGGCACTGCACCTGACAATGCCCAGGGTCCTTAGAAAATGACCCTTCTCTGTCATTAAAATAAATATGTTTCTGGGGATTGTAACAGCTCAAAAGTCACAAAAGTGTCCTAAAAGACTGTGTCCTGGGCTACTGACAGGAGTCAGCACAACAGAAATCACGTCACAGAACTAAAGGAGCTGTGTGTGGGTGAGGGTTGGGATCCTCACCAGGTGTGTGTGTGTGGGTGGGGTGAAGGCAAAGAAAATAATCAAGGGCCAGATACCAGACATGTACAGGATGGGTAGAGAAGCATGTGTCTAACCATGCCAACTAACCAGAGGAAAGCTCTTCCAAGACCCGAGCAACAAATCTAGGGCAGAGACTTGCAGGAGTAAATATGATGCTTGCCCATGAAGTCTGCAGAGGCTGGAGCTGGTGCTCTACTAAGAAAGCATGCATCAAGCCCTAGGTGGCTCACACCTGTAATCCCAGCATTTGAGAAGTGGAAGCAGAATTCAAGGTCACCTTTGGCTACACAGCAAGCTCAAGGTCACCTTGAATGGCATGGGACTCTGTCAAGGGGGTGGGGAGTGGGAGATGTCTCAGCAGGTAGATACTTGCTACCAAGTCTGAGAACCTGAGTTCCATCCCTGGAACTCACAGGGTAGGAGAAAATTGACTCCCACAAGCTGTCCTGACTTTCACCAGCAAGGTGTAATCACACAGACACACTAAATGTAATGAGAGGGAGAGAGAGAGAGGACAGAAAAACTGAAGACCTGGTATCTGGGTACAAACAGTGAAGACAGGATAGGCTCTGTCTTAATAGGCTACCAGAAATTCAGGCTGCAGGTACAAGCTTGGAGAAAACATACACTACCTGGTGGGACTGCAGGCCAATGATGGAGGAATAGGCCTGGATTGTTACATAGATCTCAGGCTGGAAGTCGATGCAGGATCCAGGCACTCGGAAGGGCCGAAGCAGCCCACCCAGACAACGGGACAGAGCATGGAAAACTTCATCGAACAAGATCTCCCCTGTGGAATCATCCTGAGGGCAAGGAAGAGAGAGATCTGACAGGGGTGTCCAAAGCAGCTCTAAGCAGAGTACAGAAACAAGCAGGTGTCCAGGGCCAGCAGGACCCCTCTCTTATGGTCGACTGTGCCCGTGGACACAGACAGGCTGTTTTTGAATGCCCAACATTCATTCATTTGCTTGTCTTTTCTCCCAGCTCTCTCTCCTCCTCATTCCCATGCTGTCTGTGTTACTATTTCCCTCAAACCACTTACCACAATGCCAGTAGATGGGCTGAGGTCCAGCTCAATAACAAAACGATACTGCCAAGCCAGGAAGGTGACCCGGGTGGAAGGGACAAGAAGGAATGGCCTTGGGACCACTGGTTCATCTGGCTGCCAACCAGGGGGCAAAACACTGAGGACTTCCAACTCCTGCTCAGACTGAAGCTGACAAGATGGAAGGGAAAGAGAGGGTCGTGGGCAGGAGAGATGACAATGGCTCAGTGCTTAAGAAAGCTTTTGCTCTCAAAGAGAGCACCTGAAACCACCTGAAACTCCAGCTCCAGGGCACCCGATGCCCTCTGCTGCTCTCTGTGGGCATCTACACACAAGTGACATACACTCACACACAGACACACATGCGATACATGTGATACATACTCACAGACACATGTGACACACACTCACACAGACACACATGTGACACACACTCACACAGACACACCTGTGACATACACACACACCTGTGACATACTCACACACAGATATACCTGTGACATACATTCACACACAGACACACATGTGACATACACTCACACACAGACACACATGTGACACACACTCACACAGACACACATGTGACAGACACACACATGATACACACACAGACACGCACATGACATACACGCACATGGACACATTAGAAAAAATTTAAAAGAAGAAAGTTGAGAAGAGTTTTCTTTCTTCTCTGAACCCTAGTTTAGCTAGGTCATAGCTGTGAGGCTACAGAAAAAGCACTCAGCCTCTTTAGCATCAGTGCCCTCACCTGTAAAACGAACACAATCCTAGCACCAACCTCAAGTGCTGCCGTGCAGTCCAAGGGAACCCTGAATATGAGTGCTCCCTAGACCTGCCTCCTATATCCAAAGTGACCCTCCACTGGCCCCACCTTCAGTAAACAGCCACACATCCTTTGCCTCACTAGCTAGGAAAAGAATGAACAAATTCCCCATAAGGGCCCACTGCCCCTCCCAGCCTTAGAGCTCTTAGGAAAAAAAGAAGAGAGATCCATCTGGGCCATGCCCTCACCTCCCACCTGTTACCAGGACATACCAGGAACTCTTGGGGTGTGGCCTGAACAGTTTGATGCAGATGATTAAGGAACCAAGCCAGGCGAACATTTCGGGAGATTCGATAATCTTTTTTCATTAACAGAAACACCTGCCCAGCTTCTTCTACCTAATGAGAGAGATAAAAGGGGGGGAAAAAAGAGGACACTAAATTCCCAGTACATACACATCCCATGCAAGTAGCTTACCCAAGGAGCCCACACAGTGACAGGAAAGGTAGCAGAGGTGACATCTATCCTAGTATTATGAAAAGTGCTCCCAACACAGACCCCCACACAGATGAAGGGAACTTACCTTCTTAGTGTGTCCACAAGAGTTTATCTTATGAACCATAAGCTCCCAAAGGTAGCAGAGGTGCTTTGTTCTGCTTTTGTGGCCCTGTGCTTGGCAAACTGATTTACAAGAGACCCAGCAAGTATCCAATCTGGTACAGGAACACTTGCCAGTACCCTGACCCACAGAAGACATTAAAGAAACCTTCATTGAGTTCGTTTAAGGGTCCTGAGTGAATGAAGCCTCCTAGGTGTTATATCAAGCTGCTGTGGGTCACATGCTCCACTCACGCGCCTATCAACTGTCAATGCTTTGGTTCTTTCCCGTGAGCCTTCAGAGGTGGTCAGTTATAGCATCCTCATTTTTCTCCTATACAAACCCCTGCCAAAGATGCCTCGGGACACATTATTTTGTCCACACAAATACGATAGCAGCTGTACTCTAACAGGAAGAAACCTGCCATTTTGTCAAAGCGGGAAATCTGATTAAGCTTGACTTCTTGGTTAGCAGCTTTTCTGTTTTCCCCCAGGTTTTACACCATCCCCACTCCAAGCCTTTATTCCCAATAGACCAACTTACCTATCATTCACAAAAACCCAATAATCACCCTAGTCATTATGCCGTTACAAACCAAATAAGCATGCTAATGGGTAAGAATGTGGTTTTATGACAGCAGGAACAACAGCTACTGCCTGGTCCTGTCTTGGATCTCAGGAGGATGGGATGATGAAGGCCCAGCAGAGCTGGCTACATGTGATGACCCAGATGAAGGGCAGAGACAAGCCACTGCATTACTGAAGGCCTACATTTGAGAACCCAGCTTCACAATGTACAGCTTCCATTTCTTTCCCTTTCTCTTGCTTTCAGTGCCGTTTTGAATGACTGATTTCTCCAAGGCCAAACTGAAGTCTGGCTCACCCGTCAGTTCTTATAGAGTCATCTTGAAAACAGAAATGTTTGCCTAGCTTTCTGGGAAAATTCCCCTTTATCTGTGATTCTCTGATTCAAACATTTCCTAAACCTCCTAAGTTGTCATACATTCCAGATGTTACTTTATCAGAACCAGAAGGCTAGCTTAATATAATGTAAGCATCTGGAATGTTTTTCAAAGTGGGATTCAAGCACCAGCTGCATCAGAATCACCGGAGTTGTTTGTTAAAATGTACATTTGATTCCTGGGTACCATCAGAGATCAAATGAATTAAGAGCTGACAGAGATCAAGAATCTACATCCTAACTAGCTCCCTGGGGGTTTTTCCATATTATTGCTTGAGAATTTTTAATTAGTTATGTTTCACAACATTCACATTCATATGAAGCTCCAAGGCCTTAATCCTAACTTCCCTTGAGTCTGATGTGCCTAACTTTTGAAGCAGTCTGATAAACAAGACAAAGCAGGCTTCTGGATTCAGAGACCCAGATTCTAATGTATTCCATTATAAGTTACCCTTGTGATCTTGCAGGTTACTGAAAATTTTTTCCAGGCTTCAATCTCTTTATTGTAATGGCAAGATAAGGGTATCTTTGTAGGGGTATTGCAGTTAAACAGGGGAGGCAGGTACAATGGCAGAAGAAGGCTATCATTGTTTAGAATATTCATTGAGGCCTACATACCATTTATGACAAGCTGAATAAAGTGCTGCCAGGCAATGCGCTTCCTTTTTTCTGGGTTTTGTACTAGGGTCTTTCAGATTAAGGGCCAAATTATTCTCCGAACCTTTTCTAAACCATGTGCTGTATTCCACAAAATAATGTAGATACCACCCCTCCTATCTGAAGCCCCTCACCATTATAACCTGAACCTGTAGCATGACCTCAAGTTGAACTGTCTCTCTCCCCAGTCTCAGCCCCCTCACCCACCACCACAGTAAAAGCAGGCATTCAAGGGTTAAGAGCACCTTGGACCAAGCACTGTGAGTTTCTTCATTTGTGAACAGAGATAACAAGAGTGACTACTTCATGAGGACTGTCTGCATTATATACTCAGAGAACTTAAACTTCCTGAATTCCCCACAAATGCTTATGGGAGAAGGAAGCTAAGTGCCTTACTAAACCTTAAACATCCTCATTCGCTCCTCTGCAGCTATTACAATCCAACGTCCACTTACTCCTCAAAGCTAAGGAGTGTATCAGCCTCACAGTAGCATGCAGAACAACTTTGGGTTCAGAGCAGCACTCAATTTTCTCTCTTGGGAGCCTAACATCTCCAAATGTCACCGTTTCTTCTTGGTATTGTTTCTACACTACTTGCTGAGTTTTCACGTATGTAGTTTCTTTATCACATTCACAGACATACACATTGTGTACTCATACACATGCGTACATATATGCATACTTTGTGTGTGTACGCACACAAGCACTTGTGTCATACTGCACATGTGCAGGTCAGAGGACAACTTGTTATGTCTAGGGCTAGTCACCCATGTGGGAGTTCTAGCCCTAATACTAGCTGTGCAACTGTGTTTCTTTTAACAGCTGCACCTCAGTTTCCTGGGGGGGGGTAATGGTGTTCACCTTACAGGGTTGAAAACACTGGTAACAGCCATGTGCTCAGAATGATGGCTGGCATGCCGTGAGAACTCAGCAAGTAGCCATGCCTATTTGTATCATTATATATGTCCATCACCCTTCCCTCCTAAGTATTCTTGTGTGGTCCTGGACATTCCAGTCAAATCTAAGGTCTTGTTTCCTTCTCAGGCCCTCGAATTCGGCTAGAATGAGTAGTCCTAAGGTATCTTAGCATAAGGCACCTCGCCCACTGGACTTTTCAGTTTACTGCTCTGCACACGACAATTAAATACTGCCAGATTCCCTACACGAATTCTTCTCAGCTAAGAGGTGCCTTATCTCACTTAACTTGTGATTCCCCAAGCCACACCGCAGAACAAACATTTTTATAAAGAAGGAGACAGGATCTGGGAAGTTAAGACTGCTATGGCGGTTGCAGGACTTTTCCAAAAAGCATGGACTCTAAAGCGAAATCAACTCATGCTATTGATTACATTCCAGTTGACGAGATGCAAAAACCCGCAAAGTCGGTCAGTTTCAGCGTGGCCCAATGAAAATCGCAACTAATAACCCAAACACGAAGTTTGGTCATTACAACTATCTCTAGATCTGTGGGTGAGAGATGAGAACCAGGATGACATCTGAGTAAACAAAACAGCTACGGCCTCCTCGAGGCTCCGGAGGGTGGAGGCCGCTACACGCCTGCCCTCGGGCCTCGGTCCCGCGCCCACCCGCCCCTCACCTCTGGCTCCGGGCGCTCCGAGGCCATCACACAGCCCTCCCGCGCCGGCCCGGGCCAGGGAGGATGCTCCACTCCTGACCTCTGACCCAGCTAGCACTGCACCGGGCAGGAACCGGAAGTCGTAGGGATGGCCGTGTTCTGAGTTTTCTGATTGGTGGGTACAGACGGCAGCGCGAGAAGCCGGAAGAGGAAGTGGTTGCGCCAACCGGGCCGTGGCAATGCAGGTGAGAAGCCGGTTGGGCCTCCCAGCCGCTAGCCACCGGCTGGACGGTGGGCGGGTCGAGGACTCTGGGAAGTTGGAGCTGTGAGGATAGGGCCGAGGCCTCGGCTGTTTGGGGAAAGGCGGCGAAGCGGGAAGGGACCAGGACAGCTGCGGGAGGCGCAGGGATTTAACCCGTTAACGCGAGAGGGTCAGAGGCGGGGGTTAGGGAGGAAAGGCCAGGCCGATTTGCTTGACTGTGTGAAAGGATCGAATTGGCATTTGGGAAGGCTCGAGAAAGAAGTGGGCTGGGACCAGTCCTCGACCTAGACTGTTGGACACAGGCGTAACAAGGCTTCAGAAGGCTAAAGGGATTGTGGGCTTCCAAGGACGAAAACTACTAAGCTTTTTGTAATCCGAGGCTGTGGGTGGAACTTAGTATCCAACCTCATCATTCACATTCTCGGGTTTGCAAATCAGCTTTGCAAATCATTCTTCCCGGCTTGTAACCAATTGCTTAGGGCGCAGAAGTGGAGTAAATAGACCACAGATGATCAAACGGAAACCCTCTGCAAGTCAGCATTTAAAATTGTCTAATGTCCAGAAACAATGTGTTGGTTTCCTCGCCTTTGTCTTTCATTCCTCAGCGTGTTGCACCTGGCAGTCCTACAGTGAGTGTTTATGGGTCACCCGAGTTTACGAAAGAGACACTGGAAAACTGGCACACAGATACATGAGTACACATTGACTCAGCAAATGTTAAGGATAAAGGACCAGTTGGGGAGGGGAACTACAGAGCTGGTATTCAGAGACAGCCTCAGATTCAGGCAAAATGTGACACTCTCCAGAGTGTGTTGAGAGTAGCTGCACTTACACGGCAGAGAATAATGGTGTGCATGTACTACAGAGGCTCCCATGAGATAGAGAACATCAATCAAGTATGCCTTCTGGCCTTATATGCTGACAACAGCGCCCCTGTTAGCGTGGCAAACCTTTCTAACATGTACTGAACTTTCTGAAAGAAATGTGGCAATACTAACTCCACAGAGTGACACAATACACGAATACTCTATATGCCCAAGGGAAGCAGAGTTAGGACATCAAGCAGCAGTGTGGTAGGGAGACTGTCTATTTTCCAGAAAAGGCTAGACTTAACAAAGAAGATTGTGCTTTGGCTTGAGCATCTGAAGATCTAAGAGAATGTTGACTTTTAAGAGAGGCAAGGCTGGGCGGTGGTGGCACACGCCTTTAATCCCAGCACTCGGGAGGCAGAGGCAGGCGGATCTCTGTGAGTTTGAGGCCGGGCTGGACCGACAGCCTCCAAAACAATACAGAGAAACCCTGCCTCGTAAAAAAAAAAGAGAGAGGCAAGCCTTTTGAGCTGGAGAGGGAAGAGAATGGAGGTGAAAAGATAAAGGGCTAAGTGATACAGTTCTAAGCCAGTTTTGTTATGAAGACAAAATCGTGAGGTCATAAGCAGAAGGGAATTAGGTCTGGTGCAATGTTCTTATTGAAGGATCATAGTGTAGGAGGATGATAAAAAGAATCAGTTGGTAGGAGGACTTCAGGCCAGGTGAACAGGTTGAAAGATCTAAGGGTTGATGCTGTCTGTAACCCAAATACCAAGATAGAAAACAATTTAGCTTTTCTGTATATGTCACCTCACTCGTATCTGAGTAACCACACACACTGTTGATGCAGAGGGAGGAGAAGCAGCTTGAGGCATCGTTAGACGCACTGCTGAATCAAGTGGCTGATCTGAAGAACTCACTGGGGAGTTTCATTTACAAGTTGGAAAACGAGTATGACCGGCTGACCTGGTAAGGATTGCTAGGGCAAGCCAGGGAGGGAATCCATGGGTGGTGGGGCCAAGCCCCCTGGCTGACAGGACATCTCCAGTGATGTAACTATTTATCAGTTTGCAAATATCCTTCTTGATTTGGCAAGAACTAGGTTGCACAACATTGACAAGTATAGTTTGGCGTGAAGCCTCCATGGCACGGAAGTAGAGAACTGCCCAGTTTCCCAATGTAGGCTGTTTCGAGGTTTTAATCCTTATGCTTTGACTTTGTGAGGAGGTGTTCCCCAAGTGGAGGACCATTAAAGCTACATTCGTGCTGGATCTCCTTCCACAAATGTGGCTGAGTCTGAGATCCACCCTACTCTGGAATGATGGATTCTGTTAACTAGCTAGAAAGGACGCTTTTATCCCACTTAAACAATTTTTAGTTACCACAGTGTAACCGCAGTTTCTGTTTTCCACTACTTCCAATCCTAGTCAAACAATGAGTTGCGCCTGGCAGTGGTGGCGCACACCTTTAATCCCAGCACTCCGGAGGCAGAGGCAGGTGGATCTCTGTGATTTTGAGGCCATTCTGGTCTATAGAGTGAGTTCCAGGACATCCAGGGCTACACAGAGAAACACTGTCTCCATAAAAAGATAGAGTTGCTTTTTTTCTGTCTGTGTCAGAAATTGAAAGTGTGTTCCTCTTTCCCAACTCCATGATCTCTGCTAGCAAATCTGGTTCTTGCCTAGGCTAGTCATAGTGCTGTGAGTCTTCTGGGGGTGAGTCTGGGTGTTCCAGCATTAGAACTTCAGAGATTACTTTATAGGGAAAAGTAGTTCTGATGACTTCCTACCACCCCCAGGCCCTCTGTTCTGGACAGTTTTGCATTGCTCTCTGGACAGTTGAACACTCTGAACAAGGTCTTAAAGCATGAGAAGACACCACTGTTCCGTAACCAGGTCATCATCCCTTTGGTGCTGTCCCCAGACCGAGATGAAGACCTCATGGTAAGTAGGAAGGATTGAACCGGGGAAATCAGGTCCTTAAACGAAAGTCTGGTATACAGTTGTTGATTGAACCCTGTGTATAGCAATAAATGTAAGGGCTGCCATTTGGAAGACTTGCTTTTTTGTCCTTCTGGTGACAGGAATCACTCTTTCTTTTTTTTTTTTTTTTTTTTTTTTTTGAGGCTATCGGTCTAGCCCGGCCTCGAACTCACAGAGATCCACCTGCCTCTGCCTCCCGAGTGCTGGGATTAAAGGTGTGTGCCACCACCGCCCGGCAGGACTCACTCTTAAATAATGTTGTGAAAACGAAGGCCATGTCAACTAAGTCCATGACCTTTCTTTTCCAAAAAAAAGTCAGTTCTGCCTGCCTGTGACTTTGTTCAACCAGTCTTTAAAATGTGGGGTTGGGAATTTAGCTCAGTGGTGGAACAAAGCCCTGGTTTGGTCCCCAGAATGGGGATGGGGAATCACAAAAGACCAGAACAAAACAGAAACAACAATAAGAAAGTTGCAGTGTGGTTGTGGAGAGTGAAATTTATTTTGCCCTATTCTGATAGAGTGTATCTGAAAAGACAATGCCACAGAAGGATACATTTGTGTCTCAGGTTGTATTGTCTCTGAAAATGCACTTTCCTGTGGAAGGGAAACGGTTAGAATCAGCTTACTTGGATAGCACAATAGGATCAATACAATCTGTGTTACAGCGGCAGACTGAAGGACGAGTGCCTGTTTTCAGCCATGAGGTCGTCCCTGACCATTTGAGAACCAAGCCTGACCCTGAAGTTGAAGAGCAGGAGAAACAGCTGACAACGGATGCTGCCAGAATCGGTGCTGATGTAGCTCAGGTTGGACTGAGTCACTGCCCTGCTGCCCCATCCCCATCTCTTCATAAGAAGCAAGACTTTACCAAGCCTGTGTAGTAGGAGTATGTGGTTGGTTACAGCTAGGCTGCCTCTGGAAGGGCACAAGGAAGATGCTTCCCCAGAGTCATTACTAATCACTACATCAATCCCTGTGTGTTACAGAAGCAGATTCAGAGCTTGAATAAAATGTGCTCAAATCTTTTGGAGAAAATTAGCAAAGAGGAACGAGAATCAGAGAGTGGAGGTAAGGAGGGATGGTTGGCAAAACAGAGTGAGCACTGTATAAGATCACTAGAATAGCAATGATTGTCTAATAAGTGAAGTAAGAATGAAGTGCTGGGACTGGCAAGGTGGCTCAGTGGGCAAACACACCTCCTGCCAGGCCTGACCTAAGTTTAATCCCTGGGGTCTATATGGTGGAGGGAAGTACCAACAAGTTGTCCTCTGACCATCACACACAAAATAAGTAAATACGATTTTAAAAAAGAAGAATGAACTGGCAAGGAAAGGGTCTGTATCCTGTTAGTGTTTTGTGTTTAAGACTAGCCTTAAAGCAAATGGAAGAATTAGACAAAGTGAAAATTAAAGATAGGTATGGAGACTTTGAGCTCTTTGATGGGGCTGGAGGGATTCTAGGTGTTTCTGCAGTCACAACTGTAAATCCTGGTGGTCATCACTGACCTCCCAGCTGCTGGGTTTGGTCCAGAGTGGAATACACACTTCAGGGTTCTTGCTTTTTTTTTTTCAGGCCTCCGACCAAACAAGCAGACTTTCAACCCTGCAGACACCAATGCCTTAGTGGCAGCTGTTGCCTTTGGGAAGGGGCTGTCTAATTGGAGACCTTCAGGTAGCAGTGGTCCTGGCCAACCTGGCCAGCCAGGAGCTGGTACAATCCTTGCAGGAGCCTCAGGATTACAGCAAGTTCAGATGGCAGGTGCTCCAAACCAGCAACAGACAATGCTTAGTGGAGTCCAGATGGCTCAAGCAGGTCAACCAGGTAGGGTGACATGGGCTGACTGCACGAGTGTGGGAATGAGCTAGATTAAGCCTCCTTCAACTCCAGCCTTGGAGACTTTCCTCCTTGCATTGTCACTCAGAAGACATTTAGAAGCTCTTCAACAGGTACTAGAGAGTGAAGAAGAACCTTGAATAGCAGAAACTGGTGTGGCCTTTACTTCCATCTCAGACTTTTGTCTCAACTGTCCTATTTATTCTGGATGTTAGTGTGTGTCTCTTAGGTAGAGAAATAAGTGGCCAGACCTTGATCAAGACCATTCCGTAGGTAATCACGGATCAGTACCTGGCAGTTTTCTGGGATTCTTTCCTTGCACCCTGTCTCTTGGTCTTGACTTCCTACCATCACTTATGCTCATTTTTACTTACTGTGAGAGCAGTCTGGAGGACTGCAAGGAGCAGCTGCAAAGGTGTCTCTGCAGGCTGTCTAGGGAAAAGGACAACAGAGAACACAGTACTCTTTACCTGTGACATTGAACAGGGGCCGCATAGACCACATGTCTGTCTTTTCCAGAAGTAGATGAGTAGAAGCCCATGGGGGAGGGGGGCTTTTCAGACCCCTTCTCTCTTCTTTCACATCACCCCTTCCCTCCTAGATACCTTCAGTGAGGGAGCTGGCTGAAGAGCCACAGCCTGCAATCTGCCATCCAATCAGAAGCTGCAGAGGTTCTGAGATATAGGAGTTGACAGGAATCTGAGAAGCTGCATTTACGATTTGTTGTGAAAGTTTACCTTGCTTCAGATGCCTTTCTTTGTGTTACTTTTAGGGAAAATGCCGAGTGGAATAAAAACCAACATCAAGTCAGCTTCAATGCATCCCTACCAGCGGTGAGTGTGGACAGCAGCCTCCACTCTCAGGTGATCTGTGCTGAATTGGGCAATGAAATTACTTTTGCTCAAGGCTTACCTAGATGGGTACAATAAAAAGAACACAGGCTTTCAGCAACAGACAAATCTCAGCTCCACTGTGAATAGCTGTGCGACCTTGGGAAAGTGACCTAATTTTTCTGAACCCGTGTTCTCATTTGTAAATGGTGATAATACCTACCTCATAGGGTTGTTGTGAGGATTAAAATGAGAAAATGATTGTAAAACACTTAGCATGGTATATGAAATACTGGGTCTTGAATAAATGATAGTTTCTTACTTTTCCATCCTGCTATTCACTGTCCTGCAAACAGAATTTACTGTGATTTATACAGCTCCATGACATTGGCAAGCTAATGGATACAGGATCAAGTCATCTGGGAATCAGGGCAGCCTGTATATTTTGGAGGTGTATTGTTTCTGTAGCCTCTGCTGTCTAGGTTCCATCCTGCTGGCTCCATCCAAGCTGCAGGCAAAGAGGTTTCTGGGCTGTGACACTGTCCACCTACAAGTCTGATGAAATCAGTTCAGCTTTTACCTGGGAAATAGGTAAAAGTACCCATCTTTTACCCTGCTCTGCTTATGAAGATGTCTAGGGACCAATAGGTGGGAGATTTCTTAGGAGGTGGCCCTGTCAGGCAACAGCACACATAAAATACCATCTGCCACCTTTGAGAGGAATTGGGCTTCACACTGTCATTCATCAGAGTTTGTTCGTCCTCACAGTAACAGCTTCTCCCTGTTTCTGTTCTCTTCTATTTTACTAAACGTGTGGCTCAGATAAGTTCCAGATTGAAAGTGGGAAGGGCAACAGCCCCATTCACCTTGCCTGCTTTTGTAGAGTTGAACTGAAGTTTTGAACAGGCAGCCATGTTGCCTTTCTCAGCGTTCTTTTGTGGGCAAGGGCAGGGATTGAGTCAGCAGAAGTGGACCAAAGGGTTTCTTTGTTCAATAAAGTTATTTAAATTGATTTTCACTGGCTCAGGGTTGTCTGACTGAAATTTATGAATGATCTACCAGGCAATTCTAATTTGTTCTCCTTAACGTATTCCCTTATCTTTAATTTTTCTTGTATTTAAAACACGAAGACTTCCTTCCAGCTGCACTGTTTGTGCTCTCTCCTGTCACACACTAGTGCTCTTGTCTTTGGTCTTTGTTAACAGATTCTACCAGGCTGTGGCAGCAAAGGCCTGGAAAAGTGGTCATCTGTTGCTGGTCTATGGAGACATGAGTGGTGTTGTCAAAGCTAATTGACCACAACACCCTGCACCAGGGAAGTCCTGTTAACTGCTCTGAGGCAATGCGAAACCTTTTTCCCACTTAAATTGGCTGGCCCATTAGCCCATCCAGGTGTTGTTTATCTTCTCATCTTTTCCCTTCCCACTAAACATCAAAGTAACTGGAGTATTGAATAGAATTTAACTGGACATTTCCAGACTCCTCAGAGTATCTTGGTGCCTGCTAGCCTTTACTCCACCTGTAACCAACCCTGGGAGTCTTCATTGACCCAGCTGAACTGACTTCATTCCCAACATGCTATTGAAATGGCTTTCTTGTCCTCCAAGAACAGCAATATCTTCCTGCTGCAGGAGGAACATTCAGGTCTCACCTACACCTCATGCCCTTAAGCAAACGCTTCGGTGGTGGAGGCATCCATACCTCTGTGGTTAGCTCAGGTAGCACAGGCTGTCATTTCCACCACCTCCTCCCTTCAGAGCTCCAGACATCTCAGCATATAGACATGCTGATCTCCCACTTTGGGGCTCATATACCAGTTTACCCCACAATGGAAAGAATGTCTGGAGTCCCTACTTCTTGGTCTCTCAGGAGGAAGTATGTGGAGTTACCCATGAAAAAGACAAAACTGTTTACTTGCTCAGACTTGGGTTTTGTAGATGATTTGCACTACTCTAGCATTCCTATTTCTGACCATTGTCTCTGCTTGGGGAATACTTTCTGCTGCATTTGGGGCCTTTGGACAAGGAGATGAGATGGACAGAGGTCTGCTCCATTGTCTCCCAGGTTTGTTATGGGATGGAGAAAGCAGCAGCAGGTGTGAAACGTTGTCTCCCCACAGCAGTTTGTCCCACTGAAGGTGGAAGCTTATAGAATCAATGTTAAGCCCTAGGAGGTTGCCTAAGACCTCTCTCTCTAGTTCTGCCCTGAGGCTGGGATTCAGCTATTGCTGATTGCCCTGGTCACCTGTTTTTTCTGTTCTTCCAGTGTGAACTGCAGTCCTACTTAACTGCCTCACCATACTCAACTGTGCTAAGATAGCCAGATGTTCCTTGTAACTCTGTAGAGTGCCAGCACTAGCTAGGTACAGGCTAGAGAGGATGTGGTTGTCCACCTCTGACCCTGCTGCTGAAAGGAAGAAGCTGAACTCAGCAGGAATGCCCCGATGTGAGGCCGAGCTCTTTTCCACCCCCTCTACACCTCCCCCAAGCAGCTGGAAACAACTTCTCCCTTTGTCTGAGTTTCTTGTACAGAATAATCCTCCTTATGGACAATGTATTCTCTGTGTCCTGTGGACACAGAAGCCGTGTACGCTGATCCCAGCACTAGGCAGGACGGAGGCTGAAGTCTTCCAAACACCCACCCTGCTCAGCTCCATTGATGTTCAGTGGAACTACTAAGGGTTGGACATTTTTTCCTATGTGCTCCAGATTGGAGTCGCAGCAGAGCCTTTTGTGCTTGTCACTGGCTAGTAGAATGACCAGGAGTTGTGCCCTAACGTGTTAAGCACCAACGTGTAGAGAAAGTTTTGATGTGATTTCTTTCCTAAAGTCTGGAATGCACAGAGGCTAGCACTTAGAAAATGACTGATGTGACTTGCCTGGCAGGCTCTGGTGCTCCATCGTGCCACATGGACATCAACATGTACTCTTCCAACAGGACACACTTCTTTAACAGTCTCTCTTGTTCCTGTCTCCCAGTGTCACTGAGGCAGAGCCTGGGTTCCTCTAATGTGGTCTCTTGTTATGACTCACATATCCTCAGATTGTGAGCCACTACTTGGACACTTACACTTACATGGCATAGACCAAGACTGCTGAGTTCCTTGGGCCTCCCTTACCTCACCTGAACGACCCCTGTGATCTTTCTAGTCTGGCAGTCTGATGTCGACTCATCAAGGCCACCCCTGTGGGCTTTGTCTTTTGTTTTATTTTCCTTACTGCATAGCTATGTTACTTGAATAGGGCCAATTTCCTAAATTCCTCAAACCTCCTAACGTTCTCTGTCATGAACCTTCTTCTGGAGCAGCGGTTTCCAACCTTCCTAATGATGTGACCCTCTAATACAGTCCCTCATGTTTCGGTGACCCAAACCATAAAAATCTTTTTGTTGCTACATCGTAACTCATTTTGCTAGTGTTAAGAATCATGTAAACATCTGTTTTCTAATGGTCTTAAGTGACCCCTGTGAAAGACTTGTTTGACCCCCTAAAGGGGTCTTGACCCACCACAGGTTGAGAACTGCTGCTCTAGACCATGTCCCTGGCACTGTTTTCTAGCTTTCATGCCTTTCTCGTGGAGATGAATCAAAGAGGTAGCGAGGTAGCCAAGCGTAGTAGCACATGTCTTTAATCCTAGGCAGGCGGATCTCTATGACTTTGAGTCTAGCCTGGTCTACATAGTAAGTTTTAGGATAGCCAGAGCTACATAGTGAGACCCTGTCTTGGAACAGACAAACAAACAAAAGAGGTGGTGAGGTGGCTGTGGATTTGAAGTTACCTCTCACTCTCAAAACATCTGTCTCCTTTGAAAAAGATAAATGTATGGAAATTATACTTTGTGTAACTCTGAAATCCCTGCCTATGCGGCCCATAGTTACTATAGCTTCTGGATGTCTAAACCTAGTCATCCTTCCTTTCATACCTGTTCTCTAGTTTTCCTGGAAATAATCTAAGCCAGGAATATGGTAGCATCCTAACTATTTTTCTTATACGTTCCCAGCTACCTCCCCTATATCCACTGCCAAGCTCTGTTAGTTTGCCCAACACCTAACCCATCTGCACTAAGTTGCACCTTTGGCCACCCTCAGTGAAAATATTATTCAGACAATATCTCTACATCTACATCTGGAAACTCCAGCTTCTCTTCCCAAAAGCTGCCAGATCTTTCTAGACTGCAGATCTGATCCTATTACTCCCTTGCTTAAAATATTTTTGACAGTTCACTCCCTATATTTCTCAAACTGGGGTTCACTAGGGAGTTAGTAGGGACAGTGTTCCAGGCATAAAAGCCATAGGATTTTCATTTTACTTGAGGGTAATTGAAATGCAAATATGCAAATCCAGTACGTGTGTGTGTGTGTGTGTGTGTGTGTGTGTTTGAGAGAGACAGACAGACAGACAGACAGACAGACAGACAGACAGACACAGAAACACTAGGAATTGAGCTCAGGGCCTCATGCATAATAGGCAAGTGTTCTATGGTGATTTACATTCCCAGTCCTCTTTTTGGATTAAGTAGGTAGCAAATCAACAAGATAAGCCAGAAGACAGGCAACTAGGCCAAACAGACTTACTTGCCTTTCCATAAAATACAAGCCTCTTTTAAGTAGTTCTCTCAGGCCTCCATTTTTTTCCTGCTACTTTGCTTTATCATCCTGTCTGATAAAAAGTCAACCATATTTCTCTTGGAGGAGGGGGTTAAACAGGTTCTTATCTAATCTAGGCTGGCTTAGAACTCTTAGCAGTCCTCTTGCCTCAGCCTCCTAATCACCATGCCAAACTCCCAATCAATTTTAAAATCTGAGCTCCCATGTTACCTCTCTGTGAGGCCTTCCAGCATCCCAGCCTGTCCACAATTCAGTGCCACTCCCATCAAGAAAGGCCAGCTGCCTCCTCTTTTATGCTCCCCGTCTGTACCTTGTACAAATGTCTTCCAGCTCCTGCTGCACTTTATTGCCCTTCAAGTTCAAGCACCCTGAATTTGTCACAGTTTTTTCATGTGAGAATGTGTGGTCTTTGGGAAGATAATGTATTTCTGGCATCCCATAGCATGTGACCCATCATAAACACTACCTATGGAAGTGTTGCTATTATTTCTATTCGTTTTTTGGAGTGGTAATATGAAATAACTTTGGGGTGCATGCTAATAATTATAGCACTTGGGAGGTAGAGGTAGGAGGATTGCTGTAAATTGTAGGCCATCCAGGACTACAAAGCAAGACTGTCTTAAACAAACAAACAAATAAGAACTACATATATACATGTATAAATATTTGTGCATGTGTATATATTTGTAATGCCATGTTGCTTGGATTTAATCCTAGCCTAGCACCTTACTAGCTATAAAGTACTGGGACATCAAAATATTTGTGCTCCATTTCCTTATTCCCATAGATATTCTAGAGGGTTGTTTAAAACAGTGCCTGACAATAGGAGAACCTTGATACATGTTTGCTGTTCCTAGCTAGAAATCTGCTCCCTGAAGCTACTTGAATAAATGATTGACCAATCCCTCTAGGAGGCCATAAACTCTTCCTCCTGCCACTCCCCTATGTTTATGCCTGGAGAGCTGCCCTCAGAGACGCCCGTTGTATGAGTTTCATTTCCAGGGTCTTCTTAGCAACTGTACAGAGCTAGCAATGGACATTTTTTTACACTAAGTTGCCTGATACTGTGAATCAATTTTTATCGTTTTGTGATTTATTTCTCCCACCTGTTGCTTATGCTCTTTTCCTTTTTTTTTTTCTTTTTGGTTTTTTGAGACAGGGTCTCTCTGTATTGTTTTGGAGGCTGTCCTGAAACTCACTCTGTAGACCAGCTGTCTTCGAACTCACAGAGATCTGCCTGCCTCTGCCTCTCTGCCCCTCTGCCCCTCTGCCTCTCTGCCTCTCTGCCTCCGGAGTGCTGATTTAAAGGTGTGTGCCACCAATGCCTGGCTATATGCTCTTTTCTTAAGCTCCAGTTTGGCCTTAAATTGTATCATTGGAAAAGCTCTCTCACCTAAGATGTCCTTTTTCATTGTTTCTAAATGGGGTCTCCTCCCTGTCCTAACCAGCTGTCTGTGCTTCTGAAACGCAGGTTGGACTGTGTTTTACTGTGTGTCAGAGCCAGAGCTCCACAGTTCTTGCTTCCCCTCCCTTCACACTGCCCCTGTTCCTTCAGACTGCAGTTCATGCATCCTCTACCATTCACACCGCTTTGCTGTGAATGCTCTCAGCTGCAGCCATCAGGGAACTGGGAGTGGGCGCTGCCCCCATGGCTTAACATGCTCTGCTCATTCAGAATGCCATCCTCCTTCCTGCTCCACTCCTTGTTCACTCAATGGACAATTCATCCTTGCAGTTCAAGTGTCACCAGTCCTGAAAGTTCTTAGTGTGTCCTCCCTGAACATCTGACCATCCTTAAGTAGCCTCTCCTGTATTCTCTACACAATTCCATGAGAGCAATTTTTTTTAAAGATTTATTTATTTATTATGTATACATACAGCGTTCTGCCTGCATGTATGTCTGAACACCAGAAGAAGGCACCAGATCTCATTACAGATGGTTGTGAGCCACCGTGTGGGTGCTGGGAATTGAACTCAGAGTCTCTCGAAGGGCAAGCAGTGAGTGCCTTTAACCTCTGAGCCATCTCTCCAGCCCCATGAGAGCAATTTTTATTTTAATACAATT